>NC_067473.1:59848218-60155718 GCF_947179515.1 Apodemus sylvaticus | reverse complement strand
ACAGTTAACTACATGTTGGCACAGTAGGAATGCTATTGGGAACACAAAAGGAGAAGGAAATCTGGGTGCAGAAGCATAGGAGGTCACTTGACAATGCAGGTGACACTGTGAATCAGTACAGACATGAGGGCTAATTCAATAAATGATGCTGACACAATGGTTATCTATCTGGAAAGGAAAAGATTGGATTAAATCTCCCATGATAGGAAAGATAGTTACAGATGAAATATAAACTAAAATATGAGATGGAACTAATATTTCAGATGAGTGGTAAAAATGATCTATGAAATTGAAAATGTATAAGCATAACAATTATGGTATTGAGTTTTATGGTCTGTGTGCCTTAGAAAATATGTGAACTAGGGCTGCACAAGCATCATTTGACTTACAGCATATTACATAGTAAACTCTCAGAGCAACCTATCCTCTAACAGAAGCATAGGTAAGCATGTACAATGAAATACAGCAAACAAAGGAAAAGATTCCACAAGACCTTTATGTACCAGGTTAAAGCAACGCTGCTATGAGGACAGCAGCGACAATTCCAGGTAGCCAGGAGGTACACAGAACTTTAAGTGATAAATTAGTGTTTTCTTTCTCCAGCTAGACTGTAGGTGAATAGCTCCTGAAAGAACTGGTGTACATGCTGTCCATATGGCACATGGACATAGTCATTAAGTTATAAAATTGTCTGCATATCTACCATCAGCATATTAAGGAGAGGAAAGGAGCCTTTGTATAGAATTTTACATGTAATTTGAGGTGGTTTATTAAACTTTTTAAAACTCCTTACTTAGGAGCCCATGCTGAAGAAGTGTGATCTCATCATGTTCTCAGAGCTAGTGGTATGACCACACCCTCATATATATTTACTGCCTAGGACCACTCCTGGGCATATATCCAGGGGATTCTTCAGCATGCAATAGGGACACATGCTCCACTATGTTCATAGCAGCCCTATTTGTAGTAGCCAGAAGCTGGAAAGAACCCAAGTGTCCTTCAACGGAGGAGTGGATACAAAAAAATGTGGTATATTTACACAATGGAGTACTATTCAGCCATTAGAAACAATGAATTCATGAAATTCTTAGATAAGTGGATAGAGCTGGAGAACATCATACTAAGTGAGGTTACCTAGTCTCAAAAGATCAATCACGGTATGCACTCACTGATAAGTGGACAGTAGCCTAGAAACTTTGAATACTCAAGACATAATCCACAAATTAAATGATGTCCAAAAAGAATGGAGGAGTGGCCCCTGGTTCTGGAAAGACTCAGTGCAAGAATATAGGGGAATTCCAGAACAGGGAAGCAGGAAGGGGTAAATTGAGGAACAGGGGAAGGGAAGAGGGCTTATGGGACTTGCGGGGAGTGGGGACCCAGAAAAGGGGAAATCATTTGAAATGTAAATAAAAAATATATCAATAAAAAAAAAAGAAATAGAATCAACTTATGCAATGACTGAGTTAGGGTCATCAAAAAAAAAAAAGTGTTATCCCACATTTAACATTGTACATGCCAGACTTGAAGATGCTGCTAAGGATGATTTTGTTTCATTTTAATGTTCATTATTATCATTTATTCATCAGATCATTGGTATAGATTTAAGACATTGTAGGAAGTTCATAGTGGCACAGGCATAAGTATATCGGGTGATAAATCGTCATGATCTAAAATTACACTTATATTTTACTGATTCACAACTATTTACTGAGCCTTCTTTTTTTTCCCCTCTTTTTTTATTGATATATTTTTATTTACATTTCAAATGATTTCCCCTTTTCTGAGCCTTCTTTTATTCATTGGATATTTTCTTTATTTACATTTCAAATGTTATCCCTTTTCCAGGTTTTCCCCACTTCTGGAAAACCCCTATCCCATCCTCACTCTCCCTGCTTTTATGAGGGTGTTCTTCCATTCACTTGACTCCCACCTCTCTGTCCTCAGTTCCCCTACTCTGGGGCATCTAATGAGCCTTCATAGGACCAAAGACCTCTCCTCCTACCATTGGTGCCTGACAAGGCCATCCTCTGCTACATATGCAGCTAGAGCCATGTGGACTCCTTGGTTGATGACTTAGTCTCTGGGAGCTCTAAGGGGTCTAGTTGGTGATATTGTTGTTCTTCCTATGAAGTTGCAAACCCCATTCAGCTCCTTCAGTCCTTTCTCTAACTCCTCCATTGGGGACCCTGCACTCAGTGCAATGGTTGGCTGCTAGCATCCACCTCTGTATCTGTAAGGCTCTGGCAGGCCTCTCAAGAGACAGCCATATCAGGCTCCTTTCAGCAAGCATTTCTTGGCATCCACAATAGTGCTGGGGTTTGGTGACTGTATATGGGATGGATCCCCAGGTAGGACAGTCTCTGGATGACCTTCTTAACCTTTCTTTTTCTCATGCCTTAAGTGTTAAGAAACATTTAACAGTGATAGACTTAGAAAAATTACATATGTTAATATATATGAATATATTATGTTAAGGCAAACTATATATATTATAAGTAATATATTATAATATACAAATATATATTTGCACATATATAAAATGCAGGGAATTGAAAGGAACATATTTGCTTATGTTTAAAATTTCAATGCAAACACAACTATCTGAGACAGTGATATGTATTGAATTCATCTGAAACCTATTAAAAGAAGACCTAATATTTATCTCTTCATCCTTAAAAATGAATTATTTAAGCATTGATAATGTAGTGATAGGTGGAAATCATATTATTTTAGAGATTATAGATAACAAAGATGAAATATTAATGCAAGATTATAAGGTATGTGATAGGGCTCTAGGATGGTGATGAACCAGGAAGTGTGTTGGAAGAGTTTAAGGTCTGCTTCCTGCAAGGTGGGGTCGTGTGCAATTATTGTACATTACATTGCATGTGATGGACAGACTCCAATCCTATGGTGTGATTAGCATTTAGATGTAGGAGATAATGCTATATGGCTCTTATTTGGTTCTATTGTCCTCACTTTTCAGTCTTCTTATGATCGTTTTGTGTTCTTATACTGAAAACCTTTCCCAATGATAATCTCAAATCATTTCAGTAGTTGAAATAGTTAGCAAACACAAATGTCTAAGAAACTAATACTTTTAAATTTGATCAAATATACCATTGATAGAGCTTACTGACAAGATGAATTACTTCTTTCAATAAAAGAAGGATTCATAATGAGATGCCAAAAATATCCACAGAACATTGCACTTTATCAACAAATTCAACACAACAGACCCACCAAACCATAGGAGAGATCTTTCTAAATTCAACTTTGTTGACTTCTTTTGTTTCAATCCACGGATATTTATGCAGCAAAGACTTCCAATTGTCTCCTTAAAAAATTGATTTCTTAAAATGCTCAACATCATTCCTCATCAGGGAAATGTAAATCTAAACTGCATTGAGATTCTTTCTCACTCCAGTAAAACTATCACCAAGATATCGAGCTACAAGAAATGTTGGTGAGACTAATAGATCACACTACTGCAAGGGAAGTAACTTAGTTCAGCCACTGTGGGAATCAACATGGGGCTTCCAACAAAATGAATAGTAGACCTATTCTCGGATCTAGATACAATACTCCCAAATCTCCCTCAATGGAGATGAGGGTACCTACCTCAGTGTTACCTGCACACCCTGTACATTGTGGCACTATTCTCAGTAGCCAAGATATGGTATCAGTGTATATTTCAATTTATAAACAGATAGAACATAATGTGGCATATATATATATATGTTATAGTCAGTCATAAAGAATTACAAAAACATGTCATTTATATAAGAGTACATAGAACTGGAGATCATCATTTTAAACAAAATAAACCAGACTCAAAAGGAAAAAATGCATGTTTCCCTTATACACAGAATCTAAATTTTTTTCTTAAATGCACGTAAGTACATTAGAAAAAATATAGGAAAAGAAATGTGAACAGTAGGAAGTGGTGGAGATGTAAGAGAGTAATACACAGTTAAATAACTCTGTGAAAATGTCAAAATCAAGAATGCAACTCACTGTTTTGTACTGTATGAGAGACTATGTCGTGGAGAAACCTGAATAGCATTTTCAATACATTTTTGGTCAGCATGCTATCTTCCTCATACAGTAAATATATTTACTCACATATTCAAAACTTTCTGGGTTTCAAATATTATTGCCAATAGCTAAATGAGACCATTGGATAAGACATTTTTTGAAATGGATAAGTTCTACAGAGAATTTCATAAACTAGAAGAGCAAGAAAGTTAATGACTTACTACAAGAAATTATTCTAGAGAAAAAGCCCAGCTGGCAGGGGAAAAGGAAAAAGAACAATTTGGGGACAATAAAACAATAAATAGAGAAAAAGAAAGAATGAGTTCCCAGAAGCTACCATATATCCACAGAACAGTGACATGGAAATCCAGTATGTGGAAATCACACACTATTGACAGGGCTGAAGCATGATAGAATCACTAAAACAGAAACCTTGGGATGTTTGGGGGTTGTTTTGCTTTCTTTAATTAAATTAAACATATAACTCAGTTCTCCCACTAGGGGCACATATCTGAGAAAGAAGAAAACCTGCATCCATAAAGCAGGTATATTTTTTTTTAGTCAACATCCTCTCACTGTGATAAAATCATAAGATAATCAACATTTTAAAAGTCCACACTTATTTGAGCTCATGATCTTAGAGATTTCAGTCCTTGACTCTTGCTTCTGAGCAGCACAGTCTGTCACAGTCGAAGCATATAGCAGGAAGATTCTGATGATTTTGTGATGGCTATGTGGTGGTTTGAATAAAAATGACACCTTTCCCCTCCCCTGCCCGCATAGGCTCATATATTTGAATGCTTGGTCATCAGAGCGTGGTACTAGGGATTAGAAGGTGTGGCCTTATTGGAGGAACTGTGTCACAGGTTGTGGCTTTAAGGTTTCAAAAGCCTAAGGCAGTACCATTGTCTCTCTCCTTTTGTTTCCTGCAGGTTCACATGTAGAACTCTCAGCTACAGTGTCTGCCTGCATGCCACCATGTTAGTACCTGATAATGGACTAAACCTCTAAAATGTAGGCAAGCACCTATTGAGTGGACTTTCAATTGTGTCTTCAGAGCACTAGAACACTAAAACAGCTAAGGAGCAAAAGAGCAAGAAAATGCTGACAACCTAACTCCCTTCTACTAGAACCTCCCTTCTAAAGATTTCACTACTTCTCAGTTGTGAAACAGACTGGGGACCAAGCCATCAATTCTGGTAATGATTCAAAAATATGACTGTGGCTACTCCAATGCTCACAGACACTTGATACACAATAGCTTAGAACTAAGAACAGCTCAAATCAGCATGAATAAGTGAAAACTAAATTCCTGTAGTGAATCAATAACAAAAAGTAATAAAAGCAAAAGAACTATTGGGAGGAAAAAGCATTTATAACTTCATGGATACATCTTAAAGCCATTTGAGAAATCAGATACAAGCAAATATATGAGTCACACACTTTTAACTCTAACTCCAGAGAGATCCTGGATTCACATACTTGCCTACACACACACACACACACACACACACACACACACACACACTAAAATAAATATTTAATAACTAACAATAAATAGTATATGACATCATTGATATGAAACACTAGAAAATCTATACAAATTTATGAAAGCAAAAAGTAGATGACTAGATTCTTGGTGACTGGGTCTGGAGGAAATTGACTGAAAAGGACATAAGAAGTCTTTATAGGGATAAAAGTACTCATCTTGTCTAGACAGGTTAATATATAAAAGTTTAAATTTGTTAAATCCCATCTTGCTTACAATGTATACATTTTCTCATGGAAATTATATTTTAAAATAATAACAATACATGTACACACAGAGGGTGTATGAAAAGAAAAGTGCAATTAGGAAAAATAAGGACATATATGTACTATAGGAAAACATATCTGCGTTATTGTCAGGAATAAAACTAGCCATGGTATTTTGGGCCAGGAAAACTGCTACAGTTTAGGGGAAGAAAAAGGAGACTCTTAACTACTGTGCCAGCACTGCCAGCATGGCTATATGCTATCATCCTTAGCTCTTCTAATCAGCTATTATAACCACAATTTAAGCTTTTGAAAAATTAATATTTTACGATTTTGTGTTCTGAAATAATGCATCGACGTGTGATTATCAAACCTTCAGAAGACTCTCCACTCAAAAGGACAGTAAACATACACTATGGGTATCAGATTGTTTATTCCAAATCATTCTGACACTCAAGAATACTGGGCTGAAAACAAGGT
This sequence comes from Apodemus sylvaticus, assembly GCF_947179515.1. Classification (NCBI taxonomy): domain Eukaryota; kingdom Metazoa; phylum Chordata; class Mammalia; order Rodentia; family Muridae; genus Apodemus; species Apodemus sylvaticus. The sequence goes on along the minus strand of NC_067473.1, from coordinate 60,149,442 downwards.
AAATTTAGAAAGGAAAATCTTTTGAATTTAGGCCTTAAAAGTCAATCACATCAGCACAGTCTTTGTAAACCTGACTTCCTTTAAGAAACAAACATCTGCAGATGGATAAATCCCCTTGTGATAGACTACAAACAGTCATAATTTCATTTATATAAAACTCTAGAAAATAAAAGCTGATCAATAGTGGCATAAAGCAGACAGATGAGTGCTTTCCTGGCATCAGACAGGAGGGACTGATGATTCTTGAAGTGACAAAGATGTATAATTAATTGTGTAAGTAAACAAGATCATGAAATGATTGCTGAAATTCCACATGACTTTGACTACACAAAGAGAATGGATTCTGGAATATTCTAACAGCCTCATGATGTTCTGAACTCATCAGACCACATCAGAATTGTCAGGTTCAATTATGAAGGATGAATGATAAGGATACTACTTGAGAAGGGACACAAGAGTCCCCCAGTACATGGAATCAGAATACTAAAGAACATCGCAGACCTTTCCAAATGCTTGAGGCATCATAACACATAAGAAAAACAGAGGCAGAGTGTTATATTTAAAAATTAGAGTTGATGTAAGTTATATAGGCAGAAATACCTGAAGGCACAGAAGCCGGATTTCTCTGATAGTTCATAATGGTCTAAATTATCTCTTGATGTGTAGGTGACCTGTCACTGAGGGTCATTAAATTAACAAATTGTGCTTTATCCATAATAGCCAGAAAATGGAAATGATCTAGATGTCTCTCCCATCCAAGTACTAACCAGGCCTGACCCTGCTTAGTTTCAGAGATCAGACGAGATCAGGGACGTTCAGGGTGGTATGGCCGTAGACTCTAGATGTCTCTCAACTGAAGAACAGATAAAGAAAATGAGGTACCTCTACACAGTAATGCTGCTCAGCTATTAAAACCAAAGACATCATGGCTTTTGCAGGCAAATGGATGGAACTTGAAAATATCATTCTGAATGTGGTACCCAAGTTCCAAAAGTATATGTAGGGTATGTACTCAATTGTAAGTGGACATTAGCCATAAAATACAGGTTTCCTGCTATATTCTACAGACCCAAGGAAGCTAAACAAGAAGGAAGGTCCCATGTGGTTTTTTTCTTTGACTTTGTTTATGTAGTGGATTGCATTGATGGATTTCCGTATATTAAACCAACCCTGCATTCCCGGGATAAAGCCTACTTGATCATGGTGGATGATCGTTTTGATGTGTTCTTGGATTCGGTTGGCAAGAATTTTATTGAGTATTTTTGCATCGATGTTCATAAGGGAAATTGGTCTGAAGTTCTCTTTCTTTGTTGGATCTTTGTGTGGCTTTGGTATCAGCGTAATTGTGGCTTCATAGAAGGAATTGGGTAGTGTTCCTTCTGTTTCTATTTTGTGGAATAGTTTGAAGAGTATTGGTGTTAACTCTTCTTTGAAGGTCTGATAGAATTCTGCACTGAAACCATCTGGTCCTGTGCTTTTTTTGGTTGGAAGACTTTCTATGACTCCTTCTATTTCTTTAAGCGTTATGGGACTGTTTACATGATCTATTTGGTCCTGATTTAATTTTGGTATTTGGTATCTGTCAAGGAAATTGTCCATTTCCTCCAGATTCTCCAGTTGTGTTGAGTACAGGCTCTTGTAGTAGGATCTAATGATTTTTTGGATTTCCTCAGTTTCCGTTGTTATATCTCCCTTTTCATTTCTAAGTTTGTTAATTTGGATACTTTCTCTGTGCCCTTTGGTCAGTCTGGCTAAGGGTTTATCTATCTTGTTGATTTTCTCAAAGAACCAGCTCCTGGATTCGTTAATTCTTTGTACAGTTCGCTTTGTTTCCAATTGATTGATTTCAGCCCTGAGTTTGATGATTTCCTGCTTTCTACTCCTCCTGGGTGAATTGGCTTCTTTTTGTTCCAGGACTTTCAGGTGTATCGTTAAGCTGCTAGTGTATGACTCTTACCAAACATGTGAAAGATCTTTATGACAAGAACTTCAAGACTCTGAAGAAGGAAATGGAAGAAGACCTCAAAAAATGGGAAAACCTCCCATGCTCATGGATCGGCAGGATCCATATAGTTAAAATGGCCATTTTGCCAAAATCATTATACAGATTCAATGCAATACCCATCAAAATCCCAACTCAATTCTTCACAGAGTTAGAAAGAGCAATTAACAAATTCATCTGGAATAACAAAAAACCCAGGATAGCTAAAACTATTCTCAGCAACAAAAGAAATTCTGGGGGAATCAGTATCCCTGACCTCAAGCAATACTACAGAGCAATAGTGTTAAAAAACTGCATGGTATTGGTACAGTGACAGGCAGGCAGATCAATGGAACAGGATTGAAGATCCAGAAATGAACCCACACACCTATGGCCACTTGATCCTCGACAAAGGGGCTGAAAACATTCAATGGAAAAAAGATAGCCTTTTCAACAAATGGTGCTGGTTCAACTGGAGGTCAGCATGCAGAAGAATGCGAATTGATCCATCCTTGTCTCCTTGTACTAAGCTCAAATCCAAATGGATCAAGGACCTCCACATAAAGCCAGACACTCTGAAGCTAATAGAAAAGAAACTGGGGAAGACCCTTGAGGACATTGGTACAGGGAGTAAATTTCTGAACAGAACACCAATAGCGTATGCTCTAAGATCAAGAATTGACAAATGGGACCTCATAAAATTACAAAGTTTCTGTAAGGCAAAGGACACCATCAAAAGGACAAATCGGCAACCAACAAATTGGGAAAAGATCTTCACCAATCCTACATCAGATAGAGGGCTAATATCCAATATATATAAAGAACTCAAGAAGTTAGACTCCAGAAAACCAAATAACCCTATTAAAAAATGGGGTACAGACGATCAAGTTTCAGTCTCCCGCTAATCCAGTCACATGTGACAGTACAGTGGTGAGCAAACATGCCTTCTGACTTCTGGTGGGGTTTTTTTGACAAAATGACTAGGAGAGATGGGTGGGGGCTGGGGAGACAGCTCAGTGGATGAAGTGCTTGCTGCATAACCTTGAGGGCGTAGTCTGACCTTGACCACCCATGTCAAAATTAAAAAGCAGGTACACTCATGATTTCGAGCTTGTGATTCATCCAAGTGTCAGGAGGGCAGACATAGATGAGTCCTCAGCCACCCTGTCTGGACAATCTAGTCTACTCTTCTTTTTAAAAAAGATTTATTTTTAATTATGAGTATGTATGTGGCATAGAAGGGAGGTGTGTCGTGGATTTATGCACATGAGTGTAGGTGTCTGTGGAGACCAGAGGAGACATCAGATTCCTGGGGCTGGAATTACAGCCAGCCATGTGCCAACTCATGTGGGTGCTTGGGAACGACCAAGTGCTCTTAACCCTGAGCCATCTCTACACTGTCCCCCATCCTATTCTTATAACCTTCCTGAAGCCTGAAATTAAAAAAAATGGGGTACAGAGTTAAACAAAGAATTCTCACCTGAAGAACTTCGGATGGCGGAGAAGCATCTTAAAAAATGCTCAACTTCATTAGTCATTAGGGAAATGCAAATCAAAACAACCCTGAGATTTCACCTTACACCAGTCAGAATGGCTAAGATTAAAAATTCAGGAGACAGCAGGTGTTGGAGAGGGTGTGGAAAAAAAGGAACACTCCTCCACTGCTGGTGGGGTTGCAAATTGGTACAACCATTCTGGAAATCAGTCTGGCGGTTCCTCAGAAAACTGGGCACCTCACTTCCAGAATATCCTGCTATACCACTCCTGGGCATATACCCAGAGGATTCCCCACCATGTAATAAGGATACATGCTCTACTATGTTCATAGCAGCCCTATTTATAATTGCCAGATGCTGGAAAGAACCCAGGTATCCCTCAACAGAAGAGTGGATGCAAAAAATGTGGTATATCTACACAATGGAGTACTATTCAGCCATTAGAAACAATGAATTCATGAAATTCTTAGGCAAATGTATGGAGCTAGAAAACATCATACTAAGTGAGGTAACCCAGACTCAAAAGGTGACTCATGGTATGCACTCACTAATAAGTGGTTATTAACCTAGAAAACTGAAATACCCCAAACATAATCCATACATCAAATGAGGTACAAGAAGAAAGGAGGAGTGGCCCCTTGTTCTGGAAAGAGTCAGTGAAGAAGTATAGGGCAAAACCAGAATGGGGAAGTGGGAAGGGGTGGGTGGGAGGACAGGGGGAGAGAAGGGGGCTTATGGGAATTTCGGGGAGTGGGGGGCTAGAAAAGGGGAAATCATTTGAAATGTAAATAAAAAATATATCGAATAAAAAGGCAAAAAAAAAAAAAGGAAGGTCCCAGTAAGGAAGCTTGAATTTCACTTAGAAAGGGGAATAAAATAGTCATAGGAGGTAGATGGAGGGAGGGAACTACAAGGGATGGAGGACGGAAAGGGAAATGCAGAGTTCAAGATCAGGTGTGGGGAAGGACAAAAGAGATGACTAGAAGGCCACGAAAATGAATGGAAATTGTAACAGTCAGGGGTGGGAGTGGGGGTAATCTCCAGGACGAGACAGAGACCTGCGATTAGGGAGGTGACCTAGAGTCAATGTGTGACCTTAGCTGTGACTCACTACATTGTGGATATGGAACCTGAGGAGCCTAACTCCTATAGCCAGACAGGAACTCTCACGAAACAATGGAGACATCAACCCACCCACAAAACTCTCAACCCAAAACATATCCTGTCAATAAAAAAATGCAGGCATTGGGAATGGAGTGGAGGCTGAAAAAATAGCCAAACAATAGCCAGTCCAGCTTGGGACTGATCTCATGGGCAAGCACCAATGCCAATGAATACTATTGATTATACTCTGTTAAACTTACATACAAGAGCATGTTGTCCCTTGGGAGTCCTCACCCAGCAGGAGACTCATACAGGTACAGGCACCCACAGCCAAAGAGTGGATGGAGCTTTGGGACTCTTATGGAAGAATAGGAGGTAGTATTGCAGCCCCAAAAGGGATAGGAACTCCACAGGAAGACCAACAGAATCAGCTAGACTGGACCCTTAGAGTATTCAGAGTCTGAACTAACAACCAAAGAACATACACAGCTGGACCTAGGCAAACATGGAGCTTGGTCTTCCTGTGGGTCCCAAACAGCTGGAACTGGGCTCTCCCAAAAGCTGGTGCCTGCATGTGAGATATGTTCTTCTAGCTGGGCTGCCTTGTTTGGCCTCAATGGGAGAGGAAGCGTCTTGCCTTGCAAAGACTAGATATACCACATTGGGGGAATACCCATGGGGGCTCCCACCCACTCAGAGGAGAAGGGAAGGAGATGGGGGCAGGATTGTGGGAGAGGGATGACCAAGAGGAGGGCAGTGAGCAGGATGTAAAGTGAATGAGTAAAAAATAAATTAACTTAATTAAAAAATTACAAATTGTACAGATGTTTCCTAGGAAGTAGAAGTCACTTACTGAAGACTTGGGAAAGTAGAATTTGATCCAACCCTATTGTTGGAAAATATTTGAAGCGATAAACAATAAGGCATAGGTAGGAATGGGGTAGGCAAGAGAGGCACCACCCATGAGATGGCACAGAGATAGAAAGTAGACATTAAAGTATATCGGTCTCTATAAGAAACTGCCCAGACTGCAATACACTATTCCTGTTAAGGAAAAGCATAAAAAATTAGCCTAAAATAATATGAAGGACCTTGACATTAAAACAGGAGCTTTAATACTTGACTATAATGAGGCAGCTCTGGAGGACAACCCTTTCAAATGCTTCGCACAGTAGAATGTCTGGCTTCCTCATTCACATCCTTAACAAAGGATGTAATTTAAGGGAAGGCAATTTCATAGTTTGCTTCTGAGATTCAGAGGGCAAATCACCTCTGTGAAGAATTAAAGGGAGTGGAAGGTGGGGTGAAGAGTATTGAGGGAGAAAGAAAGCGAAGACTCAAAATAGAGGGAATCATCAAACCCAATCCTCAGGTGATCTCTGAGGAATAGGAAATAAAGTGGCGGCCTAAGAAGAAAGAGGATAAATGATCAACGCGGAGAAGAGAAATGAAAGGTGATCTCATGGGGAAAGGTAGGCTGTTCACATGAATCTCTATGCCCAGCTAGACCAAGTGCGTTAGGCTGCAAGCTGGTGTATATCCCAAGGTGCACAGTCACATCTGAAGGGCATGTACTCACTGCATTTGTCTTTCCCTGTATTTTTGAGAAGAATGGGTTCTCTGCTTCATTGAACACAGTAGTTAAAGCAAGTGAAAATTAAATGTTGACTCAATCTAATTAAAGTATAATTCTCAGCGCAGTGTTGGAAAGAAGCAGAGAGTGAAAAGAGAGTTCTGCACCATATATATTTGGAGCAATATACAGAAAAAAATTATGTGCAATACACATGGAGAAATTTTGCTCCAAAATATCCTTCTGAATCTGCTGTCATAAAAGCATCAGTTATGACAGTTTTAGTGTATCCTACACATTATTTCCTTTTGCATTAAAAATTCCAGCAGCTGGAATTACCTGCCAAAGAAATTAAATTCCTAAAGCCTGAGGTGAGAGACCCAAAATCCAAATATTTTCGCAATATTGCTTAAGTAAACATTGATGTTTTGTTCAAACATCTCCACATATAAAGTATATATTTGAATTTCCATCAGTACTTAAATTAATTCAAGTACAATAGAGTTCTGATCTATTTAACATATTGTTAAACTTGAGATGATAAATCCAGTTTATTGGTAGGTAGCCATATTGTGGGAGAAATATGTGTTTCAATTTTCTAAAAATATGATCTAATATATATATTTTGATCCAGTCTTTAACTTCTAGAAAGACATTATATAATAAATAAGGTGGAAATATTAAAGGATCAACACAAAGTGCTTCAGTATATTCCAATACTGCAGACAATTTAAATGTCTTCATAGAGAATGTATCAAATGAATCATAATTCATTTTTAAAGTAGAATATTGGAAAACTGTTTGAAGAGATGAACCTGCTGTGTTTTAATATGTAAATATATTGTTATGTTAAATAAAATGAGATTTAAATGTATATACAAAATACTATGCTATATTACAAATCTAGCACTTTTCAATTTAAGCTGAATTCTACTTATGAAAAAGCCTGGAAGACCATTTTTAGTTGTCAAATATGTCTGGGTCAGATTATGTGAATGTCTTCACTTTCTAGTCCATAAAGATAGGCTTTTACAGTTCTAAGTTCATACTGTGGAATTAGATGAGATGTGAACAGAGGTCTAAGGCAGAATGTAGTGAAGGTTGTTACCATTAAGAAGTCTACTATCTTTGAAGCTGGGTAATGGGGTTGTGTCACCCTCATGCATGGCAATGCCTGCAGAAACAATAATAAGTCCTATTGTGATTTCAATAAAAAACCCAGAAACTTGTGGAAAACAGCATGAAGAAGTGCCATGAATTTCATATGACAATGGCTTATTTGCAGGGGTTGGGGGTAGGAAGGACAGTTGGGGAGTAGAATGAGCAAGCAGAGAGGCCCTCAAAGCCAGGGAAAATAAGGAAGACCCTGCTCTTGGGAACACGCAGAGTTCAGGAAAAGCAGGCAGAAGGTCCATGCAGTGAGGACGCTTCAATCTGTGGAACCAGTTATTGAGAATCTACCACAGTTACCCTATCAGTTCTTAAATGACAATTTAATACCTTCATAAAGCACAATGAAAATGTATGGGCAAGATTAGAAAGCAAGGGGAGAAAGAAAGAGTGTAGAGATAAAAGCACACACATATGGCAGCCTGTTAACATTCCTACTTCTCTTCCACCATGATTAAAGGCAGTGATAATGATGATAAGGTGTGTATCAAAGGGGCAGCCTGCAGGTTACAGGGACAAGAGCAATAATAAATGACTGCTTTTAAAATGCAAATTATTGAATACAGAGCAATAGAAAGGTCAGGATATAAACACTATCCTGGAAGCTAGTGAATCTGGGTTGTCTTGGCTAGACAAATTACCATCCTCAGCCTTGACCTCATCAGCAGCGTGATTAGAGTTAGCTTGGATGCTAATCTGGATATTAACCTCCTGAAAACACAAAGTCTAAAAACTCCAATCCTGACTGGTTGAATCAGAGTCTGCCTTTCCACAAGTTCCCAAAGTGATTCATAGTAATATATCACTTTGAGAAACACAGATCTATAATGGAAGTGCCCTATGAGTACTCTGGCTCAACAGGCAAGCTGAAAATGGAATTTTAACCAAGAACTCTCTAGAAATGTTACTCTATGGTGTCTACATAACAAAATATTGAGTTACTGTAGGGGGAAAATGTAAGAAATGGAGAAACATTTCCTCTGAGTATCAAGAGAGAATGAGAGGGAGAGAGAAGAGGAAGAGTATACAAAATAGGATACTAATCTCTAAAGTCTCTATATGTCATATTTTTGGACCTGGGAACAAGAAGTGTTGTTTGCCACTCTGTGAGGACTTGCGATCGACCTGCCAGAGATGAATGCAATAATTTGGATCCTGACTCTAAATGCCCACATGATGCATACATGAACCTTGATATACTGGTACTTGAAGTTGATGGTGTGGCAGGGAAGCAGGATGAGAATGAGGTCAAATGAGCACAAGAAGGATCCCCTTTGCCAGCAGGAAGACTAGAGACCACACCCATGAAAGACAATATGAAAAGGAGAAAATGGCAAAAGCTGCACACTACAGGTGACAGAGAGAGGCCCGGGTTCCCTTAGCACGGGCAGCATGAAGCTTCAGACCTTGCTCCAGCCTTGAGCCACTACCTCTCTTGGAGGAGCTTTCTTTCCTTCTTAAGTAACTGTCTCAGATTCTACAACTATCCGACTATCTATTCCCGGCCAATGTCTTGCTTTAAGAAGCAAGAATCTGGAAATCACACAGTTTCCATTGGTCTCTGAGATGCAACTGTGATGATGAGACTTGCAAGAGATAGAGCCAAGTGGGACATTGAGTCATGACTGACCTCCTGAAATGATTCAACCTAGTCTCTCATAGTTGCTTAGGTTTTATGAAAGTGAATCAGTTCTCATATGAGTGATTGTTACAAGAAACCTACCCACTCTTTTGTTCTCTCTCTCAACCTTGATCTTGCTTTCACTTTCCATATGACCTCTCTGCAAGATACATATTTATGATACATGGAGCTTTCTACCACGACATTGTTATCTCTCCAGATAACAATGCTGGTCCCATGCTGTTAGGTATCCAGACTTTAATAAACCTCTTTCCCACATTACATGCCCAAATTTGATATTTTGTAGCAACAATCCAAAGACCCTAAGACAAGGAACTTCTGATTTATGAAATTATTCATGCCCATTTAGCCTATGCATATGAGAGTGAACCAATAAGATCAGCTACAGTCAGAAGACTTTGGGACCACAAAACCTATAACTACAGAATGAGTAACTGTACCTCTGGGAGTGGAGCCCATCAAGGAAGGATCACTAGAACTTTTGATATTTACTATTCACTGTAACTGCATCATTTTATCTCTCAGATAAAATGAAATTGCAAGAATAATCCTAAATATAATACCAACTTTGTCCATGTGATTGATGGTTTGTATGTGCTCGGTCCAGGGAGTGACACCATTAGGAGGCGTGGCCTTGTTGGAGTAGGTGTGTCACTGTGGGCATGAGCTTGAGACCCTTACCCTAGCTGCCTGGAAGTCAGTCTTCCACTAGCAGCCTTCAGATGAAGATGTAGAACTCTCAGCTCTGCCTACACCATTCCTGTCTAGATGTTGCCATGCTCCCACTTTGATGATATTGGTCTGAACCTGTAAGTCAGCCCCAGTTAAATGCTGTCCTTTATAAGATTTGCCTTAGTCATGGTGTGTGTTCATAGCAGTAAAACCCTAGCTGAAGCGGTCCATAAGAGCCATGGTTTAGGTCAGCAGAACATGCTTAATTTCACAGTGGTTCCAGTGTGGCCACAGTATCTGTCAAGTCCAACCTCAGCACACATGAAACCACACCAAATTCAGGGTGGCCACATGAGAACAAAAGAAAGCTGCTCTGAAAAGAGCATGGGAGTAAGCACCCCGATACACAGAAGGACATGCCTAATGACCTGTACATACAAGAAAACCAGAGCTGACTCTTGTTTTACAGCCTTCAACTAAGGCATGCCTGTTTTCGACAGACACATCTTTGATCCAAACATACTTTTTAGGGAAGTGATCAGGTATATGGAGAAACACAAAACTTCTACCCTTTCAGACTATCTTCCAGAAAAAGCTGTGCATACAATATTTCTGCACCTATGCAGCAAAATGAATCAGTAAATGGTTACAAAACCCTCTTCTTCATCAATTCTCATAACACTTCTACTTTGTCTTCCACAAGTTAAGAAGTAACCAGATTATTACTAGAGAAAGTAGTTTTAACTAATTAGATTGCAGCATAGGATAGTAGTTAAGAGAGTGATGTAGGGAGCTCACATTGATGATGTTAGTTACTTAGGAGGTATTGACAGAATTTTTTGAAGTTTATTTTCTATGCTTATCTTTTTGTACAATACCAGAAGAATACAGTATCTATTTATACAAGTGTGGACATACTGCTCAACTAATTCATCAATGATGCTACTGGGCGCCCAAATCTAAGATAAGTTCCTCTCCCTCGAATCCCTGTTTAGATTAGGACATCACAATTATAAGTCTAAAAGGCAGGAAGAAAAAAAAATCTCCAGACTACTTGTTTTTTATTACATGTTCCAAAGAGCAAAGGCCACTCAATTATTTTGGCTCAGCTGACAATTTGTTTGAATAGAGATGTCACTGCTCAGCCACCAAATTGCTCACATGGATAAGTCTGGCAGTAGGGCTCAGAAATTCTAAAAGGCCTGAGTCGGGGGTGTGAGTGACATGACCCTACAAGATGCCTCACTCTTCACCTTCTTGGCATTCACTAGACTCCATCACTTAGAATGAACTTCTGTGTCGCCATCATTTGACATTCCCAGAACCCTAGAGAAGCAAATTATAAGCCAGGAGCCACGTGGTACTAACGTGACTCAAGATGATGAAGCCTGTATTGAATTCATGATTGAAATTGCTTACAGATTATCCTAATTATTCTTATCTATGTTTTGATTCCATGAGAGCCCATAAAAAGACAGCCCCATTATTCTAGAGCATCAAGTAGAGAGTGAGAACTCTAAGTCACACTCAATTCATTTTTTAACCAAAATAATTACTGATCTTTGCAACATCAATTGGACTGAAATACAGAAGATTTAGTGTGTGCTTGGAGGTTACCAAAATAGCCAAATCATGACACAGCTAAGAGTGTTATTTCTGTCGGTGCAAAAATAGATTGAGATAAACTGGGAAGTAATTTGCTTTGTTATTTGGTCATCATCTATTACAATACTAAAATGAAAATCAAAGACAGAATATTTGCTTTATATCTACATCCACAGAGCCTAAAGCATCTGCTGCAGGTCAGTACTGCTTCTCCAGTTTTTGCAAAAATAATCAATGTAAGTTAAAATAGGTGGTATGCATTTCCAGAATGCACACATGCTTCTAGGGTTTCCAAAATGTTTTCACAAAATAGTTCAACCATCAGTAGCATGAATTCTTGTCATAGAAATTAATAGCTAATAGGGAACTATTTGAACAACAAGGTTAGATCCAAGGCCAAGCATCCTGATTATAGGACTGGACTTCACCTTAACTCTCCAAGTCATGGTCAACTGTATTTGGCAAGTCAATACCAAAAGCCCAGAAATTTTAAGCATGATTCCACTTGACAGACATCTAAGCTTTGTATTTTTATTATTATCCTAGCTTCAAATCACAGAATGGGTGGCTTGGGTTATAATCTTTAATGAAGATTCTGAAAAATTGTGTGTCCTTCTCTGCTTGGATATGAAATACATCCACCTTTAGGAAGCTTCAGTATACTGCCTTGCTTCAAGAACTGATTGACAGAGTTGTCTGGCTGCCTAGCATTGGGGTTCTGAGATGAAGATCTATACCACAAAGAAGCCCTTTGGGTTTGGCACATCATCTTTGCAGATGAAACTAGACGCAAATCAATATGATGTTTAAGTTTCAATGGGCTTTCTTGCCCTCCAAATTTCTTCTTCCACTCAATACTGACAAATACATAAATATATAACTAAATATCCAGTATCCCATCATGATAACAAAGGGAGATTTCTCTCATTTCTGTCACCCATATCATGGATGCATTTACAATGATATATTGTATAACCTGACAGTAAAATACCATGAATCTAAATGATATTAATATTTTAATGAGAAGAAACTCACAAAGAATATTTAAAAGAGCATATGCAGAAAATATCAGAAAAATAATGTTTGTATACCTAATCAGTCACATTTGTCATATACATCAGCAGTTCCTGGTCCAAAATATCCTCTTATATAGAGTTCCTTGAAACTCTGCACTTCAACAACTCCAAACTACTGCATGCACCAGGTTTTCTGCCATGGCTCTCCACTTCTTGAGCAACACCTTTGTCTCCTTCACTTTTTGTTCTCTATCAGGACCAGTAGCATCTTCTCCAGAATCATCTCCTGTTATCATCTAATATATTTCTCTTGCTCTCCTTAGCCAGAGGATTGACATACACATGTTTCTACAGCACCATACAGATGCCACGTGTACATTCTATTCATGAGTCAGTTTCCCTGAAAATGTTCATGTAATTGGATAATCAATAGGACTCCTCTGTTCATAAGTCCTAATAAAGCATCTGAGCACTAGCGCTACAGAATGAGTAGATGTTGTTTCAACACCACGACCGGTGAATGATTTACCAAATCTGCTGCAGATTTCTGCTCCCTGTGCGAAAATGAGAAAAATCCCCCCTCACCATCTTTAACACATGCTTTTGAAGGCAAAGATTTGATATAGGCTGAAAATATTTCTGAATGATCCTGCAAGGGTCATTGAAAAGGTGTCTGATGTGGAATGAAACCTGGGTTTGCAAGACTGTAAAAGCAATCTTTGTTTCTGGATAGCTCCTGCCTTAAAGTTTTAGCTAAAATGCTCAATTATTGATAAAGAGCACATTTGCGCTAACAGACTTGCATTTGTTATTTAAATAGAACATTCTATCCCTCCATCCCTTAGCCCTCATGTTTTTTAGTAACTGTCATGTATAAAATTACTAACAATTAAAAAAGGAGAAGGAACATAAGCATTTGGAGCCAAATGTCATAGGGACCAAGGTGTGAGAGGAGGTTGCAAAACACTTACATTGTTCCCCAGGGAGCACAGAATTTAGGTCAAGTCACATCAGGAGCCTACTGACTGTTCAGCCCAGATTTTATTATATATTATGTTTTTCTTGGAGGTGGAATATTTTAGAATATTTAAATTTGCTGCCTGGAACTTAAAATACCTACCCTCCTTTTTCAATGAAATTCAGCCCATCAGAGAAAAAAATCCAGTCTCTTCAAACAAAGACTAATTTAACTTTAGCAAGAGAAGACAAGTCAGAGAGGGAGTGTCCCATGTGGGGAAGCAAATAAAGAGGGGAAGAAGAGGAAGGCACACTGTGTCCATAGATGGAATTTCCCACTCCGCAACCTAAACAGATGCCTGTGTGAAAAGACTTGAGATGATGAGGAATTTCAATCCAGGGAGGGACATGTTCAAACTGGCTTCCAAAGAGGGTTTCTCTCTCACTACAATACTGGAATGCCTTAAAGGTATAGAGCACATCTATGTGAATAGGACATGACAAGGTTAGAGAGAGTTCAGGTCAATTAACTAAGGAATTGCCTAACCTATATTAGCTGAGGTGTTAGAATGAAGTTTGAAGTGCTTAGCAGCCCTGAGAGTTCATCACACAATGGAACCACACCAACCTACTCTCAACTCAAGACATCATTTGTACTTGGAATCATCATTCATGCCATTTCACTGCAAGCTGAGTAAACCTTGTATTATTTGCTGTAATTCCTATTCTAACATCTAATTTTAGAGCCCATCAGTGGTTCATTATGATCAGATTAAAAACAGCAGAAAACCCATACACCCAACCCTGGTCCATACCTGATCACCTGATTTAGTTCATCAACTAAATCAATATGAGGTTGCTTAATCAACGTCAGCCAACCAACATCATCAAATAACCTCCAAACTATACATTTCCCATGTATAAAGACTAGCAATAAAGAAGCATCCATCTCTAAGGTGTTCTTAACAATAAGATCCAATGAGTGCCAGCATGTAAAATCCCCACTGGTCTTCATCTAGTAGAAGATGAACTGACTTGATATAATCATAGTGCTCATTAATGCAGAGTCAAGTGTATCTGTATGATGAGGATCTCTGACCAAGACACTGGGGGACTTTGTGAACCAGGGTCACCCAAACATTTCTCCAGTTGATGAACAAGGTGGCATGGTGTATAAAATGAGATATGGTTTTAGGCCTGATTTTTGGCTTAGAGTAGCTGGGTACTTAATAAAAAATCAGTTCCTGGTCTCAGACTTCGTTTTATTATCTATAAAATGAAGAATGTGCACTCTAAAATCATTTCCAAGTTTGATGTTCTATGCCTTGAACAATTTCCCTGAACTGTTATTTCATGCTTTAATTTTCATCAACTCTAGCAAGGTAGGTTCCTAGACCTCCAGTATGTTAGGTCAACAAAGATAATGAGGTTGGGAAATAGAGCTAACATTGCCTCCCTCCTTGCTGCTCCAACCAATATTACATACAAGGGAGTACTTTGGTAGTCAGACAGCATATTCTAAGGGTGTCAAGATTTACAACACAATTCTCAGGAAAGAAAACCTTTGCTAAGAAGGAAAAAGTAAAACATTTATTCTGTGCACCTGGGATTAAGCGTGTCTTTCATTGCCCTCTATGCCCATGGTTTGGACAAAGCCTGGGCAAAGCAAACAGCATCTGATAGAATCCTGTTACCTACTGCACTAGATCACAGCTTGCAACTCAAGACTTCTGCCCTCTAGTGGACAAGCTTTCCATCTGCAAGTTTCTTTTTCTAGACCAGAGAGTCCCATTCAGCAGTGCTTGGATTTGTGGCCTGGTCTGAATCTTACCTGACACCATATCAAAGGCATAAGACTTGAGAATAGGGTCCCAAAACTTAAAATTACATGAGGAGCATTGTGGTACTTGTTGAGTTTAGGAATAAGTCCTGATTCCTATCTGCTCTGCTAAGTGATTAAATAAATGCAGTTCCCATCACACAAGCTTCATAGAAGGTAAATTGTATTATACCTATCCATTTTGATTCGTGAAAAACTGCTGGTTAACTGAACACCAAAACCAACAACAGCAAGAAAACATGTCAAAAAGAAATGATTCCATAACATTTCTTTGCTTGTCAAACACCTTTCACACTTGTCCAGTGTGCTCTCATAGCTTCTAAGTAAACAGTCTTAGGGGAAATTTTAATATCTAACTTCAGACTCTCTTATAACTATTTGACTTACTGGGTTGAGTTTCAAACATACTAACACACACACACCTGCATGCACAACACAATATAGACAAATAAGTAAATAAGAAAATAAAGCCATTTATGAAAATAGCTCACTGTAAACTAAAGATACAAGTAGGTGAGCCAGAGAAGTAGGTAGAAGAGTAGTCACACTTAGGATGTCACTCCTTACAAAAATTCTTTCTAGATGCTACTTCTCCTTGGTAAAAATGAGTTACTATACACTTTATGAGTGGCCACATAAGGGTGATTTGCTTATGGATATTTTACTTTCTGTTCATTGTCTTTCATTATGTTATTGACATAGATGCTTATGTCCTACCTCCTTTAAAGCATATATTTTTACTCCTCTCAAACCCTAAGACACACACAAGCATAACTGCATATATACAGCAGACAGCTGTTCTAAGAAAACCTTCCTCTTGTTTCCCCAGATGTGTTGATTCATTACCCAGCTCCATACAATGGAGAAATGTTACACTAACAACTTAATAGTACACCTTAGACCTCTAGAACAAAAAGAAGCAAACTCACCCAAAAGGAGTAGACAGCAGGAAATAATCAAACTCAGGGCTGAAATTAACCAAATAAAAATAAAGAGAAAAATACAAAAAATCAACAAAACCAAAAGTTGGTTCTTTGAGAGAATCAACAAGATAGATAAAACCCTAGCCAAACTAACTAAAGGACCCAGAGGCACATCCAAATTGACAAAATCAGAAATGAAAAGGAAGAGACATAACAACAGAAATGGAGAAATTTCAAAAAAAATAAAAAATAATCAGATCCTACTACAAAAGCCTATACTCAACAAAACTGGAAAATCTAGATGAAATGATTGGTTTTCTAGACAGATACTACTTATCAAAGTCAAATCAAGAACAGGCAAACTATCTAAACAGGCCCATATCCCATAGGAATTAGAATTCATTAACAACATCCCAACTAAAAAAAAATTAAAATAAAAAGCACAGGACCAGATGGATTTAGTGCAGAATTCCCCCCAGACCTTCAAAGAAAACCTGATAACAATATTCCTCAAACTGTTCCATAAAATAGAAACAGAAGGAACACTACCCAATTCATTCTATGAAGCCACATTTACTCTGCTACCTAAACCATACAAGGACCCAACAAAAGAAGAGAATTTTGGAACAATCTCACTTATGAATCTTGATGCAAAAATACTCAATAAAATTCTTCCAAATCGAAGAACATAGCAAAACCATTATTCACCATGATCAAGTAGGCTTCATCCCAGGGATACAAGGTTAGTTCAATATACAAAGATCCATTAACATAATTAACTATATAAACAGAATCAAACAAAAAATCCTGTGATCAACTCCTTAGATGCAGAAAAAGCATTTGACAAAAATACAACACCCCTTCATGTTAAAAGTATTGGAGAGATCAGAAATTCAAGGCCCATACCTAAACATATTAAAAGTAATTGACTGCAAACTGACAGGCAATATCAAATTAAATGGAGAAATACTTGAAGCAATCTCACTAAAATTGGGGAGAAGATGAGGATGCCCACTCTCCCCATATCTATTCAATATAGTACTCAAAGTGCTAGATTGAACAATAAGGCAACAGAAAGAGATCAGGGGGATACACATTGCCAAAGAAGAAATAAAGGTATCACTATTTGCAGATTATATGACAGTATATATAAGCAACCCCAAAAAGTCTACCAGAGTACTTTTCCAGCTGATAAACAACTTCAGCAAAGTGGCTGGATATAAAATTAACTCAAATAAATTAATAGCCTTCCTTTATACAAATAATAAACAAGCTGAGAAATAAATTAGGGAAACAATATCCACAAATAATATAAAACATCTTGGGGTAACTCTAACCAAACAAATGATCTATATGGCAAGAACTTCAAGTCCCTCAAGAAAGAAATTGAAAAAGATCTCAGAAAATGGAGAGTTCTCCCATGTTCATGGATTAGAAGAATTAGCATAGTAAAAATGGCCATCCTACCAAAGGCAATCTATAGATTCAAGGCAATCACCATCAAAATTCCAACACAAGTCTTCAAAGACATGGAAAAATCAATTCTCAAATTCATCTGGAAAGGCAAAAAAAAAAAAAAAAAAAAAAAAAAAAAACAGAATAGTGAAAACAATTCATAACAATAAAAGAACCGCTGGGGGAATTACCATCCCTGACCTCAAGCTTTACTACAGAGCAATAGTGATTAAAAAAAAAAAACAAAAGACTGTATAGTATTAGTACAGAGACAGACAAGTTGACTGATGGAATAGAATTGAAGACCCAGAAATAACACCACACAATTAAACACACTTTATCTTTGACAAAGATGCCAAAAATATACAATGGAAAAAAAAAGAAACCATCTTCCATAAATGGTGCTGGTCTAACTGGATGTCTGAAGTAGAAAAATGAAAATAGACCCATATTTGTCACCTTGCACAAAGCTCAAGTCCAAACGGATTAAGGACCTCAAAATAAAACCAGGTATACTCAATCTAAAGAAAACAAAGTGGGAAAGAGCTTTGAACTCATTGGTACGGGGGGGAATTTTCTAAACAGAACTCTAATGGTTCATGCTCTAATACCAAGAATTGATAAATGGGACCTCATGAAACTGGAAAGCTTCTGTAAGGCAAAGGGCATACATAGTCAATAAGACAAATTGACAACCTACAGGTTGGGAAAAAAATCTTCACTAAGCCTACATCCAAGAGAGGTCTAATATCCAAAATAAATAAAAAACTCAAGAAGCTAACCTCCAAAAAAAAAAAAAAAAAAAAAAAAAAAAAAAAAAAAAAGAAAAAACAACCAAATCAAAAAGTGGGCTATAGAACTAAACTGAAAATTCACAACAGAGGAATCTCGAATGTGCTAGAAGCACCTAAAGATATGTTCAAAGTCCTTAGTGATCAGAGAAATGCAAATCAAAACTACCCTGAGATTCTACCTTGCACCAATCAGAATGGCTAAGATCAAAATCTCAGGTGACAACACATGTTGGAGAGGATACAGAGAAAGAGCAACACTACTCCATTTCTGGTAACATTGCAAACTGGTACAACCACTCTGGAAATCAATCTGGAGGTTCCTCAGAAAATTGGAAATAGAAGACCTGAAGACCTAGCAATACCACTCTTGGGAATATACCCAAAAGATGACCTACCATGACACAGGGACACATGTTCTACGATGTTCATAGCAGCCTTATTTGTGATAGCCAGAAGCTGGAAACAACCCAGATGTCCCATGACAGAAGAATGGATACAGGAAATGTAGTTCATTTGTACAATGGAATGCTACTCAGCTATTAAGAAAGAGGACATCCTGAGTTTTTGCAGGCAAATGGATGGAACTAGAAAATATCATCCTGAGTGAGGTAACTCAGACCCCAAAGGGCATCATGATAAAGGCCATCCAGAAACTGCCACACCTGGGGATTCATCCCACATGCAGCCACCAAACCCAGACACTTGCGGATGCCAAGAAGTGCTTGCTGACATGAGCCTGATACAGCTGTCTCCTGAGAAGCTCTGCCAGATTCTGACCAATACAAATGAGGAAGCTCACAGTCAACCATCAGACTGAGCACAGGGACTCCAATGGAGGAGTTAGAGGAAGAACTCAAGGAGCTGAGGGGGCCTTGTCTGTCATTAATGGGAAGGGAAGCCTTTGGTCCTGTGGAGGCTTGATGCTCCAGTGTAAAGGAATGCTAGGGCAATGAAGTGGGAGTGAGTGGGTGGTTGAGGGAGCCCCCTCATAGAAGCAGGGAGAAGGGGAATGGGATAGATGGTTTGCAGAGGGGAAACAGGGAAAGCAGGCGGCATTTGAAATGTAAATAAATAAAATGTCCAATTTTTTAAAAGTAAGTGGACATTAGCCAAAGGGGGGAAAGTATAGAATACCCACAATACAGACCACAGAACCCAAAAAGGTCAACAAGCTAAAGGGCCCAAGTGAGGATGCCTCAGTCCAACTTGGGAGGGAGAAGAAAGCAACAACAAGGGAGAGAGGGAGGGAGCTTCTAGGCAAAGGGGATGGGGGATGGGGGAAGAGGGGAACATAATCTGGTAATGGGTGGACGGAAATGACTGAAGCCCTGAGGGCCAGCAGAAAGAATGGAAACAGGCAACATCGGGAAGTAGGAGGTTAGGGACACCCTCCAGAATGTATCAGAAACCTGGGAGGTAAGAAACTCTCAGAACTCAAAGGAAGGGACCCTAGGTGAAATGCCCCACAGGTGGGAGAGGGAACTTATAGAGCCCATCTCCAGCAGAAAGACCAGGCATCAAGTGATGGATAGGATTGCTATTCCACAGTCAAAACTCTGACCCATAATTGTTCCTTGTCTGAAAGAACTGCAGGAATGAAAATGGAGAGGAGCCTGAGGAAAAGAAGGTTAAATGATTGGCCCAAAATGGGATACAGCTCAAGGGAGACCCCAAGGCCCTACACTATTACTGAGGCCACGGAGTACCCACAAAAAAGGACCTAGCATGACTGCCCTCCGAAACACACAACAAGTAGCTGGAAGTATCAGATGCAGATATTTGCACCTAATCAATGAATAGAAGCTGCTGACCCCTGTGGTTGACTTAGGGAAAAGCTGGAAGAAGCTGAGGGGGAGGGCAGATGATATGAGGCCCCCAACACACTTACAGCAGAGGGCTGCAGGGTTTGGATTCAGTCAGAGATGTATCTAACCCTCAAGAGACTGGAGGTCTCAGAGAATTTAGAGGTCTGGTGGGGTTGGAGGCGGGCCATCCTTGTGGAGGCAAGGGGCAGGTAGGTGGTATGGGATGTGGAACAATTGGAAGGTAGACCATGAGGGGAATAAAATCAGGAGTGTAAAAAAAAAGAAAAGAAGAAAAATGAAGAAGAAGGAGGAGGAGGAGGAAGAAGAGGAGAAGGGGGAGGAGACATAGGGGAAGGAAGGATAAGGAGGGAAAAGAGGGAGGAGGAAGGAGGGGAGGGGGAGGAAGAGGAGGTAGAGGAGTAGGGGGAGGAGGAGGAGAAAGCAGGGGGAGGAGGAGGAGAAAGCAGGGTGAAGAGGAGGAGAAAGCAGGGGGAGGAGAAGGAAGAGGAGGAGGAGGAGGAGGAGAAAGGAGGGGGAGGAAGAAGAAGAGGAGAAAGGAGGGGGAAGAAGATGGGGAAGAGGAGGAGAGAGAGAAGGAGGGGAGGAAGAGGAGGAGAGGGGAGGAGGAGGAAGAAGAGAGGGAGGAGGAGGAAAGGGAGGGAGAGGAGGGAGAAGGAGAAGGAAGAGAAGGAAGGAGGAAAGAGGGGGAAGAGGAGGAAGAGAGGGGGAGGAGGAGGAAGAGAAGGGATAGGAGGAGGAAGAGGAGGGATAGGAGGAGGAAGAGGAGGGATAGGAGGAGGAAGAGGAGGGATAGGAGGAGGAAGAGGAGGGATAGGAGGAGGAAGAGGAGGGGAAGGAGGAGGAAGAGGAGGGGGAAGGAGGAGGAGGAAGAAGAGGAGTGGGAGGAGGAGGAAGAAGAGGGAGAGGAGGAAGAAGAGGAGGGGAGGAGGAAGAGGAGGAGGAAAAGAAGGGGGAGGAGGAGGAAGAGGAGGGGAGGAGGAAGAGGAGAAGGAGAAGGAGGAGGAGGAGAAGGAGAAGAAGAAGAAGAAGAAAAAGAAGAAGAAGAAGAAGAAGAAGAAGAAGAAGAAGAAGAAGAAGAAGAAGAAGAAGAAGAAGAAGAAGAAGAAGAAGAAGAAGAAGAAGAAGAAGAAGAAGAAGAAGAAGAAGAAGAAGAAGAAGAAGGAGAAGAAGAAAAGAAAAGAAATGAGAAGTCTACTCAGGGTTCTAAAAGAAGACAAGTTTGTCTTTGAGACTTAGAAAATGTCTAGATCATCCTCTCCAGTGATGCTGCGTACTCATGAGGAAATGCTACATGCAAGATTAGTAACAACACAGGGTGAGGAGCAAACACCAGAAGCCAGAGTGACAATGAGGGAGAGAGGCTAATTAGAGGGCTGGAACAAAGTTCAGAAGCACTACATATTCTCTGAAGACTCACATTTTATCTATCTTTAATCACTCATCTATCTACTTAGGTGTGTGAGAGTGAATGTGTGCTCACATACTTGCACATGTGTGTGTGTACGCATGCACACACATATATGTGCACACACACACATGTACAGAGCCATATTGGAGTGTCATGCCACTGCCACTTGGTTGGAACTTGACATTAACCAAGGACAAGAGCTTTGGGCAGGAATCTGATGTTAGGGCATAATAGGGAAGTAGGTTACAGCAGGAATTTTTATCCTAGGGTGGAGTGCTCAGAGTGTACTTGTCATAGGTCAAGGTGAACTTCTCCCAGCCTTTGTTAAGCAGGTATTCCTGTTCTAGTCAGGATCCTGCTCCACATAGGGTGGAGAAGTTCAGAGTGAAGGTTAAGTTCATTGATCCTCCAGGTCTATGAATTCCTGACTTAAGCAGGTGACCCACCCAGCTGCCTGAGCAGTGGAGCAAAGGACTGCCGGATGGCTTCCCCGGAACTCAACTCAGCCCGGAGTCTGGGGGGAGGGGCTTGCCCAAACTGTTAAAAGGTCTGACCTCGATTAAAGTTGGGGCCTCGATCAGGAAACTATCATCCTGGCCTCGTTCTTTTCGCCCCTTCCCATCCATCCCTCAGCTTCTGTTCCAGGAAACCAGTTTGTAGTAGCTGCAGGCAGCTACAGAATACAACACACACACACACACACACACACACACACACGGACCCCAGAAGATAATTGTGGAAGTCCGTTCTCTTGTTCCACCAGGTGGGTTCTGGTTATCAAACTCAAGTATCAAGCTTGATAGCAAGCATCTCTCACCCACTGATCCATCTCTCCAGCCCAATCCAGAAGACCAGTGCTTTTACTAAGAGGTAAATGCACTAGCCACCATCCCAGTCCTTCTAGGAGTCTGTGCATCTCACTCCTGCATTTTACCCACTTGAAAACTCCAGCACACTCAGAGACTTGAGAGTTTCTCTTCTCCGAGCATGGAGAAAATACCTTCTCATCCTTCCTGAGATGCCTTCCAGCCAAATCAAACCCCCTATTCCCTTCACAACATCCTGAATTTACCCTCACAAGAACTAATCCATTTTAAACATACATTTATTTATGTGATTATTTATTTAGGATTTGTCCTCTCTACTAGATGTTAAGCTCTGCTCATCAAAAGCGTTCTGTGTGATTGACATTATATAGCTGATGCCTGGTACTTCATATGTGGTGTATTTGTTAGATGACTAAATGAGTGAGCTAGTAAGTAAGGCCACACTCGCATGGCTTTGAGGCTTTCTCACTTGCCCTGACAGCTACTCATGTGAATTATGAACCTAGCACTCAGGGGATGCTGATAGATTGCCACATTACATAGGCTCACGTGGAGCTGTCCAAACCTCCTGACCCAGTGAATATTTCCAACAAACCAGTTCCCACCAAGCAAACACACTCATGAGTTTGAGTTAGAATCATTCACATTCAATTTTACTGTGCCTTCTCATTTGAGAGCCAAATTTCTAATAATAGGCTTTATAGTTATCATCCTGAGTTTGGTGAACTACAAAAGATATATTATCGTATAGGAAAGAGGATACTTAATTCACTCTACAGTAGATACTATTAACAGAGCTAATGCATAAACAAAGAATAGAATTTAATGTGAAGAGAGGACTTACACCGAGCAGTCCATTTCATTCTTTCCTTAAAGCAGGTTTGAGAGTAAATTCTCTATCTTTGGTGTTGTGTAACAGTTTCTTCAGAAATTGAAACATTCTATCCTTCAGGAAGCTCCTTAAGCAGAAATGTAGACAGCTCAAAATAGCTTCAGGAAGGTCCAGGAACTGAGCAGATTCACTATGCCCCTCCCCACTACAGTAAGCACTAAAAGCTGAAGTTCCTATTCACATCAAATGAAGCTGAACTGCTAAGAATACTCTCAAAGGAGAAAAGTTACAAAGACAGAGAAGAAGCATCAACCAGCTGTGTAGCCTGGAAGAGGTTTAGACCAACTGAGGCACTGATAATTTGTTGAACTGCTTGTGGGATGTATAGTTGCTCCAGGTTCTCAGCTTTGTGATCTGTCACACATTCTGAGATGTGCTTTGGTGACACAGCTGTTTTTGAATAATTTCTGCTCCTGCAAATATCCTTTTACCTACATTTCTTTAAGTAAACCTAATAAAACTCTCTGGCTCACCAAATTCAGTGGTACATGTATTGTCTCACATGGGTCCCCTATCTGGGGTGAGTTGATATGTGTTGCATCTCTTCAGGAAAGGTTTTATTTTACCGAATTTGAAAGAATTATGTAAGCATGAAGGTATGTAATGGAAACTGTATTATTTATTGTTTATTATTAACCAACTTGCCTATTTATTCACCCACAAGAAGACTTATAAAGCAACAGGACTTGTATAGAAAGCATAACTCCATGCCCTTTCTTACTTTGTAACACTTCCACATGTCAAGTTCAAACTTTCTAATTGAGGTTCTGAATAGTGCTGCCAGTAATCAAGACAGCAGCAAGACTGGAGACAGAGTGTTCACAAGCAATCTAATTAGGAATTAAAATTTTTTTAAAAAAAGGAACAGATAGATGATTGGAAAAAAATTTATTTTAGCCTATTAAAAGCCTATGAAATACAGTTTCTTTATAAAGATATCAAGATCAATTTTCCAGTTTTGTTAACCCACCTGTAAGAATGAGCTTGATAGTGTCAGTGTCAAACAACATTTACGTGAAACTGAGCCAATGCTTCTTTGTTGTTTGTTATTGACTTTGCCTTCTGGGTCATCTTCTGAATGCTTTCTAAGATCTTTTCCCCTTTGCAATCTTTTGGTCCATGAAACTAATGGTCTTTATGTTCCTTCTCTTGGAAGAAAATTTAATTAATGTATATCTACCTGTACTTTTGAAAGCATCAAGAAAGAAGAATATGCTATGTTACCAGACAGTTTGATGATTCCTCCTTCGGGTACCACTGAGAAAATTGGCTCTTCTCTTAGGTTCTTGATTTTCTTAATAAAGTAATTTTAACACAAACTCAGAATGCAAATCAAGGGCAGGTCTATCAGCATTTAAAAGGGAATGAGAGACAGGAAAAGAGTACTTTTCTGCAGCTGTCTGGAGGAAGGAGATGGAGCAAAGAAAGAAAAACACTGAGTTAGGCACCACAAAAGAAAGGCAGTCGTAGAGAAAGACCAGACCACCTCGTAAAGTCTATCCAGGCTTAGGCAATTAAAGAAAAGAAGAAAAGGGGAAAATTATGCTTTTCTGTATAATTCAAATTCTGTACAGGCTTAACTCAGCCCCAGGGCTGCAACTCTATTAGCTACTGTACCAAGGACAGGCTTTCTGGAAAGTAAAGGTACATTAAAGGCATAATTATCCCTATCTACTTAGCATGGCTTGAAGTGATGTTTCTTAGCCAGATTATCGACCTGCCCAATTGGATTAAGTCTTATGTTTTTTGTGTATCTTGGAATGTTGGAATGCTAGGTCAGCACCCAGGCCAGAAATTTAACTTTTCCTTTAATAGGCTTCTATTTAGCCCTGATCAGAATGTGTGTAACACTCCCCATGCTGAAGATGTAGTCGTAAAATTCTTTAGAAGATGAGCTGAGATTGCTTCAAGTTTCTAACTTGAAGCAATCCCACTAAAATCAGGGACGAGACAAGGCTGCCCCCTCTCTCCATATCCTTTCAATATAGTTCTTGAAGTCCTAGCTAGAGCAATTAGAACACATAAGGAGGTCAAAAAGATACAAATTGGAAAGAAAGAAGTCAAACTATCACTATTTGCAGATGATATGATAGTATACTTAAGTGACCCAAAAAACTCTACAAGAGAACACCTACAGCTGATAAACAACTTCAGCAAAGTGGCTGGTTACAAAATCAACTCAAACAAATCAGTAGCCTTCCTATACTCAAAGGATAAGCAGTCTGAGAAAGAAATTAGGGAAACACCCTTCACAATAGCCACAAACAGCATAAAGTATCTTGAGGTGACTCTAACCAAACAAGTGAAAGATCTATACAACAAAAACTTCAGATCTCTGAAGAAGGAAATCGAAGAAAACATCAGAAAATGGAAAAATCTTCCATGCTCATGGATTGGCAGGATTAATATAGTTAAAATGGCCATCTTGCCAAAAGCAATCTACAGATCCAATGCAATCCCCATCAAAATCCCAACTCAGCTCTTCATAGAGTTAGAAAGAGCAATTCTCAAATTCATCTGGAATAACAAAAATCTCAGGATAGCTAAAACTATTCTTAACAGTAAAAGAACTTCTGGGAGAATCAGTATCCTAGACCTTAAACATTACTACAGAGCAATAGTGATTAAAAAACTGCATGGTATTGGTACAATGTCAGGCAAGTGGATCAATGGAATAGGATTGAAGACTCAGAAATGAACCCACACACCTATGGTCACTTGATGTTCAACAAAGGAGCTGAAGACATCCAGTGGAAAAAAGATAACCTTTTCAACAAGTGGTGCTGGTTCAATTGGAGGTCAGTATGCAGAAGAATGTGAATTGATCCATTCTTATCTCCTTGTACTAAGCTCAACTCCAAGTGGATCAAGGACCTCCACATAAAACCAGACACACTGAAACTAATAGAAAAGAAACTGGGAAAGACCCTTGAGGACATTGGCACAGGGGAAAAGTTCCTGAACAGAACACCAATAGCTTACGCTCTAAGATCAAGAATTGACAAATGGGACCTCATAAAATTACAAAGTTTCTATAAGGCAAAGGACACTGTCAAAAGGACAAAATGTCAACCAACAGATTGGGAAAGGATCTTCACCAACCCTAAATCCTACAGAGGGCTAATATCTAATATATACAAATAACTCAAGAAGGTAGATGCCAGAGAACCAAATAACCCAGACAGCTGTCTCAAACCTGACATTCAGGAAACTATGCAAAAAAAGGTATGAGGAAGCTTGTAAGAGCTAAGACTGTAAGGAAGAGCAACGACAACAAAAAAATCTGGATGAGATATAGTCATGTAGACATGTTCTCATGAAATCATTGCAAATGGACTCTGCATAAGAGCAGCATAGGATTGGGCTGATAAACATTCATCATAGATTGGGTGGGTCTCATGAAGGCAACTATTTCCTTTTAAGGGTTGCTCAGGAATGGGTGGTAGCCACAGAAAAACTGCCTTTCTCCCAGTATATAACTTTTTATCAATACTTGAAGAAGTCACTCTAACTAAACTCAGCAAGTATACATGGCAAAAGACATGAAGGTAGGAGAGGGCAATGGTGGTGAAACCTAAAATTTATTACATAAAGTCTGAATATGTCAAACAAACAAAAAATAATTAAATAAAACTATTTGGGGCATGGGTACTCTTCCATATACAAAGGGTATGGATTACTTGCTGATGAAGATAGGCAGGCCAACCAGGCACAGAAGTTGAATACTGGATGCTGATGATATCTAAAAGACCAATGATAGTGCTATGTATCAGGAAGGTAAATATATAGAACTGTTCAGTAAAGAAGAATCATCCGAGATAATTTCCTTCAAGTCACATAGATTTCTAATATTCACTACTTTAGTTGAGACTCATCACCCAAAGGAATCAGTGACTTCATCTTTGGGCATTATTTTATGTTATTGTTTCCTTACTTCTGTAGGTAGGGATCGGTTATGTTCTGATTGGATAAGAGCCAACCAATAAGTTGTTTACTACTTGATTAACTGACTGCTCAACTTAATATTTTCATTTTTCTGTTTCTTTTATAATTTTTTTAATCTGGGAATGTCTCCAAACTCATGATTTTCATTCCCCAGCCTCACCACATGCTGGCACTGAATATCTGTACATATGTGATTGTAGAAGAGAAGGAGGTCTAAGAGAGGACAACAGTGACAAAAACTAAATTTAATTCTATTAAATCTGTGACATGTATATATGCAACATGACTGAATCTTTCAGCCCTGTTTAAGATTTGGTATTTGGTATTTTTCTCTATTAAATTACAGTTAATCAATCTATGATGAATCTTCTAGTGACAGTTTTAAAGACAAATTGTAGGGGACTACCAGGACAGGGAAGCAGGGGGGCTTGATTGGAGAATAGAGGGAGGGGAGAGGGCTTATGGGACTTTCAGGGAGTAGGGAACCAGGAAAGGGGAAATCATTTGAAATGTAAATAAAGAATATATCTAATAAAAAATAAGAAAATAAAAAGTACTTTTAAATTTTTTTTTAAAAAAAAGTGGACTACGGAACTAAGCAAAGAATTTTCCCATGAAGAATGTTGGATGGCTCAGAAGCACCTTAAGAAATGTTTAACATCATTAGTCATTAGGGAAATGCAAATCAAAACAACCCTGAGATTTCACCTCACACTAGTCAGAATGGCTAAGGTTAAAAACTCAGGAGACAGCAGGTGTTGGTGAGGATGTGGAGAAAGAGGAACACTCCTCCACTGCTGGTGGGATTGTAAGATGGTACAACCACTTTAGAAATCAGTCTGGCGATTCCTCAGAAATCTTGGCATGACACTTCCAGAAGACCCAGCTATACTACTCCTGAGCATATACCCAGAGGATTCCCCGGCATGCAATAAGGATACATGCTCCACTATATTCAAAGCAGTCCTGTTTGTAATAGCCAGAAGCTGGAAAGAACCCAGATGTCCCTCAATGGAGGAATGGATACAAAAAATGTGGTATATTTACACAATGGAGTACTATTCAGCCATCAGAAACAATGAATTCATGAAATTCTTAGACAAATGGGTGGATCTGGAGAACCTCATACTAAGTGAGGCAGCCCAGTCTCAAAAGATCAATCATGGTATGCACTCACTGATAAGTGGATATTAGCCTAGAAATGTGGAATACCCAAGACATAATCAACATATTAATTGATGTCCAAGAGAAACGGAGGAGTGGCCCCTGGTTCTAGAATGACTCAGTGTAGCAGTGTAGGGGAATACCAGAACAGGGAAGTGGGAAGGGGTGGATGGGGGAACAGGTGGAGGGAAGAGGGCTTATGGGACTTTCGGGGAGTGGGAAGCCAGAAAAAGGGAAATCATTTGATATATAAATAAAAAATATATCGAATAAATAAAAAAAAAGATGAGCTGAAACTGAGGAATAGATGTTGTCCATTTCATCATGAAACTGTAGAGATCCAATTCTAAAGCTGTTCACCAGATAGTCTTGAAGTCTACACTGGAATTTTAATAACCTGTTAGTGTGGCCTCCAGGCAGGGTACTCATTTAGGAGGAGCTAAGATACCAGAGTTCTCTCTTGCTATGGCCAGAGAACCAAGGATAACAGAGCTTCTGCTTTCAAGCCCCTGGAATCACCAGCTTCCTTCCAGTTTCTATCTCCTGTTTGCCTATGTGAAACACACACACACACAAATATGTTCTTACTCAGAATTTTTATTCATGTTGCACTGATTCCATAATTGTCTACAGAACAGAAGACAATTATTGTCTCCCTAAAGGAAGAGAGGTAGGCTTTGTGCAGGACGTGTCTCAGTCTTCTGCTGATTCCATTCACCTTGGAGTATAGTTCCTTACCTCTTCCCAGGATTAGTTAGATATATAAAATACTTTATTTCTATAATAAATGGAAATAAATTTCAAACAATAAATGATTTTGTTTGGTTGTTTTCTTTTGTTCCTGAAAGATTTCCAGAGAGGAGCAAGACAAAATAATTTATATTTAGCCTTCTGATTCTGAGAACCACTAGTCCTGGTATCGTTGCAAGAGACAGAAATATCTAACCTTATAGTTTAAGATTTGGAAGCCCTTCCCATGTCCTTCAACTATTAACACTGGGTTCTTTGGAGTAGAGTTTAGACTCTCTACATTACACCAAACCTCTTTTGAGAACTGTGCAAGGTTCAGTGATACTATGTTCTGTCTGAATAATACATTAAAATCTCCCAGAAAGCTTTTATAACTTCCAGTTCTCAGGCAGCCATGCTAAATTAAGTTAGCTTCTTTGGATGATAGCCAGGCATTAGCAAATACAAAGTAGAGATTGCAACATAGGGTCCCCTCGCCTGCTCTTAGAGCAACCCTTCCTCCTATCCTTGTTTCTCTCTTGACAGTGAGTATTTCCTTTTCTTGGCTGAACACAGAGTTGACAAAGAAACAAGAAAGGGGCAAGAGAATGAAGAGAGCGATTAAAGTAAGCCTTGGGAGAGAGAGCACAGGTTCTTGCAATATTAGGAACAAAAAACTTGTTCATGGTAATTTACGACAAAATACAATGGACTCCTTTGGAATTGTGCTATCAGTAGACCAAATTTAATGGAGAAAGAACAGATAGAAGAATTAAAACATGAATAGCTAAGTAATTGAGATTTATCTAATTACCATGATGTTTAAAGATTTAAAACCATTATCCTTTAAGTAAAACAGGAAATGAAGCAGGAGACGATTGATGATAGACAGACATTCATCTATTTGCTATGATATATAATACATCTTTTGTCTGCATTTGTATAATTTGATATTTATGTTTATAAAAGTTACATTTTATCTAAAATTTATAACTTTTATAAATCATGTTTTATATGAAATTTTTATAACTTTTATAAATATATTATATTTAAATATATAAATACATTTTAAAAAATGTATTTGCTAATCAAACCAAACAAGACTGAGGAGACAAGCACTTTTACCCCATGCATGTTCTTCCAAATGGATTAATCAAGATCACTTCAGAATGATACCAAAACCACATGATTCTAAAAAGGGATAAATTGAACTCATGAGCTACTCTGCATTCTGCCCATTTAAAACAATTTGACTTGAGTTTCAAAGTGAGAGTGTAGCCAGGTTCACTTCACTGAGCCTATTTGCATATTCATCTGAATGCAAAGTGCAGGATTAAAGGGAATTGCTGTTTAGCTTTCTTCTGCTCAGTTCTCTGCATGATCCACCTCTTGCTGACAGGCACACGAAGCCCCAGGGGAAGCATTTATAAAAATGGGCTTACAAATTTGTTTATATGCAATACCCTCTCTACCACCACAACAAAAATCACCACGATCATGAAACTACAGCAACCCTTCCCACTAAGTCACCCTCTCCTACTCCTTCTCATTCTGTCCTTGTTTTGAACAGTCTTAATTTGGACTTATTACCCTGTTTGACCTTTGAAAAGTTATTTTACATATCTATTGGGATATCAAATAGTCATTAAGTCCCCTTACAAGCTACCTTTGTGTAAGTTTAAGAAACACTGCAGATAATGCCAACCAGTCATTTTCATATTAGAATAATGCATATACACATTATAATTTTAAATATCATAAAAAATATTATATTGGCTCAGTTTGCCCTGCTTCAAAAGCTCTTTTAAGAGTTTTAATCACATTGTGTCTTCAGTAAGTTTGTGAGTATATGGCTGAAGATATGCAAGTCACTCTTGCAGTATGTACATAATTCTTTCTATATTCCATAAGTAAATTTAATCTTCCAAAACAAGAAACATAAGGTCTGAACCTGAGTCTTATCTTCAGAATAGCATTCATCACAGTCTTTGTTAAGAGTCTGATAGCATATTTGCTAACTCATATCTTCGCTCTATTTATCCCCTGCAATTGTGTTATTTACCTCTGTGTAGAATTATTTCTCATAAACATATGTTAAACAGCATTGGGTCCATTCTAATTTAAATATATTGAGTCAACATATTTCTTAAATAATAAGCTTATTGAGAAAAATTACAGTATACACATAATCTATTTTATAATTTTACTTTGTTCTTCTAGATTTGTTGATATATATGTATGTATATATATATATATATATATATACACATACACATATCAGTTGATTTCATCATCACCCTCTCAGTTGCTGTAACTTCATAACGAGTCTTTATTTGAGACAATATGAGTCTATTGCTTGGTTTTTGTTGTCTAATACTGCTTTGTCACTCCATGTTCTTTCATTTATGTATTATTTTACAATTATTTTGTCCACTTCTGGGTCCTACTGGGATTTTTACTAGGATCAAAAATAATGTACATAGAAGTTTACAGAGAATAAAAGATAAATATTGAGTTACCTAATACATGGAAATGGGTGATCTCTCCATTTATGTTTGACTCTTGTGTCTCTTTCCACATTCCCCTTCATTGTAAAGATGCTGCAGGTGCTCTGGTATTTTACCTCTGTGCTGGTCACCCTTGGTTGTCAACTTGATGGGTTCTAAGATCAACTAAGAGATTCACTTTCAAGCGGGTCCCTGATGCTATGCTCCAGAATGGTTAACTGAGGGGGAAGAACTTCCCACAACACAGACAACACCATTCATGTGCAACCCAGATACAAGGGGTAAAAGGGAAAAGCAATGCAGCCACATTGCCCGGATCACCTTTCCTCCTTGCAGGTGAGTACATCAGCTCTACCGTTGCTGCTGCTGCTGCTGCTGCCATCATTAAGCTTCTTTGGCCTTCCTACCTAGACTGAAGACCAGGAGCTCTCTCCAGGCTTTCAGTGTTAGGTGGGAACAGCTGAGGCACCCAGCTTCCCAGACTGTACAACTACCTATTCTTACGCTGTTCTATGTTTACACTGTGGGACCCCTACCCCCACTCCCACCTCCATCCCTACCGCAGGTCATACTGTGTAAGCCAATCTGATAAATCTCCATCTTAAGGTATATGCATCCTTCCTGTCCTTTTCTCCTATTCAGCCCTGATTAATACAGTCCCTAAGCATTTCATCCCATTTCATCTTATATATCTGTGCTATTGGAATTGCTACTGGGTGCAGTTGTATATAGTACATGAATGCAGTCCGTTTGTGGCTTTCTGAATTTCAATGCTGCCAACTAACTGAGAACAATAGTTTATTTTTGAGGATTTTCTGCATACAGTGATTATATGTGCTCTGGAAAAAAAAAGGATGATTTTGTTTCCTTTGAAATCCATATGATTCTTGTCACTTCCTCCTGCTTTGTCAGGCTGGCAGACTCTCCATAAGGGTGCTGAACACCCACAGGAAGGGCAACTATCGTGTTCTTCACAATGTTAGGAGCAGAGCATTCAGAATTTTACCACTAGGTGAGAAGCTAGTTGGAAAATTTTCAGAGATGCCCTTCATTAGCTTGAGGAAAGCTATCTTGCTTCTGAGAGTTTGATTATGGACAAAGGTTTTATTCATGTGCCTTCTCTCTACCCACTGAGGTCATGTGAACTTCCTCAGTTAACAACATGGCAGATCGCCTGAGCTGATTCCTAACTATTCCAACCCCGAGATTGTGAGTTGCATACTTTCATCTTCATTTCAGTCATGCTCTTTGTTTACAGTTAAATTTCTTCCTTATTAACACTCCTCCACTGCTGGTGGGGTTGCAAATTGGTACAACCACTCTGGAAAGCAGTCTGGCGGTTCCTCCGAAAACTGGGCACCTCACTTCCAGAAGATCCTGCTATACCACTCCTGGGCATATACCCAGAGGATTCCCCACCATGTAATAAGGATACATGCTCTACTATGTTCATAGCAGCCCTATTTATAATTGCCAGATGCTGGAAAGAACCCAGGTATCCCTCAACAGAAGAGTGGATACAAAAAATGTGGTATATCTACACAATGGAGTACTATTCAGCCATTAGAAACAATGAATTCATGAAATTCTTAGGCAAATGGATGGAGCTAGAGAACATCATACTAAGTGAGGTAACCCAGACTCAAAAGGTGAATCATGGTATGCACTCACTAATAAGTGGTTATTAACCTAGAAAACTGGAATACCCAAAACATAATCCACACATCAAATGAGATACAAGAAGAAAGCAGGAGTGGTCCCTGGTTCTGGAAAGACTCAGTGAAACAGTATTTGGCAAAACCAGAACGGGGAACTGAGAAGGGGTGGGAGGGAGGACAGGGGAAGAGAAGGGGGCTTACGGGACTTTCGGGGAGTGGGGGGGGCTAGAAAAGGGGAAATCATTTGAAATGTAAATAAATTATATCGAATAAAAAAAATTGGTCAAGGAACAAATAAAGAATAATAAAAGAAAAAAAACAAAAAAAAACAAAAAAAAAATTTCTTCCTTATTTTTCAGTCTGACCTTAAATTGTCCAATTTTATATTCTTCTTATTATGAAAGAAGATCATCAAGAAAGGGATACAGCATGGTATGAAAATGAAATGCCAGGTAATTTCATCATAGTAAGCATCATAGGGTATTCTTTTACAAACTTTGATGCTACAGGTTCACCCTGTGTGATTGTAAGGTACATACAGTCAGTCTGAAGGCCATAGGTACAAACATTTAGTGTCATGGTCATCTCTATGAATCTTTCTTCAACTATACCTGTGATGTGTGGTGTGCTGCATATTCATTTCATCTTATATACAGTGCCTTTAGTTGTCTTTCTATTGACATTGTTGGGCTCATGTTATTTGAAGGGCACAGTTCACTCATAATATAGATGAGCATTTTACTTACCCCTCTTTGTGGATTTCTAGATGAATTGTTCTGTTTTCAGGACAAAAAAACAACATTCTAATATTTTAAATATCTTCATTTAAAATTGTTAAGAATATTTTTTTGAGAATTTCATGCATTGTATTCTGGTCATATTCAACCCCTCAATCAATTCCTCCCAGATCTACCCTCACCTCCTTAGCCACCCAACGTACTGTTTACTCTCTTTTTACAAATATATATTCATGGGTGCCTGCTTGCTTCTGTATGTACCATGGTTATACAGGTGACTGCAGAGTCCAGAAGAGGGCATTGGATTCCATGAAGCAGGAGTCACAGGGAGTTTTAAAGCTACCATACCCAGGTGGTGGAAGCTAAATCCAGGTCCTCTACAGTAGAAACAAGTGTGTTTAATCATCTCTACAGCCCCTAATTTTAGTTCTTTTCAGTGGACTGAGTCTGTTCTTTTGGTACAGTATATCCCCCATTACGGTAAGTGCCTCAGCTATACTTAAATAATGTGAAATTAGCTATTGTTAAGTAAAGCTTTCTAGAGATGTCATTTTGATTAAGAAGGGTCTGTCTACCATCTCCAGCTATTAAACACTATAAGAGCTGAGAAGAGCTGAGAGTGACTTTCCATAACTGGACTGTTCTGCTTCCTCTTCCTGCTCTAGAATGTCTGACTCCTGCTGTTGTAGCTCCTTCAGCAGAGCCACTTCAGTAAGACTGTTGACATTATCATGGTGAACTGACTTTATTATGATGAAGTCATCATGGGCACTTCATGTTCCTTGTTCTCTGATGTCCTGGGTCTCACACTAATAGTTACTCCAGGATTTTTGTGAGTGATTTAATACTATAATCTCTCCCATCCTTTTATGTTTAATGAATTTGACCCTTTAGTGATTAGAATATTATCTTTACACTGAGGACATTAGGTCTGCTTTTTCATGCTATTTTAAATATTACCTTTTAGAGGAGTTTATTTTGTCTACTTATTTAGCAACTTTACTAAATATAATTTTTATGATAAGTTAACCAATTTTAAATATGCAATTGGATTGTTTTCAGTAGATACACAAAGCCCTATAGACATCCCCATTTACCACATTATAGTGTCCCATCTCATATTCCTGTTCTTTACAATTAATGCTCAGTTTTTGGCCCAAACAGTCACCTTCATAAATGTTTTACTTGGTTAGTGGTTTTTATGTTTAATCATGATGGAGTATTTTCTTTTGGCTGGCAGATATATTAGGTCATACAAATTGTATAGATACTATGAACAACAGTATAGATTTTTTTATTTATCCTTGATTTTAACTATTTGATTAGCTGTGCCTTGAGATGACAATTATTTTTGTCTCCTCTACTTGAATGTCATTGCTTTTCTTGGAATTTTGGATGCATTGGTTGTTTTCAGCAAATTTGAAATGTTATGAAACCATTATTTTTAATGTTTTCTTCCTTTTTTTCCTTCCTTTACTTATTCCCCCTGTGCAACTTTCCATCTCTTTAAAATTTAAGATTCTTAGAATAAATTTTTAGGCACAGAATTCTTTATCAAAATCTTTGTAGTTCCATAACTGATCTCTGTTGGGTTTGGCCCTTTTTAGATGGCCCTTGTCATATAATAATTCCAGTAAAAATTCTCACATTGACTATTGTGTAATACCATTTTGTTGTTTTATATGCAGAATTTTTAAAACTAAATCTTACAGACATCAGAACAATCCTGAAATTAAAAGAGATAGAAAATATTTTGTTGTCTCCGTAATGGATATAGAGTATCAGGCTCTCATAACTACTCTAACTGACTGAATAATTAGAGACTTGTTTAAAGATGATTCTTGAAAAAGTTTTGTGCACACAGATTTTATTATCTAACTTAAGTACTTTCTGGCATATAATTTGAATATTTATTTTGAGTCTTAAAGACAAGTCTTCTATTATAGTTTTATATATGCCCTTTTGTATATAGCACAAAAGTAGAAAACTTTAAAGCTCATGACAGATTCCTTAGGAGCCTGAATTTGGCACTTCAGGAAAAGAAATGTGTTCAACAAAACCCTTATTCATAAACTATCAATAGAAGCAAGAGTGGCTGACTCTAACTCAAAACAAGAAATTCACCAAGGAAAAGTCTTTGGACTTGTTTTTTGTATTGTTTTATTTTGTGTCTTTTCCTATTGACAGCCATCAAGATTATGAATATTTTTTCATGAAGAGATAACTTCCAAGAAACATTTAAAATTGAAGAATTAACTCTAGTAGGTTCCATAGGAATTCACATCTGCCAAAATTCCTGGGCCAATAGATACAACTATTTAATATATTGATTCTGGACTGGGAAGAAAATAACCCAAAGCCTGCATAGAAAGCCAAATTCCTCCAAGAAGTTGATTCTCCTCACAACAAGTGATGTCACCAAGGAAAGCTCTTTGAAAGGTGAAATCATTGTTTCTTACTGAAGATAGATTTGATAGAGTAGAAACTTTTGATCAAAGGAAACCACTGGTCACCAAGAATCCAGAAAACTCCACAATGACCCATGGAATCTAGTATCAGAATAAAAGAAGCAACTGTACAATGGACTTCATCTGAGTTTTATAAAGAAAGCTAAATTAACAAAAAAGTGAAGTGAGGAAGAAATCGAAGTTAGGCATTACTATAGTCTATAACTCAAGCTCCATTAGGTGGAGCAAGTAATTCTGACAACAGAAGTTTATAAAGAATTTAGGCCATAATGGCTAAGCTTAGTCTTCCAAGGACAATGTAACAATTCAGTCATTAGCATCACATGTCCCATGACAAATGCTTATAAGATAGGGAAGAGCAGGGAAGAGATGAAACATTGAAGAACGTCCAGACCCAGCTAATGACTATAAAGCCAAGAATTTTAGTCCTGTAATTGGCTACATTGACTGATTTTTCAAAGAAGCAAAAATATGATTTATGTCAAAGGCCAGACTGTCATGTAAAAATATTAACACATTAAACCAAGTCCTAATGACTTATCATTATATGAATACATTTGTGCATCTGCCAAGCCTTACCAGAAAAGCTATTTGCAACGGATGGAGAAGGACATAGGAGATCCACAACTGGTCAAGGTATAGAGAATGAAAGACTGTTTGGTGCCCAGTGTTAAATGGGGCACCTATATCACAGCCCAAATCGTAGGGCTCTTTGTGGAAGAGGAGATAGAACAATTATAAAAGCCTGAGGTAGTGACTGAAAATAAAGCCATAGTGCTTTGTAGACACAGCAGGGAAGCCGAATCTATGAATTCACCGCAGTTGAAACAGCATGCCTGAATCATATGCCCAAGCTCAAGGCAGATAAAATAGCAGCATGGAAAGGGGAGGCTGGCATGAAGCTCCACCCCCAACTAAAGAGCTGTAGACAAGTGATGATTGTTGAAAGAAGGAAAAGCAGTTTTCTTTATGGTAGCCCCTGGTGGATTGACTACCTTCCAGTGAAGGTCACATATCGAAGAGTATATGGGCAGCACGCAGCACATATGAGACTTGATGGGGCATTTAAGAAAAAGATTTATGTGGACGGGTTGGAAATGAACCCTCGAGGCCTGGAGGGGAAGGGTGAATATGGTCAAGATACACTGTGTGAAATTACATATTAAACAACTAACAAAGTAAGGGGAAAATTAAACTTTTTATAGGCCAGTCAAAGCATACCTAAACATATCTAACTCTACTATTGGGCCTTAACAAATTTCTTGGTGTACCTTTACCCAAGAAGAATACCATCTCCTTAAATATAACAAACTTTACTCCCCAAAAGGCAAAACTTGCTTGAGAGGCTATATATAGTTTTACTGACCTTGAACTGGACAAATTAAACAGGCTACTAATTGACAATGTTAGTGTAAAGCGCACTTGGAAAACATGCTGGGAGAGCTGTCAAGCAAAAACAAGCTTTGAATTGCCCAATTTCAAAATGGTTCACAGTGGTGAGTTTGGGGCATTTTTTTTTCTACCTTGCTTCAGCAAAGGGCACACAGACTGGGTGTTGAGTGTCCTCAAAGAAGCCATTGGAGACTTCTGGACATTAGCTATAATGCAAATTCTATCCCCATAGCAATTAACTGGTGAACTTATCACCACAATGACCAGATATTTTGGTGCTAGGCAGATACAGGACATTACCTGCCAGGTCAACCTGGTGAAGTTTAAGAGGACAGACCAAACTCAGTATTTTATAAGTCTGATATGGTACTGTATGATTCCCTTTTCAATAGCAATAGCTATTTTTAACATAAAGAGCACTTTTAACATGAAAACCCGGTGCTGCTTCTCCTACCACCTTCCCTCTTAGTCATCCTTACTCCCATCAAAGCAATTTTGTTAAAAAGAGGGAATTCATGGTTTGAAAATACAGTGAAAATCATCCAGGTTAAATGGCTCATTCTGTGAATAACTCACACTGTGGAGGCCCTGATAAACAGCCATTTAATGTTTGCTCAGACAACTTTGAGTTCTGTACAGTCCCTAAGAATTGTGGGTAGTCCAGGAGATGCAAGAAGCTGCATTAAAATACGTCCAGGAGATGGAAGATGCTTGATTGGAACACTCATTCCACTCTGTCTCACACCCTTAAATGATAAACAACAAAAAAATTCTCTATAAGCTCTCACTTCCTATGTCTTCATCATTTGAAGTATCCTCCGCATGGAAGGCATCCTTGGCAATAGACTGCTTAAGGGACTGGAATCCCAAACACCAGTGATGACTTGCAAGTGTCTGATTATTTAAAGTAGTGAAATGTCACATTTGGCACCCTGCCTGAGCTGCAACCGCTGTGCTTACCTAGTGTGTGAGCAGTTGGTGGGCCCTGCCAACTGACAAGCCAAGTCAACAACGGTGCTCACACCAACAGCTGAAAACCACATGGCTTAACTAACTGAAAGCCCAGAAACTGTGGCACTAACTGGGTCAAAATGAGGAGCTAGAAAAGTATCTGAAAAATAACCTGCCTGTCTTGCTAGCCTCCTGGGCCTCTGTAAGTAAGACCACTGGCTGCACTGAGCTGTTCTGAGTCTAAGGTATGTATTAATTACACATAAATCACTTGAAACTTAAAAAAAAACATATTGAGTCTTTAGATAAAAGTGTCTGTTCTGTAGAATATGGGTTTATTTTGAAATATTTTATTTACTTGTACTGTCGTGTCTCTTAACAGTACAGATACACAGAACTTCTATAGTTTATAAAACAGTTTTGGACATTACACACTCTAGAGTTTCACAGTGATTTTCTTTCTGTGCCTGATCTTATTTCATTTAATGTGATATCTACCATTTCCATAACCTTGCTGCAAATATTGAAGATTCATCATCCCGCTTGTGCTGAGCAGTGTGTACACACAGCACATTTTCTACAGCCATTCACTGATCTGTAGACACTTGTCCACTCTATACCTTAGCCCTTGTGAATAGCCGCCGTGGGCTTGCTGCTATCTCTTTGGGATGCTGCTATTATTTTCAGGGATGGGTATAAATTTTAAGGTAGGTTTCCTTTCACCTTGCTGAGGCATGAGCATACCATCCCGCCTAATACCTGTTCTAATATTCACTTCTACCAGCAGCGTCTGAGAGTCCCACTCACTCCACACACTTACCAGAGGAGATCTTTGGGTCTCTTTTCATAATAGCCATGCTACACCTATGGCGAAATGACAGTCCAATGAACCTACTGTTTCTTCTTTGTGCCCATGAACACAGCCAGCAGCCTTTGTGAAGTTTTGAAAATACCTTCCAAATAATGTTTTTTTTCAGCAAACTGACACACACACAAAAAAAAAACACCCTTAGTCATATTCATCTTCTCTTTTTTTATTCGATATATTCTTTGTTTACATTTCAAAGGTTTCCCTTTTCCTGAATCCCCCTTTCCCAAAAGTCCCATAAGCCCTCTTCTCTTCCCCTGTTCCCCCATCCTCCCCTTCCCTGTCCTGGTATTCCCCTACACTGCTGCACTGAGCCTTTCCAGAACCAGGGGCAACTCCTTCCTTCTTCTTGGACATCATTTGATATGTGGATTGTGTCTTGGGTATTCCAAGCTTCTAGGCTAATATCCGCTTATTAGTGAGTGCATACCGTGAGTATTCTTTTGAGATTGGGTTACCACACTTAAGATGATGTTCTCCAGCTCCATCTATTTCTCTAAGAATTTCATGAATTCATTGTTTCTAATGACTGAATAGTACTCCATTGTGTATATTTACTACATTTTTTTGTATCCATTCCTCCATTGAGGGACAACTGGGTTCTTTCCAGCTTTTGGCTATTATAAATAGGGCTGCTATGAACATAGTGGAGCATGTATCCTTATTATATGCTGGGAAATCCTCTGGGTATATGCGCAGGAGTGGTATAGCAGGATCCTCCGGAAGTATCATGCCCAGTTTTGTGAGGAACCCCCAGACTGATTTCCAGAGTGGTTGTACCAGCTTGCAATCCCACCAGCAGTGGGGGAGTGTTCCTCTTTCTCCACATCCTTGCCAGCACCTGCTGTCTCCTGAGTTTTTAACCTTAGCCATTCTGACTGGTGTGAAGTAAAATCTCAGGGTTGTTTTGATTTGCATTTCCCTAATGACTAATGATGTTGAACATTTCTTAAGGTACTTCTCAGCCATCCAAAGTTTTTCAGGTGAAAATTCTTTGTTTAGCTCTGTACCCCATTTTTAACAGGGCTATTTGGTTTTCTGGAGTCTAACTTCTTGAGTTCTTTGTATCTATTGGATATTAGCCCTCTGTCGGATGTAGGGGTGGTGAAGATCTTTTCCCAGTTTGCTGGTTGCCGTTTTGTCCTTTTGACAGTGTGCTTTGCTTTACAGAACCTTTGTAATTTTATGAGGTCCCATTTCACGATGGAGTAAGGGTGGTCTTCAATAGCAACAAAAACAACAGAAAGCCCACATATACATGGAGGCTGAACAATACAATATTCATCTTTTCTTATATATTTTATTTCTTGAGTATCTTAAAAAGTCTTTTGCATTCTACATTCCGAAGTAGTTTTCTATAGTTTTACCGAAGTCTTACATACTGGCCTTTCAGAACTTTCTAGAAAAAATATTATTTAGTACAGTGTTGGATAGGAATGGACTCTTGGCTTTCTCCAGAGTGGTAGCCAAAGGTTAGCTTCTATTCTCTCACTGCCCTGCAGTGTTGCTTCTGTTGTACATCAAGGTATCATGGATCTGGATTCTTCTAAGCTGCCGATCCTGCTTCATGGGTCAGTTTGCCTACAAACAGGAACATCAGGATGTCAGGTACTGTGGGGCACATCCTTGCAGCTTTAAAGACAAGGCCCACCAGCATCTTCATCAACTTGTCAGTTTTATAAAAAGAAATAGAGTAAAATGAGATAAGTTTAAAACTAAACTGTTGCTTAATATGTAGAGACAGATATCTTCTAGCTATCATGATTTTCAATCTACCAACATCTCACATTCATGATTGATATTCTACTTAGTGTCTCCACTAATGATCTTGTTTTTGATTATTCTTAGATATGCTTTATTTTTGTACTATTGCAAAATTGCCTCTTTTTAATTTTGAACAATTAAATAAATATTAATTTTAGACAATTATTTAAGTTGCTTCCATTTGTTGATAATAAATACAAAGTCAGCTAAATATATTGCACCTCCTCCTTAGCCAAAAACATTCTAATATTAGGGTAGTATTAGGGTATGTCATTTAGTCTTTGTACTGATCTCACCATAATACCTTGTATATCCACTGTTTGTGGGGGGGGCAGTGTTTTGGAGGACATAAGTTCCCCCATCTTTGCTGGTTTATATTAACTACACTCAAATTCTATTGAAGATGGTAAAGGTTAAAATGTGTGAGCCATGGTTTTATTTTTATTTATATTGTATTTTTATTTTGTCCTTCAATTGATAATAATCCCACATCTGTTTATTCTAATTTGTATTTCTCTTGCTGCTCATGGACATATTATCTCAATGTTTTCATCAGAACTCATAAATATTACTTTATTTAGCTTTTTCCATTCAGATAAACAAAAAACATTTCTTATGTTAATTCATGACTGATTCTAATGAATATTTTATGTGTAGTGTTAAAAGAATTTACTAAGTTATTGTAAAAGAATATTGCTTTCCTTTCAAATTATACTTTACCTTGCAAATTTAGGCAAGATTGTGGTTATTATAATAATTAACTAATTGTTTTCCTGTAATATATTTGGAAGAACTGAAAGAATTGATCACTTTCAAAGATGATTAAATTTCATTTGTACACCATTATTATTCAAGCTCACATATCATTTTTAATTCATGTGCTTTAGTTATCTGGAGATTAAAATACACTAATTTTTTAAAAAGATTTGAAAAGGTGCTTCAAATTATTTGGTAACATTAATACAACCTTGGAATATTGTTGTTAAGCTTCAAAACAGTATGTGACTCAGTCATATCTGCAAACATTTACAGATATTTAGAAAGGGAGGCTCCTTTGAAACAGTGAATTCATGAAATTATTAGACAAATGGATGGAGCTGGAGAATATCATACTAAGTGAGGTAACCCAGTCTCAAAAGATCAATCATGGTATACACTCACTATAAGCGGATATTAGCCTAGAAACTTGGAATACATAAGACATAATCCACATATCAAATGATGTCCAAGAAGAACTGAGGAGAGGCCCCTGGTTCTGGAAAGGCTCAGTGCAGCAGTATAGGGCAATACCAGAACAGAGAAGTGGGAAGGGGTGGATGGGGAAACAGGGGGAGGGAAGAGGGCTTATGGGACTTTTGGGGAGTGAGGAGCCAGGAAAGGGGAAATCATTTGAAAGAGAAATCAAAGATTTTTTATAATTAAAAAAAAAATGAAGGCACAACATACACAAATGAAAGCAGTGCTAAGACAAAATGAAAGCAGTGCTAAGAGGAAAATTCATAGCTT
The DNA here is from genome assembly GCF_947179515.1 of Apodemus sylvaticus. Taxonomy (NCBI): domain Eukaryota; kingdom Metazoa; phylum Chordata; class Mammalia; order Rodentia; family Muridae; genus Apodemus; species Apodemus sylvaticus. The sequence goes on along the minus strand of NC_067473.1, from coordinate 60,106,572 downwards.
TGAGTGCCTCCAAAAAGAAATTCAAGAGAGCATACACTATAAGATTAATGGAACAACAAAAAGCCCTGGAACAAAAAGAAGCTAATTCACCCAGGAGGAGGAGAAGACAGCAAATCATCAAACTCAGGGCTGAAATCAATCAAGTAGAAACCAAGAGAACCATACAAAGAATCAACAAAACCAGGAGCTGGTTCTTTGAAAAAATCAACAAGATAGATAAACCCTTAGCCAGACTAACCAAAAGGCACAGAGAAAGTATCCAAATTAACAAAATTAGAAATGAAAAGGGAGATATTACAACAGAAACTGAGGAAATTCAAAAAAATCATCAGATCCTACTACAAAAGCCTGTATTCAACACAACTGGAAAATCTGGAGGAAATGGACAATTTCTTAGACAGATACCAAATACCAAAATTAAACAAGGATCAAATAGATCATCTAAACAGACCCATAACCCCTAAAGAAATAGAAGGGGTCATAGATAGCCTTCCAACCAAAAAAAGCACAGGACCAGATAGTTTCAGTGCAGAATTCTATCAGACCTTCAAAGAAGACTTAACACTAATTCTCTTCAAATTATTCCACCAAATAGAAACAGAAGGAACACTACCCAACTCCTTCTACGAAGCCACAATTACGGTGATACCAAAAACCACACAAAGATCCAACTAAGAAAGATAATTTCAGGCCAATTTCTCTTATGAATATCAATGCAAAAATACTCAATAAAATTCTTGCCCACCAAATCCAAGAACACATCAAAATGATCATCCACCATGATCAAGTAGGCTTCATCCCAAGGGATGCAGGGATGCTTCAATATAAGGAAATCCATCAATGCAATCCACTACATAAACAAACTCAAAGAAAAAAAACACATGATCATTTCATTAGATGCTGAAAAAGCATTTGACAAAATCCAGCATCCTTTCATGCTAAAAGTCTTGAAAAGGACAGAAATTCAAGGCCCATATATAAGCATAGTAAAAGCAATATACAGCAAACCGGTAGCCAACATCAAACTAAATGGAGAGAAACTTGAAGCAATCCCACTAAAATCAGGGACTAGACAAGGCTGCCCCCTCTCTCCATATCTTTTCAATATAGTTCTTGAAGTCCTACTAGAGTAATGATAACACATAAGGAGGTCAAAAAGATACAAATTGGAAAGGAAGAAGTCAAACTACCACTACTTGCAGATGATATGATAGTATACTTAAGTGACCCAAAAACTCTACTAGAGAACTCCTACAGCTGATAAACAACTTCAGCAAAGTGGCTGGCTACAAAATCAACTCAAGCAAATCAGTAGCCTTTCTATATTCAAAGGATAAGCAGACTGAAAAAGAAGTTAGGGAAATGACACCCTTCACAATAGCCACAGACAGCATAAAGTATCTTGAGTTGACTCTAATCAAACAAGTGAAAGACCTATATGACAAGAACTTCAGATCTCTGAAGAAGGAAATAGAAGAAGATCACAGAAAATGGAAAAATCTTCCATACTCATGGATTGGCAGGATTAATATAGTTAAAATGGCCCTCTTGCCAAAGGCAATCTACAGATTCAATGCAATCCCCATCAAAATCCCAAGCCAGTTCTTCATAGATAGAGCTAGAAAGAGCAATGCTCAAATTCATCTGGAATAACAAAAAACCCAGGATACCTAAAACTATTCTCAACAGTAAAAGAACTTCAGGGGGATTCAGTATCCCAGACCTCAAACTTTACTACAGAGCAATAGTGATAAAAACTGCATGGTATTGGTACAACGTCAGGCAAGCGGATCAATGGAATAGGACTGAAGACCCAGAAATGAACCCACACACCTATGGTCACTTGATCTTCGACAAAGGAGCTGAAAGCATCCAGTGGAAAAAAAGATAGCCTTTTCAACAAATGGTGCTGGTTCAATTGGAGGTCAGCATGCAGAAGAATGCACATCGATCCATTCTTATCTCCTTGTACCAAGCTCAACTCCAAATGAATCAAGGACCTCCACATAAAACCTGACACACTGAAACTAATAGAAAAGAAACTGGGATACTGAGGACGTGGGCACAGGGGAAAAGTTCCTGAACAGAACACCAACAGCTTATGCTCTAAGATCAAGAATTGACAAATGGGACCGCATAAAACTACAAAGTTTCTGTAAGGCAAAGGACACTGTCAAGGACAAAACGTCAACCAACAGATTGGGAAATGATCTTCACCAACCCTAAATCTGACAGAGGGCTAATATCTAATATATACAAAGAACTGAAGAAGGTAGAACCCAGAGAACCAAATAACCCCATTAAAAAGTGGGGAACCGAGCTAAACAATGAATTTTCACATGAAGAACTTCGGAGGGCTGAGAAACACCTTAAGAAATGTTCAACATCATTAATCATTAGGGAAATGCAAATCAAAACAACCCTGAGATTTCACCACACACCAGTCAGAATGGCTAAGGTTAAAAACAGCAGACAGCAGGTGCTGGCGAGGATGTGGAGAAAGAGGAACACTCCTCCACTGCTGGTGCGATTGTAAGATGGTGCAGCCACTTTGGAAATCAATCTGAATATTCCTCAGAAAACTGGGCATGGCACTTCCAGAGGACCCTACTATACCACTCCTGGGCATATACCCAGAGGATTTCCCAGCATGTAATAAGGACACATGCTCCACTATGTTCATAGCAGCCCTATTTGTAGTAGCCAGAAGCAGGAAAGAACCCAGGTGTCCCTCAACGGAGGAATGGATACAAAAAAATATGGTATATTTACTCAATGGAGTACTATTCAGCCATTAGAAACAATGAATTCATGAAATTCGTAGACAAATGGATGGAACTGGAGAACATCATACTAAGTGAGGTAACCCAGTCTCAAAAGATCAGTCATGGTATGCACTCACTGATAAGTGGATATTAACCTAGAAACTTGGAATACCCAAGAAATAATCCACTTATTAAATAATGTCCAAAAAAATGGAGGAGTGACCCCTGGGTCTGGAAAGAGTCAATGCAACAGTATAGGGGAATACCAGAACAGGGAAGTGGGAAGGAGTAGATGGAGGAACAGGGGGAGGGAAGAGGGCTAATGGGACTTGCGAGGAGTGGGGACCCAGAAAAGGGGAAATCATTTGAAATGTAAATAAAGAATACATCGAATAAAAAAAATATATCGAATAAAAAATTAAAAAAAAGAAACAGTCAAATCCAAAAATCTTGTTCTATAATACTGGCAGCTAAGATGTGAAAGCCAGTGTCAGAGAAATGAATTCTCAGCATCACACAAGGATTAAAATCCAGGTATCCTGATTACTTCTTTTCCTACTTTTTCAGAATTCATTTTGCCCCCACATTTCCCCCCCCCCGATAAAGGAAGTTAGGACAATGATTACATGTTATAATATCTAGACAAGCATTCATACAGACTTCAGACAATACCAAATTTCTCTAACCAAAGATATCAATCCAGAGGGCTTGGTGGTTATCCTGACTAGTTGTATATCAGCTTGACACAAGCTATAGTCATTTGGGAAGAGGAATATTAAAAAAAAAAAAAAAAAAAAGAGAGACTCCATAGGATTGTCCTGTAGGGAAGTTTATAGATCATTTTCTGGTTTTGTTTGTTTGTTTGTTTAGTTGGTTGGTTGGTTGGTTGGTTGGTTTTGTTGGTTGGTTTGGTTTGGTTTTGGTTTTGGTTTATTGGTGATTGATGTGGGCGGCAATCCCTTTCCTGGGCAAGTCATCCTGAGTCATATGGGAGGAAGCCATGAGATTAAGGCCAGTAAGCAGCACTCCTCTCTGGATTCTGCTTTGCTTCTGCCTCCAAGGTCCTGCACTGACTTTCCTCAGTAAAGTAAACCCTTTTCTTCCCACCAAGTTGCTCTTGGTCACTGTATTTTATCACAGCAATAGAAACCCTAACTAAGACAGATATATTTTTTGACTGATAGTTTCAAACTCCTCAAGAGTAATTAGAAAATATTTCATTTAGGAAGCCCCATAGACAGCTAGCAATACATTGGGCTTCATGGTTCTAGTTTCATTTCTAAGAGTTTGGTTGGAGTTAGGCGTCAATGAACAATGCCACAAGCCAACAAACCTGAGATAATCCTGGTGCCTGTGTCAATTTTGACTTAAACTCCAAAAAATCACCTGAAGTAGTTAAGTGTAAAGAGACATTCTCTACAAAACTTGGGTTTACCATGTGTAAATCTCTACAAACAAGGACAGTGTGAGTTGCTATCAATTTTGAAGGAGACTGGAGAGCATATCAGCACGATCAAAGCTTCCTACATGCAAAGTCATCATTTGGACTTGAATCCTGGAGTGCGGAGATACCTGAAAACATTTTCTTCCTTGAGTTTCCAATTCAGGTCCCTAGCATTGGCCCCTTCTACACGGTGTCAGATATGAGTCAAAGCCACCTCCTCTTGTGTCTCTTTTTCCTCCTTTCTCTGACTCTCTGACTCTTTTTCCTTTATAAAGAATGGATGATCTCCTTCACTGTCACATTTTTTCTGTTCTCCTAAGGTTCGTACTTAGTGTCCTTATGAATGTCCTTCCCGTAAAATGACAACTAACACACTTGCCTCTGATAGGGCAGTGGGAACACCGGCTTTTTAGAGATTAACATTTTCACCTTACTACATAATCATCAGAGTCAGCCTCGAGGGCTGACTGTCCACCCAGAGACAAGGGCAGCACTTAGTGAGCAAGTCTGCTCATCTTTCCCCGACTCCTCTCTGTCCAATTACTCCCAGTTAAGTGATTTTACTCCTTATTCCAAGAGACATCATCACCACTTCTGCCCATTTCTCATCTTGTTCACAGACCAACTGTTGGACTGCAGAGGTAGATGTGTTAACCATTAAAGGCAAAAGCTCACAGTGTTGACACTCCTCCACACAGTAGATGATGAACCCCTTTCCTCGTGTTATCTATCTAGCCCCAAATGACTGCCAACGTCTTCCATTCTTTGTGTAAACTCTGTGTTGATTGTGAATTTCACATCATGCACCCCAATCCCACTCATCTTCCCCTTGAACATACCCTCCACCCTTGAAACCTAGCCCCCAACAGAGGAAAAAACCTTGTTGTGGAAGCTGTAGTGTATCACAGTGTATCCCACAGTATGCCCTTTTTTCCACATTTCATTGTTGCAAATGATCATTGCAATCAGTTGTTGGTCTGCTCCAATGCCTCTGGATTCTTCTATACTATCAATACTGGAACCTCACTAGACTGGGACATCTCACAGATATCTTGTTGTGGCCCTACATCATGGAGATCTTGTAGTTTTGGATCTGCAGGACCAGGCCCTTTATGCACTCCAGCACTTCATTCATGGGGTAAATATTAGGGTGGAACAGTTCAAAGCCCTGGATCTGGCTCTAAGAAATATCTGAGCTAGTTAGCCCACCAACCCTCATGCTCTCATATGCTCATGGCAGGCTCACCCACAAATCCTGCTACCAGAGCCAACTCTACCCAGCTGTATCTATGTAAGTGAGGGGTATGGTCTACTCATCCAAGTGTTGCAGCTGGTAATGGCCATGGCTAGTTCTTCTATGCTCATATCCCTGTGCTCATGTTCTCCCATAAATGGCAAGGGACAAAAGAGTGGAGGAGGATCTTTCCCTTATCCTCACCATAGTCCAGCAGACAAGAGGCAGGGCCACTTCTCCTAAACCCACATCTAGGACCAGCTCAACTCCCACATCCATGGCCAGTTCTACTGTGCTTCCCAGGTGAGTTACAGGGCCTGCTCTCCCAAGTCCTGCATCAGGTAAAGAACAAGGATGGCTCTCCTGCTCTCAGGACCCCATCCCACCACTGGTGGCAAGAGCAAAAGGGAAGGGAGGGAATCTCTTTCTCACCAAAGCCAAGGTACAGAAGACTAGATGCAGGACTCGTTCTCCAGTTCTCACAACCTCAGGGCCAGGTCACTGGTACCCCAGCCTCCAGGGTCAGCTCTTCTGTACTATCCAGATGAGAAGTAGGGCCTGCTCTCTGAGTACTGCAGCAGGTGAGGGTCAGGGCCAGCTCTCCTGCTCTTATGGATCCTGCCAGCCATAGGTGACCAGGGAGGAGGAGGAAGAGTATCTCCCCATCGTTCACACTACTGCACGGGAGATGAGTAGTAGAGTCAGCTCTCCCATGCTCATGTCCTCCAGGAGAGATCACCCACTACTCTCATAACGTCCAGGGTCTACTCTCCCAATTACTGCAGCTGGCTATGGGCAGGTTCTGTTCTCCTGATTTTATGCCCCAGGGACAGCTCTCCCATTACACCCAGGGAAGGGGTGGAGCCAGTTCTGCACAGCCCACAGACATTGACATGTCTCCATGTGGTAGCCCAGTATCTGCCTGGCTGGTATCATTGGTGATAAAAGACCCCTGCTGCTTCAGAGCCCTGGACCCAGACATAGCCCCTGGTGACAGCACAAGCCAAGACCCCCACCTTGGTCCTAGGTGGCATCACCAGCTGCTCACATTAGGCCATTCCTCATTACCCTCGAGTGTGTAGTTCTGACTGTCTTCATTGTGCCTGTATCCTTCTGTTTCTCTTTCTCTTCTGACTCCCTACCACTTACTCATTCCTTTTAGTGGTACCCAGGGTCTCTGAGTATTTGGGGTCATCTTGTGAGTGGTCTTAGGAGTGCTGTGCCTATGTACATCATAGCACTGAGTGGGGGTCGTCTTAGTCATGGTCTGCCCTGCCAGGCCTGTGCGGTGCCAGACTCATGGTCATCTCAAGCTAGCTTCCTATGCATGCACACATGACACCAGTCTGGTGATTATCTTAGACTCACTTTTTTAAAGGAATGGTTAGGCTACTAATCATTCAGATGTTCATAGATCAGAACACTGAGAGTAGACATAGCCTCTCTCCTCTCTGCCACCTACTGATGCACATGTAACATACCTGATGCCTCTAGGAACAGGTCTCTGCCTTTCTTTTTAAACATAGTAAAGGTCTTAATCTAGTGATCTCAGTGTTTCCAGGATTCTTAAAATACATTTATCTCATTATGTATTTAGAATCTCATTTATAGGCCAAGTACCCAGTGGCCTATTATTATTCTAATCTAAAGCTATTTCGTGAAGATAGTCTATTGTCCTGTTTATGTGCTGCCGTTTGCACACAGAGTAGTGGTTACCCCTATGTTGAAAACACTCTCACTAAGACTATTTTTCCTGTTGAGAAGATGCTAAGCAAAGGATAAGGGCTTTTATAATGAACAACCCCAGCATGGTAACTAACCAGCAGCAGAAAGTCATTTCTTACAGCTTCGAAGGCTAGGAAGCTCAACAATAAGGAGCTTTCAGGTCCGTTGTCTGCTGAGGGCTTACTTCACCATGAAAGAATGATCTCCTTATTGAAATTGGCTGGAATACTGAACAAGACCGCTAGGACTTATTTTTTTTTAACACAATTCTATTCAAAGTCTCTGCTTTCATAGCACTTGGACCTAATCACACTAGGACCTAATCACCTTCCAAGGTCTCACTTTCTATTTCATCATCTAGAGCATTAGGATATTAACATAGGAATTTGGAAAAGAGACAGGGGCAGACTTTGGCAAGCTGAAGAGGCTTACATCGAACATTGTTCATGTCTTTCTGGTAGATCTATATTGCTTCTCCCCCAAATTCAAGATGACAGATTTCATTATCTTAGCAATTCTCTTTTTCAGAGAAATATTTAATATTCATTCTTCATATAAAATTTGACTTCTAGTCTCCTTTTTACCTGCTGTTCAGAATCAGAAAGAATTTCTCCTTCACATCATATGAAGAGACATTCTGTTATAGAGGACACTGGGAGAAAAGTTTTTGTTGTGCTGTTAAGTAGTACAGTGGGGGCAGGCAGCCTCTGTGGGAACACCACTGTCAAAACAGTCCCCACTTTAAGACCCAAGGACTGTTTTAATACTCTGAGACCCACAGCATTTGCTAGGACTCTGGGTCTTGCAAATTGCTTCCTTTTATAGTTGTCTTGAATCTGCCACATTTCTCAGGAAGTGTTCAAATTTCTTCTGTCTGTCTCTTAACATTACTATTTGGCAAAACAAAGATGGAATGGAATTCAGTGAGGAGGTGGGAATTCAATGGAATAGGCAAAATCTCGGGATCCATGATCAGAAGTGCCACACAGCTAAGTGTGTTTCAGTACAGGGCACATGCACTCAATGGCACTTGGTGACAAATGGACATTTGTTAGGACACTGTAGTGGCATGCCACCCTGTTCCCTGTCATGATAATAATAACTAAGTCTCTAAAACTGTAAACAGAGCAGTTAAATGCTCCCTTTGATAAGAGTTGCCTCATTCCTGGTGTCTCTTCAGAATGATAAAACAGTAAGACAGACTTAATGCTAGAGTTTTGAAAGTTTGTAGTCAGCATGTCAGATGATGTTGATCTGATATGGACAGTGACTTCATACGTTACAAAGGAATTCCATATGCCTATCATCTTCAAGGAGTCTCCAATTTGCAGTTTTGTTCTTATTCTAATTTTTCAAATATTATAGACAACATTTATTCTTTCATTTAAAAAAGACAGAGGGATTCTTTTCACTAAGAAAGCATGGTAAATAGTTTTACAACTATTTAAAAAATCCCATGTTTGATCTCATCTTCTTCAGAATAACCCGTATGTTATTAAACTGTTATGTAAACATTCCATACATGGTCCTCACAGGAAAGAGCACCTCTTTGTGTGGGTTTAATATTATTGAGCTCTCTGGTGTACATATTTTTGTTGTTTTTAAATTTAGGGATTACTTATTAGGGACTAGGAAGAGAGAAACAGATGTATTGTCTTAAAAAGACAGGAGCATGATTGACAAGCAAGGACTGGCCCCCGAGCTAGTTCCAGTCAATTTCTTGAAGAACAAAAAGACTAAACTCTCCATGTTTCTTCTCACATAAGACAGCTAACTGAGCCATTCTCGTGAAATCCCCAAATCTGAAGCTTCATCATAGGTCAGAATTAAGCTGCACATGCCATCAGGTAAGGGGTAAGATGGAAAGTCCTCCTTGTAGATACTCAATGCAGCTAGAAAGGAAATCTTCAAGATTGAAGTTCCTACATTCTTAGCATTCGTACTCAGGAGCTTGTGACTTTGGCTTAGTTCTTCAGGCTCCGACCTTCACATTTTTGGCTCTACTATTAATAATTCTCCAATAACCTTGTGTGTGTGTGTGTGTGTGTGTGTGTGTGTGTGTGTGTATGTGTGTGTGTATGTGGGGGGGAGTAAATGGGAGGGAGTTTGTGTTGAAATCAATCATATTGGCAAAAACAATCAAAATCTGTCTTCAGACATTGAGAACCCCTGTGTCTACATTTTTGCTCTTTAATAATCATTATTCAAACAGACTTTTCTCATGGAATGCTATTTTCTAGGTTAAATATTTTGGTTGCTCAGCCAGGAAATCTTTCAAATGTATTTAAATGTATGTAGATATCCAACAGATACTTACAGAAGGGTTACAGATACTTAGCAGATCTCTGACTAGTGAGTATTTTATTTATTTTCATTTGTTGTGACCGTGTGTATGTGTGTGGTTTGTGTGTGTTTGCATGTTCATATATGTGCAGGTGCATGGGAGCAAAGGAAGACCTGAGGTTGACATCAGCTGCCTTGGTTGATCACTTTCCACCTTATAGGTTGAGCCATAGTCTCTTGGTAAATCCAGGGAACAGTGTGTGGAATAGTCTTGCTAACCAGCTTACACTTGGGATTACCATAGGCTGACCACCACATTCCCTTGGCATTTGTTTGGGTCTTGGGAACTTTAACTTCAGTCCTCACACTTGCAGGGCAAGTGCTTCATCTACTGAGCCATCTCTCTAGCCCCACTAATGAATATTTGTATAAAGTATATAATGTGTTCACACATGAACACAGACCTACGAAATAGGCAGGCTCCTATCTCTACTATTTCATTTTCTTCACATAGGTATCCAAGCTAGCTGGTTTCACCTCTTCAGTTTATTTCAACCATGTAGAGAAGAAGTATTGAACTATCACAGCACCTGTTTCCATCTCTGTAAGCAGAGACTCACAGCCACTCCTGGTTGACGTTCCACGGGTTACCAAGGAAACCATATGTCAGGTAAATATGCTTGGTATTTGAGAAGTATTCCCTGATGGTCTATTATTCTGTTTGGTTTTAACTAGACCATTCTACTGTGGATAAGTTAAAAATAAATCACTCTTAAATCAATGTTTCCTTAAGGAATGTGCAGAATTGATGACACAGGAAATCTATTGCAGATACCCTAAGACAGTGTGTGAGGCAATGGACCCTTTATGAGGTAATCAAGTGATCATCAATGCCTAGAGTTGTCCAGTATTCTACTAAAAGGTATTGCTGAATGTCTCAGAAGACCCTGAGATTAACCATCCTTAGGAAGATGTCACTATGGAAACAGTGATTCTCCAACAGAAAAGTCTTGGTATGATGGCTATTTCCAGTTGTCACCTTGACTATTTATGGAATGAAATACAATCCAGAATGGAGGGCATGGGTATGATCCAGATCTTGAGGCTGGAAGATACAAACTTCTGATCACAATCTTGATGCATAGTGATCATGAAAAGCTTAGGCCCAAGCAAGGTGGTACACACCTTTAATCTCAGAAGATAGAGGGAAGCAGATCCTTAAGTTCAAGGCCAGCATGGGACAAAGCAACTTCCAAGTAAAGATTAAGTTAGAACCAGGTATGGTGGTACACACCTTTAATCTGCGAAATACATTTTGCTGGAGGCCTACATAAGGACAAGGGAAGAAGGAGGTCTTTTCTTCTTCTTTCTTCTTCTTCTTCTTCTTCTTCTTCTTCTTCTTCTTCTTCTTCTTCTTCTTCTTCTTCTTCTTCTTCTTCTTCTTCTTCTTCTTCTTTTCTTCCTCTTCTCTGATTCCTGACTACTTGCCAGCACATCTGTTTGAACCTACTTCTTTAGGATTCCAGCTTATACAGAAAACCAGCTAAAACACCTCACTTCATGGAACTGAGCAACTACTAGATTACTGGACTTCCCATTCACAGATGCCCATTGTAGGGTTAATTGGACTGCAGACTGTAAGTCATTCCAATAATTTACCTTATATAAAGAGACATTCCATAAGTTCTGTGACTCTAGAGAAAGCTGACTAATGCACTTGTTATAGAATGAAAGCATTCCTCTCTCTACCTTCATATACACATCCCCAACACAGTTGCCAAAAATTCTAGTTTCTTTACAAGTTCAGTTGACATTTGTGTACACAGTTAGCAGGGTGATAAGATCTTAAATCTTGTTTTTATAGTAGAGAAAATATAAAAGCAACTTGGATCTTTAGGATGCCTGAACTTCAAGTTAGATACCTCAAAATCAGTAAGAATAATGTTCTCAACAAAGCAAGCCTACTAATATAATATGTTTATAATCTGTATAATTATACCTGTCCAATCAGTTTATACTCAAGTAATCATCAAAATACATTGTATTTAATTTAAGTCTCTATGAATAGCTGAATTCTATTTTTTATTATATCTTGTTAAAATAATTAGAATATTTGTGTTTTATATTTGACCCTGTCTGTATTTAGCTGGCTTTATCCCTTGACCACGTTACATGTTCCTCTGAGTGTATATATATATATATATATATATATATTGATAATTCTAGGTAGTATTTTGATTATGTTAGATTCAGGTCTTTCTCTCAATCCCAAGCCCCAAACCCTGTTTTTCTCAAAAATATCTTGTGCCTGGAAAGCAATTAAAAATATTGACTATTTTTGCAGAGGACCCAGGTTTGATTCCCCATGCCCACATGACAGTTCACGACTGCATATAATACCAGTCCTAAGAAATCCTATGCTCTCTTGTTGTCCTCTGTGGCTACTTGCATGCAGGTGATCCACATAAATTTATGCAAGCAAGTACATATGCATAAAAACACAAATAAATAAAAAATTTAAAATAAAATAACAAACAAAACAAGAATTATCTTAGGGCTAATGAGATGACTCCCCAGGTGAAGATGCTTGCTATCAAGCCTGATAAGACTCTCAAGTCTCAAAAAGACTCTCCTCTGACCCCACCCTCCAACACAAATAAACATATTTTAAAGAGAATATTTTAGAAATATATCGTATATCTTCATCTATCACCAGAAGCATTTAATAGAAATATTTATATTTCATTATAGGTATGATATGAGAATTCATTATAATAGTGGTCTAGAGTCTCTCACTGGAAAGAGCTCAAAAAGTTTAGGCACAATGTTATATGTGTATAGTGGAAATAAGAACTGGGGGAAATAAGGAGAAGTTGGGATTTGGAAACAAAAACTAGTTAGAGAAATAAACTTTCAGAATGCAGGACAGATTCTGACAGCTAGCTGCAGAGACAATCGGAACCAAAACAAAAAAAAAAACTAAAGTGCCTCGGGGCACTTTGAGCACATGGGAACGCCAGCCTTTCTCACTGTGATCTTCTCTGTTCATCTACACAGTGAGAAGGCTGGTCTGTAGATTCTCTAAATTCCTCTATATCTAAATTTCTAGCAACCCTTATGTTTGTAAGGCAGACAAAATCCTCTTGAATAGGTTATAAAAATAATAATTAGCAGATAAAATAACAAAAGGAACAGTAAAGAATGTTCTATTGAAATTGGCTTCTGCAATACAATTTCAGTAGGAGTGAAGTCAAGTCAGTGGTGACGATGTACGAACTGCTTCCTTGAGGAGTTTTTATACAGAGCACTTGAATCACCATGCTAACTCAGAATAAGGTATAATTCAATAACAAGCTATGATTTTTCAAGTACCCAGTTTATTGTGAGCAGGAATATAAATCCGGAAAGTAACACTGAAAGAAAGAAAACTGGATATATCTGCTAAAAATATAAATTGGCATACATTTGACCCTTCCATCACTTTAAGAAATTAATCATATCCCAATAATGACACAACTATATAAAGATGTTGATTTTAGCATTCTGTGTTATGGAGGAAAACTGAAAACAATCATACTCATCAACGGGTGATGGATTCAACAAACAGTGGAATAATGATCTGTCAGAGAGACCAAAGAGCAGGCTCTATACAGACTGACAGGCACATAACTCCAAAATGTTAAGCAAAAAATACTAAGTTACTATACTGGAGATTAATTCATTTGTGTGTGTGTGTGTGTGTGTGTGTGTGTGTGTGTGTGTGTGTGTGTGTGATATAGTATGATATATTATACATTACATACTATATATAATTAGATAATCCCTGAAAGCATAATAACAAACAAGAATGTTAATAGTGTTTATACTTTAAAGAATATGAGTTTGAAGGATGAAATAATGCCTGTCATTTCATTGTCAGTAATTTATTCTAGAGCACAAATAAGGATATATTAGGAAGGAAATTACCCTCAGGTCAGGACTCTTAATTTAACAACCTACACTAGGAATTTGTATTTGATTTCAGACACATAGTTTCTCAATCATTTCCTTATAATGGGCACCCCATAATCCCCCATAATTGTGACCTGCTCTGGCTCAGATCACTGTAAACTGGCCTCTATTCCAACTATTTCTCAGCAGGTACTTTGATTAAGATGGCATTTGTAAATAACCTCACTGTGCAGAACTGACTGGTCTGGAACTATGTAGACAAGGCTAGCCTTGGATTCACTTGACCTCTTGATCTATTTGACCTCTGCTTCATGAATTAAAGGTTTGTACTTCCAAGATTGGCTTCCACCCTATTTTGGAGATAGTGTCTTTCACTGGACTCACTGACTGACTAGACTCTCTGGCCTGGGAGCCTCCCAGATCCTCCTGTCTCAGCCTTCTGAATACAGGGATCACAGGTGCTGCCACCATGCTCAGCTTTGGTGTGGGTGCTAGGGACCCAAACTGAGTCACTGCTTTTCTGACTGATCCATCTCCCCATCCACCCTCCCTGCTTTCACTCAGCATGCACACTCCCATGTTCCAATCCGATAATCCAGACATCTCTGTGCCTTTGTCGGAGCCACCACTGAAGTGGCTAGTTCAGAGCTCAACAAGGAAAACAAACGCTCTTTCCAAAAGCATCCAAATCCTTTTCATGTGCCTTCTCTCCTGCTCGACTCATTTCCAACCATGGCTCAGTTAACCATTAATCTAAAGTCTATTCAAAATGCAATATTCTCAGCAATCTGCTTGGGCATAAGGAACGAGTCACACTTCTTTCTAATCTCTCACCTAACCTGCCACTTTACTCCTAAGTTCAGCTAAGACTCACCACCTTGACTACCCTACCTTAGCATAGTTGGCCTCCCTTTCCTAGCTATACTAACAACCTTCGTACTTCTATTACAGCACTTAACATCCCACATCATGATTGTCAGTTGGGTTGTCTGCCTCCCCAGATGAAATTCCTTAGAAGCAGGGAGCTTTCCAGCAGCAAGAGAGATAATCCACGAGACAAAAGGGTTTCCTAATAAGTGCCTGCTAGATAAATGGTAAGTAAATTTGCATGCTCAAAATATTTTAATATAATTAGTTTGGGAGTCATTTTTTTTCTCTAACTCTTTTCTGCCTAAAGTATCTTTTAAATTTTAATCATAAATTAAATACCCTGCTCACTGGCTGAAATGAAGCTTCTAGTTTTATCCTTTTAAATATTTCATGTATATAAAATATTTCTTGTCATCAGCCTAATCAATATTTATTCAGTGGCACATGTGTGAAGGTCTTTGGAGGATGCAGGCTATGAAGAATCAGTCAATGAAATATGTTGCTAACAATGAACTTGATATCCTCTGTGCGGTCAGCCACTCTCTCAGCTTTGGGGGTGCTTATTTGTGTAAAGGGATCAGAGACTACAAGGTAAGTGGAGCACCCTCAGAGATATGATTTCAACAAACAGCATTAGGAAAATTGACAGGGAACGAAATCATGATATATCAAAGTGAAACATCCCCAAACCTGAATTTATGTCCTCAGTGTTTCTTATCTCATGGTTGAAAACATAACTGTGTCATTGCAGATTCCACACCATCACCTGGCCACTCAAGGCTATGGTCCCCTGTAAGACATCACAAGCAGGGAAGGCGATGGGAGAGAAAGATGGGGGGACATTTGATCTAGCCAGAATTCCAACAAACTATAAATATAAATAGGAATACTGGCAGGGAGAAGATAGTTTGAATCATTCTCCAAAATCACATAGACAGCAGCTGGTAGGTAGTTTATTTCTTCTCGGCCACTAAGAGGTGATGTTGTACATGCAAAGGTTTATGGGAAAAAGAACTTGAGAGTGTGTTGCTCTCTAGTGCTCAGTGGCTGTTACCAAAGAGGATCTGTTATGCATGGAGGACCTGTGTCTGAAAAGAGCTAGAACTTGTAAGGAAGGTGCTACTCTGTAAGCCAACAAAAGCCTCACCAACAGAGAGTCTATGAGCCCCTTGATAGCAGCCGACCTAGCCGAACTTTGTTTTTACTTTGACAGGAAGGAAGGGAGGGAGAAAAGAAGAAAGTAGAGACAGAGAGAGGGAGAGAGGGTATGAAGGAAAGAGGAAAAGAGGGAAGGAGGAAAGGAGAGAAGGGGAGAGGGAGGGAGGGAAGAAGGGAGGGAGGGAAAAGGAATGGATGGAGGGAATTAAATAACAAAGTATTTGGATTTTATGGTGAATCCTCCTAGATTTCAGCTGCAAAATATGAAAGTAAAGAAATTGAGGACATTTTTCTGGGTTTGCCTTCCTAATTCACTTGGATGAGAAGATAGTAAAAATTTAAAGGCATAATGACCAAGAATAAATATTACTATATTTTTAAAAAATCTACCAAAATCTGTGTACATGTGCTCATTTATTAATTCTTATTAATTCTCAAATATTTATTGGATAGCTACAATAAAGTGGGCACTGTTCTAGCTTATTGGCAGGATTATATATATATATATATATATATATATATATATATGTGTGTGTGTGTGTGTGTGTGTGTGTGTGTGTGTGTGTGTGTGTGTGTATAGAACATATATATGCAAATGTATTTTAAGGCCCTGTTTTCATATAAATAACATTGTAACAGAGCCTAGCAGTCAATCCCATAAGTAAAATTTATGACATTTGATATAAGATAAACAGTATCAAGAAGAAAATAGACTTTGCAGTGGAGCTTGCAATTTAAAATATGTTCCTTTGAAGTCTCTTTGGTAGGGTTATATTGGACCAAAACTTGAAAAGCATGAGTCACAGAAATCTCTGAGAAAATAGGAACTGAGTCATAGAGAATCTGAGACAAAATTTCCAGAATAAAGGAATGCCATTGCCAAACCCCTAAAGAAGTAGGGGGAACAGGACTCTCAAGGGGCAAGGGTGAGAGGCAGTGAACGGGAGCCTAGTGAGGAACAATGGATTAGTATGTTAGAGAGCTTTCACCAGGATAAATCACTCCAGGGTCTTGCACACCAGGGGTGAGAAACCACTGCAATGCTTTCAGATAGGAAGAGTCAAGATCTGACAGGATTTAAGGAGCCTAGCATATTTCTGTAGAAGCTACAGGGCACATTATAATATGTACAGGTAAGATAAATAGTACCAAGATACGTGTAATAAATACAATCCTAAAAAAAACAAAAGGCAAAACTAAAACCTCCAAGCTATCTCAAATTAAATATTTATATTAATCAAATGATTATGACTTTTTTCAATTGAAGACTGTAATTGTAAAATGTGAAGATATGGAAAACTACAAGGACAATTGTTCAGTTGTTCTGCAATAGCTACTATGGAATCTATATATTTTATTGAAAAAATGAATCAAGGAGAAATTTTAAAACACTGTATGGTTATTTTTGATATTAAGGAATGATAGTAAAATGATTATTCAAAATGTGCCATTTTCCAAAGGCAAATGCTAAGACACTTAGGTTAAAATATGGGATATCTGGGGTTTGTTTCTGGTTAAAATATGGGATATCTGGGGTTTGTTTCTGGTTAAAAGATGGGATATCTGGGGTTTGTTCCTGGTTAAAATATGGGATATCTGGGGTTTGTTTCTGGTTAAAATATGGGATATCTGGGGTTTGTTTCTGGTTAAAAGATGGGATATCTGGGGTTTGTTTCTGGGTGGTAGTCTCTAAAGTTTCCTTTATTATTGTGTCTAATATTTGAAAATTTGGGTAAAACAAAATTTAAAAGTAGAGTGCATTTGATCATTTTATACAATGGAAGCCAACCTACTTTGAGAGAAATAGACCATAAGCATTTTCAACTTGATACAAAGGTATATTATCACTTCTGAAGAAAATGTCTGTCATTTCCTATATGTGATAGATAAATCTTTGAATGTCTATTTTAAGCTGCCCAGTATGCTGCAATGGATAATGAACGCACTGGACTGTGAGTCCAGAGCCAGGCATGTTTGGTTTTTCTTTGCTACTGACTGACTTTGTGGCCCACAGCTACTGACATAAGGATTGGAGCAGTCAGTTTCTACCTTTAAAAATAAGTCAATGAGACCAGATGGTCAGTACAGTTTCTCCCAAACCTATGACATATCTGCATATTAAATGATATGCATCATTTCTGATTTTGATCTCTGCCCTAAAGCAAAAATATGCTACTAAAGGGTAGGGAAGATGGGAGCAAATTGGAATCCAAAGTGATCCAATGAGCTGTCTGAGAATTAGGTAACTCTGTCATTTCAATCCTAGACTCCCCCATGAGTAAACATAGAAAATAATTCTCCTTGGCAGTAGTCCCCTAACTTTTTCTACAAAGGGTCAGATAGAAACTGTTTTAGGATTTACTGGCCAGAAAATGTCAATATGTCATCTCATCTCTTTTGTTAGGTAATAGCAGTCATGTAAATATGTAATATAAACAGTGGGGAAGACTGTTTAAAACCCCTTTATTTACACACACACACACACACACAAATAATATCAATTTTCTCATAGGGCCATAGTCTGATATTGTCCATTAATACAGACTCTTTAGCATACTCAAACATTAACATAAAGATCTTATCAGATAATAAGATATAAATGTGAAAATCATATTCATTTGTTTCATGTTTCTTTGATTTGCAGGTTCTGATAGCCTGGTGGAAACGTGGACTAATGATGATATTTAATACCATCTAGTACTATATGCTAAACCTAGACTCTGTCCATTGTAGCTCCACCTTCCTCCCGGCATATCATATCTGGGTCATTGTATATTCCCTGGGCTTCTAGCCCTCTTGGAATACACTCTTTATGCCCCAAAGACAGAAGTCCTCTCAGTAAGGAACTCAGAGAAGATCAATGTCTGCTTCAAAGGCATGGCTTCTGAGACCCTTCACCATGCCCTTGATCACCCAACATAATCTGCATCTGCCCCTTGTCTGATGTCACCTGAAAGCTCATCTTCCCATGCTCATTGCACCAAACATGCTTTCTGTGCCTCCAACTTGCTGCTCCATCCCTGCCTCAGAGTATCTACCAGGACGCCCCTCGGCCAGGACAACCCTCGGCCAGGATGCCTGCTTGCCAGCTCATATGTGGCTGCTCAGCATTGACCCCTCATCTCAAGTTTCACCTCCTCAAAGCAGGCTTTTGTGAAATGGGCTTCCCTCTTCTTTTTGTATTATTTCTCCTCTTCATTTTGTCTTGATTCTTGTTACCATTTAGAATGAAAGTACTTGTTTCTGATCTATGTAGTATCTGCTAACCTTAACTATATTGTGATTTCTTCAAGGGCTGAGGTTTTTATCTTTACAGCCCTCATATCTCCTACCTGAAAGAGCAGTTAGTATTGAATAGATACTCACTGAATATCTATTAAATAAGTGCATAAATTATTCTTCAGTTTTTTGTGTTAAAGCCAATGATTTTTTCTTTTTCAGAAAGTGAGAAACAGAGTGTATAACTGTTTTACTTAGTATAGTCAGACTTTAAAACAAATGATCCCCTAGAGATGCAGAGGTTCTGACATGTATTTTTTTTCAAACAGAAGTTCTGGGCAGATGGACAGATTGACAGGCACTGAGTAACCATGTGGAGTTATGTAAGTACTGATTGCAGAAGCTCTTATACCTTTAGAAAACTGGTTGTTAGGTTGTTCAGAAGCAGCCATACTCTATCATACAGAACCATCAGAGAAGATTTAAGCCAAAAATAAATAAATAAAAACAAAAAACAAAAACAAAATAACAAAACAAAAAAGCCCAAAATTTCCAGCATTGTATTTAGGAGAAGAGACTTGGAAGTGGCGCCTCAGTCATCTCCACTCATATTTCACTGGCCAGAGCTCAGCCATACAGCAAAGGATACTGGGATATACAGTTGCCAATTTCTTAGTGATAACTACTCTATTTGCATGGAAGCCTAGATCTTTGGAGAGGAAACCATCCTTCAATGGTCCCCCTTTCCTCATCTATGTACTCCTTCCAGTATCGTAACGCAGTAGCTACAGCAATGTCATAGAATAGCTACATCTACACCAGCTGTATTCAGAAGTTCTATCTTTTAAATTTTAAATCTAAAGAATAAGACCTAAACCGTCAGATAGAAACTTTAGCTTCAGAACTTATTGCTAAGTCTTTGCCTCTTCTGTCCATAAATCTAGGAGAAGTTTGAGCCTTATAAGCCATGATATAACTGACTTCCTCAGTGCAGCAGTGGCTGGTCCAGATGAAGGGCCATCAGCAGTGGAACCAAGGCGACACAGGGTCCAGTTAGGCCCTGCACCCACGACCACTGACCTTCGCTGACCAGCCGGGCTGCAAGCAGCTGCGGTTTTGCGGCGCCTTTCGCTGCATGGAAGCCACTTCAGAATTCGGCCTCCCGCCAGTCAGGAGAGGCTCACCTCCATCTTGGTTTCGGACTCCAGAGAGATCAGACAGACTGAGGTACACAAACATAATCCGAGGCCAACACTGCAGGGGTCTGAGCCCGACGGGCATTGGCCTGCACCCAGGCCCTGGGCTGTTCGGGGGAGCATCGGGGTGCCAACCCAGCCAGGAGGTATTTTGCCCTGGCCTGTGCTTGCGCCGCCATTTTGCCTACAGGACGACAGAGAGCTCTGGCAGGCAGAGCCATAACAGGCATAGCCTGAGGCTAACAAAGCGGGGGTCTAGGCCCCAAAAGGCCCAGGACTGACCCCAAGAACTGGGCAGCTTGGTGGGCCATCTGTGTGTCAACCCGCCCAGGAGGTTGTTAGCACAGCAGACTCTCCTGGCGCTTTCGGGGAGCGCGAGCACGCACGCCCGCCATCCTGGTCACCTGGCAGACCCAATTAACAGTCATAGCCCTAGGGGAACTTTGCTCGGACCTTGGCCTCCCAGGCTTTTGCCTGGATTCAGGTCCTGGGCGGCCAGGCTAACCTAGTATGCGTCAGCCCGGTTGGGGGATTGGCTGCCCAGCTGAGTGATCAAAACACAGGGGAGGTCCCGGCAGCATACACAGTCAGCGCTCCCTGGGGGTGCACACAGGCTCCATCTGGTCCACAGACACAATCTGGGGCAAGGCCTCAGGCAGGAGCCCTCAGCTTAACTCTCTCCGCTTCCGGATCCAGATCAGCCTGGGCGATGGCACCACATCTCCAGGTCCTACAAGAGGCTAGAGGGGCTTCCGGGCGGCCAGCGGGGAGTAGTTGGTGTGCTCCAGTGAATCCAGGGGCCTGCTTCAGGGTCTGGACAGCCTGGGCAGCAGCACTCTGTCTACAGGCAGTGCAGGAGGTAAGCTGTGCACCAGAGGCCAACTGGGAAGGGGCAGCTTGCACTGGTGAGTCCAGCATTGACAACAAGACCAACTAACACCAGTGAGAACTAGATGGCAAAAGGCAAACGCAGGAATGTCACTAACAGAAATCAAGGCAATATGGCAACATCTGAACCCAATTCTCCTCTACCAACATGTCCTGGATACCCCATCACACCAGTAAAACAAGATTTGGATTTAAAATCACTGGTCATGATGCTGGTACAGGAACACATGAAGAAAATACTTAAAGAAATTCAGGAGAAAGTGGATCAAAAGTTAGAAGCCCTTGCAAGGGAAACACAAAAATCATTGAAAGAAATCCAGGAGAATACAAAAGCCAACAATGAGGAAACGCAAAAAACACTTAAAGAAATACAGGAGAACTTTGGTCAACAGGCTGAGGTCATGAAAGAGGAAACACAAAAATCTCTTAAAGAATTACAGGAAAGTACAAACAAGCAAGTGAAGGAGCTAAGCAAAACCATCCAGGATCTAAAATCAGAAGTAGAAACAACTAAGAAAACTCAAAGTGAGACAAATCTGGAGATAGAAAGCCTTGGGAAGAAATCAGGGGACAGAGATGCAAATATCAACAACAGAATACAAGAGATAGAAGAAAGAATCTCAGATGCTGAAGATTCCATAGAATGCAAAATGCAAAAAGCTTGTAGCCCAAAATATCCAGGAAATCCAGGACACAATGAGAAGACCAAACCTAAGGATTATAGGCATAGATGAGAGTGAAGATTTACAACTTAAAGGGCCAGCAAATATCTTCAATAAAATTATGGAAGAAAACTTCCCTAACCTAAAGAGAGAGATGCCCATGAATATACAAGAAGCCTACAGAACTCCAAACAGACTGGACCAGAACAGAACTACCTCCCGTCACATAATAATCAAAACACCAAATGTTCTAAGCAAAGAAAGAATATTAAAGGCAGTAAGAGAAAAAGGCCAAGTAACATATAAAGGAAGACCTATCAGAATCACAGCAGACTTTTCACCTGAGACTATGAAGGCTAGAAGGTCCTGGGCAGATCTCATGCAGACTCTAAGAGAACACAAATGCCATCCAAAACTACTATATCCAGCAAAACTCTCAATCACCGTAGATGGAGAAACTAAGATATTTCATGACAAAACCAAGTTTACTCAATATCTATCCACAAACACAGCCCTACAAAGGATAATAGGAGGACAACACCAATACAAGGAGAGAAACTTCACCCTGGAAAAAGCAAGATAGTAACCTTTCATCAAACCCAAAAGAAGTTAAGCACTCAAAATTAAAAAATAATGTCAAAAATGATAGGAAGTAACAATCACTATTCCTTAATATCTCTTAACATCAATGGACTTAATGCCCCAATAAAAAGACACAGACTAACTGACTGGATACGTAAACAGGACCCTACATTTTGCTGCTTACAGGAAACACACCTCAGGGTCAAAGACAAACACTACCTTAGAGCAAAAGGCTGGAAAACAATTTTACAAGCAAATGGTCTCAGGAAACAAGCTGGAGTAGCCCATTTTAATATGAGATAAAATTGACTTTCAACCCAAAGTCATCAAAAGAGACTCTGAGGGACACTTCTTGCTGGTCAAAGGAAAAATACAAGAAGAACTCTCAATCCTGAACATCTATGCTCCAAATGCAAGGGCACCCTCTTTCGTAAAAGAAACTTTATTAAAACTCAAAGCACACATGGCACCTAACACAATAATTGTGGGTGACTTCAACACTGCACTTTCCTCAATGGACCGATCAGGAAAACAGAAACTAAACAGGGACACAATGAAACTAATTGAGGCTTTGGACAAATTAATTTTAACAGATATATATAGAACATTCTATCCTAAAACAAAAGAATATACCTTTTTCTCAGCACCTCATGGTACCTTCTCCAAAATCAAAATTGGTCACAAGACAGACCTCAACAAATATAAGAAGATCGAACTAATCCCATGCCTCCTATCAGATCACTATGGAGTAAAAGTGGTCTTCAATAGCAACAAAAACAACAGAAAACCCACATACACGTGAAAACTGAACAATATTCTACTCAATGATACCTTGGTCAAGGAAGAAATAAAGAAAGAAATTAAAGACTTTTTAGAACACAATAAAAATGAAAACACAACATACACAAATCTATGAGACACAATGAAAGCAGTGCTAAGAGGAAAACTCATAGCCCTGAGTGCCTCCAAAAAGAAAATGGAGAGAGCATACATTACCAGCTTAATGACACACCTGAAAGCCCTGGAACAAAAAGAAGCTATTTTACCCAGGAGGAGTAGAAGGCAGGAAATCATCAAACTCAGGGCTGAAATCACTCAAGTAGAAACAAAGAGAACCATACAAAAAATCAACAAAACCAGGAGCTGGTTCTTTGAGAAAATCAACAAGATAGATAAACCCTTAGCCAGACTGACCAAAGGGCACAGAGAAAGTATCCAAATTAACAAACTTAGAAATGAAAAGGGAGATATAACAACGGAAACTGAGGAAATCCAAAAAATCATCAGATCCTACTACAAAATCCTATACTCAACACAACTGGAGAATCTGGAGGAAATGGACAATTTCCTTGACAGATACCAAATACCAAAATTAAATCAGGACCAACTAGACCATCTAAAGAGTTCCATAATGCCTAAAGAAATAGAAGGAGTCATAGAAAGTCTTCCAACCAAAAAAAGCACAGGACCAGATGGCTTCAGTGCAGAATTCTATCACTATTAACACTATTGCTCTGTAGTATTGCTTAAGGTCAGGGATACTTATTCCCCCAGATTTTCTTTTGTTGCTGAGAATAGTTTTAGCTATCCTGGGTTTTTTGTTGTTCCAGATGAATTTGATAATTGCTCTTTCTAACTCTGTGAAGAATTGAGTTGGGATTTTGATGGGTATTGCATTGAATCTGTATAGTGCTTTAGGCAAAATGGCCATTTTAACTATATTGATTCTACCGATCCATGAGCATGGGATGTTTTCCCATTTTTTGAGGTCTTCTTCCATTTCCTTCTTCAGAGTCTTGAAGTTCTTGTCATACAGATCTTTCACATGTTTGGTAAGAGTCACCCCAAGATACTTTATACTGTTTGTGGCTATTGTGAAGGGGGTCATTTCCCTAATTTCTTTCTCAGCCTGCTTATCCTTTGAGTATAGGAAGGCCACTGATTTGCTTGAGTTGATTTTATAACCTGCCACTTTGCTGAAGTTGTTTATCAGCTGTAGGAGCTCTCTAGTGGAGTTCTTTGGGTCACTTAGGTAGACGATCATGTCGTCTGCAAATAATGATAGTTTGACTTCTTCCTTTCCAATTTGTATCCCTTTGACCTCCTTATGTTGTCGAATTGCCCGAGCTAGTACCTCAAGTACAATATTGGAAAGATAAGGAGAAAGGGGGCAGCCTTGTCTGGTCCCTGATTTCAGTGGGATTGCTTCAAGTTTCTCTCCATTTAGTTTGATGCTGGCTACCGGTTTGCTGTATATTGCTTTTACTATGTTTAGGTATGGGCCTTGAATTCCTGTTCTCTCCAAGACTTTAAGCATGAAAGGATGCTGAATTTTGTCAAATGCTTTGAATCCAATGAAATGACCATGTGGTTTTGTTCTTTGAGTTTGTTTATGTAGTGGATTGTATTGATGGATTTCCCTATATAGAACCAACCCTGCATTCCCGGGATAAAGCCTACTTGATCATGGTGGATGATCGTTTTGATGTGTTCTTGGATTCGGTTGGCAAGAATTTTATTGAGTATTTTTGCATCGATGTTCATAAGGGAAATTGGTCTGAAGTTCTCTTTCTTTGTTGGATCTTTTTGTGGCTTTGGTATCAGCGTAATTGTGGCTTCGTAGAAGGAATTGGGTAGTGTTCCTTCTGTTGCTATTTTGTGGAATAGCTTGAAGAGTATTGGTGTTAACTCTTCTTTGAAGGTCTGGTAGAATTCTGCACTGAAGCCATCTGGTCCTGTGCTTTTTTTGGTTGGATGGCGGAGAAGCATCTTAAAAAATGCTCAACTTCATTAGTCATTAGGGAAATGCAAATCAAAACAACCCTAAGATTTCATCTTACACCAGTCAGAATGGCTAAGATTAAAAATTCAGGAGATAGCAGGTGTTGGAGAGGATGTGGAGAAAGAGGAACACTCCTCCACTGCTGGTGGGGTTGCAAATTGGTACAACCACTCTGGAAAGCAGTCTGGCAGTTCCTCCGAAAACTGGGCACCTCACTTCCAGAAGATCCTGCTATACCACTCCCAGGCATATACCCAGAAGACTCCCCACCACGTAATAAGGATACATGTTCTACTATGTTCATAGCAGCCCTATTTAAAATTGCCAGATGCTGGAAAGAACCCAGGTATCCCTCAACAGAAGAGTGGATGCAAAAAAATGTGATATATCTACACAATGGAGTACTATTTAGCCATTAGAAACAATGAATTCATGAAATTCTTAGGCAAATGGATGGAACTAGAGAACATCATACTAAGTGAAGTAACCCAGACTCAAAAGGTGAATCATGGTATGCACTCACTAATAAGTGGATATTAACCTAGAAAACTGGAATACCCAAAACATAATCCACACATCAAATGAGGTACAAGAAGAAACGAGGAGTGGCCCCTGGTTCTGGAAAGACTCAGTGAAACAGTATTCGGCAAAACCAGGACGGGGAAGTGGGAAGGGGTGGGTGGGAGGACAGGGGAAGAGAAGGGGGCTTACGGGACTTTCTGGGAGTGGGGGGGCTAGAAAAGGGAAATCATTTGAAATGTAAATAAATTATATCGAATAAAAAAAAACTGCATGGTATTGGTACAGTGACAGGCAGGAGGATCAATGGAACAGGATTGAAGATCCAGAAATGTACCCACACACCTATGGCCACTTGATCCTTAACAAAGAGGCTGAAAACATCCAATGGAAAAAAGATAGCCTTTTCAACAAATGGTGCTGGTTCAACTGGAGGTCAGCATGCAGAAGAATGTGAATTGATCCATCCTTCTCTCCTTGTACTAAGCTCAAATCCAAATGGATCAAGGACCTCCACATAAAGCCAGACACTCTGAATCTAATAGAAAAGAAACTGGGGAAGACCCTTGAGGACATCGATACAGGGAGAAAGTTTCTGAACAGAGCACCAATAGCATATGCTCTAAGAGCAAGAATTGACAAATGGGACAAATTCTTTTGTAAAAGAATTACAAAATTTCTGTAAGACAAAGGACACCATCAAGAGGGCAAATCGGCAACCAAAAAATTGGGAAAAGATCTTCACCAATCCTACATCAGATAGAGGGCTAATATCCAATATATATAAAGAACTCAAGAAGTTAGACTCCAGAAAACCGAACAACCCTATTAAAAAATGGGGTACAGAATTAAACAAAGAATTCTCACCTGAAGAACTTCGGATGGCAGAGAAGCATCTTAAAAAATGCTCAACTTCATTAGTCATTAGGGAAATGCAAATCAAAACAACCCTGAGATTTCATCTTACACCAGTCAGAATGGCTAAGATTAAAAATTCAGGAGACAGCAGGTGTTGGAGAGGGTGTGGAGAAAGAGGAACACTCCTCCACTGCTGGTGGGGTTGCAAATTGGTACAACCACTCTGGAAATCAGTCTGGCAGTTCCTCTGAAAACTGGGCACCTCACTTCCAGAAGATCCTACTATACCACTCCTGGGCATATACCTAGAGTATTCCCCACCATGTAATAAGGATACATGCTCTACTATGTTCATAGCAGCCCTATTTATAATTGCCAGATGCTGGAAAGAACCCCAGGTATCCCTCAACAGAAGAGTCGATGCAAAAAATGTGGTATATCTACACAATGGAGTACTATTCAGCCATTAGAAACAATGAATTCATGAAATTCTTAGGCAAATGGATGGAGCTATAGAACATCATACTAAGTGAGGTAACCCAGACTCAAAAGGTGAATCATGGTATGCACTCACTAATAAGTGGATAATAACCTAGAAAACTGGAATACCCAAAACATAATCCATACATCAAGTGAGGTACAAGAAGAAAGGAGGAGTGGCCCCTGGTTCTGGAAAGACTCAGTGAAGCAATATTCGGCAAAACTAGAATGGGGGAAGTGGGAAGGGGTGGGTGGGAGGATAGGGGAAGAGAAGGGGGCTTACGGGACTTTCGGGGAGTGGGGGGCTAGAAAAGGGGAAATCATTTGAAATGTAAATAAATTATATCGAATAAAAAAAATTTAAAAAAAAGAAAAAAAAATAACTGACTTCCTTTAAAAACCACTTCAAAACTCTGCTCTAGACATCACCATTTCCCCACATTTGCCATTTTTCTTTGACCAGCTTAGAGGTTTTGCATGTAATTCTCTAGGTTTATGACTGTACAACCATGA
Organism: Apodemus sylvaticus; assembly: GCF_947179515.1. Classification (NCBI taxonomy): domain Eukaryota; kingdom Metazoa; phylum Chordata; class Mammalia; order Rodentia; family Muridae; genus Apodemus; species Apodemus sylvaticus. The sequence continues at coordinate 60,079,443 of NC_067473.1, read as the reverse complement.
TTTGTGTTTCTGATATGTTCCCAAAATCTCATCTGAAAGTTGTAATGTAGCTCAGTGGTAGAGTGATTGCCTAACATGCACAAGACTCTGGATTCAATTCCTAGTACCACAGAAAAAGATAGAAATATCTAGGGTTCTAACTTGGTAAAGAAATTTTTGCTTAGAATGTTGATGACACTGGATCCAATTCCCTGGAACACACACGGACACATGATATATATATATATATATATATATATATTTATATTTATATATTTATATTTATATTTATATTTATATACATACATTTATATACATGTGTTAATATACATATATGTACATAATATATACTATATATACAGTGTGTGTGAAAAAGAAAGTTATGTATACATGAGAAACATATATGAGAAAGTTATAGTGAAAATTAATTCATACTAAAAATCATTCACAACTACTATATATATATCACCAATTTTTTTAAAAATGAATGAGTGATAAAAATGTAAAATTTTAATACCAACTTTTTTCTTATTTATATATTATAATATTCTACACATACAACTCAAACAAATTTAAGTGCAATTCTACTGTCCTCCATATGACTACAAAGCCCCAGGGTATTGCCTCTCCTGATTCCTGTCTCCACCCCAAATTCTCATTTGAAATTCTCTCACTTTTGCTACATGAAAGAGAAAGCAGCTTTGTTAATTCTGCACACTGCATCTTTCCCTTTAATCTTGTAACATGCTTGCCTGGTAACAAGCTTTACTATAAAGAATGATTTTTATAGCTGCAAAACCCAACATAGGATCGGGCCATTGAGTAAGGCTTCATCCTGTCTCATTAGTATCACTAATGGGACTTTATCTATACATGAACAATCCAAGGACCTCATTTTAAAAAATAGCTTTAACCTCTCTCTCTCCAATTTTCTCAAAACTGCTAAAATGAAGCAAGACTAAAAACTTTAGTTAGCTTTTCTTTAGCCCTTCACTTAAGGGACCATGACTGTTTCTGAATACAGACGATGAAGTTAAAAGGTTTTTTTAAGGGTGAATATCAACAATTCAGATAATTGTCCTCTGAGAAACAGTTTAAACTAATTATAACACTTGATGCCATTCATGCTCGGGATAAGCAACTAATAGCAATGACACTGGAAGCTGTTTCTCTCCATTTCTTCCCAGACCTTACAAGCAGTAAGCAAAGGTGTCTCTAGGTTTGAATTGCATTAGTCTTTTTCATCTTTCTTTTTATTATTATTTTTTATTGAGTATCTTCTTCATTTACATTTCCAGTGGTAAAACCTTTCCCAATGTCCCCCCTCCCAAAAGCCCCCCTCTCCAAATATTTCCAACCCCTCCTCCCACCCCCTGCTTCCATGTATATAACCCTCTACCTGACACACTCCCACCTTCTCCCCACCCCCACCCCTGTCCGTTTCCCTTTGTTGAGGCCTCTATTGAGCCTTTACCTGACCAAAGACCACTCCTCCCACTGATGCTCAACAAGGCATTCCTCTGCCACATTTTTGTCTGGAACCATGTGTACCCCTTGGTTGACAATTCAGTCCCTGGAAGTCTTGGGGTGTCTGGATGTCCGAAGTCATTGTTCTTCCCATGGGGCTGTAAACCCCTTCAGCTCCTCCGGACCACCCTACAGATCCTACGTTGGGGACCCCAAGCTCAGTCCAATAGTTGCTTGCTAGTTTCTGCCTCTGTATTTGTAGGGCTCTGGCAGGGCCCCTCTGGAGACAATCATGGCATGCTCCTTTTGGTGCATGCTGATTGTTGTAGTGTCGGGATTTGGTGACTGTTTATAGGATGAATCCCCAGGTAGGGCAGTCTCTGGGTGGCCTTTACTTCAGTCTCTGCTCTACACATTGCCTCCCTTATTGCTCCTGTGAGTATTATGTTCCCTTTCTCAGAGGAACCATAGGACCCTCTCTTAAGTCCTCCTCCTTCTTGAGCTTCTGTACTGGGTGAATTGTAACTTGTTTATTTTGAGCTTTTGGACTAGCATCTGCTTATTAGTAAGTGCATACCATGTGCATTCTTTTGTGACTGGGTTACCTCGCTCAAGATGACACTTTCTAGTTCCATCCATTTGCCTAAGAATTTCATAAATTCATTGTTTTCAATAGCTGAATAGTAGTCCATTGTAAAACCAGCAGAAGCAGGGCTTTGTTGCTCTACCTGCACTGACGAGTCTTCATAGTTAACACAAGAGATACATCATTCTGGTGTCTCTGCAGATGACCCCTTTCTGACCTTGACCCCTCTGGACACCCAAATATTTGGCAGAAAAGGCTGCCTTCAACACTCTCACACCGTAGGAGCAAAAGGACAAACAGCTCTACTCCAGTCTGCCTTGTTTTCATCAGGTTCAAAACTGCTGTGGCAAAGTGCTGTACCCAAAAGCAACACAGGGAAAGAAAGGCTTTATCTCACTCACAGTATCAAGTACCAGTTCATCATCAAAAGCTGTGAGGGCAAGAACTCACACAGGGCAGAAACCTGGAGGCAGGAGCTGTTGCAGAGGCCATGGATGGGTGCTGCTTACTCCTCATGGCTTGCTCAGTCAGCTTTCTTATAAAACCCAGAGCTACCAGCCCAGGCATGGCACCAACCCCAATTAATCATCACCAATTAAGAAAATTCCCCAAAGATGGATCTTATGGAGACATTTTCTGTTGAATCTCTGATGACTCTTGCTTTTGTTAAGATGATATAAAACTAGCCCGTACACACCTCCACCCTAAACAGAGTTAGCCAAATTGCCAAAGTAGAGTCTCAATAAACACATACACACACACACACACACACACACACACACACACACACACACAGAGAGAGAGAGAGAGAGAGAGAGAGAGAGAGAGAGAGAGAGAGAGAGAGAGAGAGAGAGAGATGTGAACACATACACAAGCTTGCATGTACATACACCACACATAGAGGTGATCTGCTCTTTCAGGGACTTCACAAACCTCTAAGAGCCCCATAAATCTCCAAGTTTATCAAGAATCCAAAATGAGAAAAATAAATAATACCAGTAGACAATGCTAGCATCAGCCTTGATCAACAGTGTGAGAAGCTGGCTCTGGACTGCAATTCCTCAAGGAACCAACTCTGCCACTGTTTCCTTAAACTCCATGGTACACAGCCCCTCATTTCAATCCTCCTCTTTCTTGTGTCTCTAGGAATTCCATGTGTCTTCACCTACATTATTCACCCTAACTTATTGTCTTTGCCTCTGATGTCTCTCACATCCTACATCCTGGTATGCCCTTTGCTGTCTCTTCCGACATCTGATTGAGGAATCTGGCTTTGTTATTATATCACAGGCCACATATTCAAAACTGTTCTCCTGTGTGCTCATTCAATCAATTCTAATTTTTCCAGATCATTTAAATTCCTTCTATTATCTTACTCTCGATGAATTGCAATCACTCCATCTGTACTAACATGGATTAGTGTCTGGGTATAAAAAGCCCTTTACTGATAAAAATTATGTATCTTCTCAGTGTTCATACCACGGCTTGCTGTGAGATGCAGCACCATGTTGACTGATGTTTGAGTCCCAAGCATAATTGTACGTATCAACTCTAAAGTAACATACAGTGAATGTTTTCCAGACTGAACCAGATTTCCTGCATTGACTCCAAAATATTCCTTCTTTAAGAGTGATATGTCCCCACGTGACTATGAAGGAAAACTATGCATAGATGTTTCTTTGTAAACTATGGGAAGAGCTTGCTCAAGTTTATGTATGCATAGAAACACACTGACAGACTTGGAATGAGATAAATGTGGGGAGGAAGGCTATCAGAAACCAGTTGACTTGTTTGAACAAAGAAAGGAGATACTCACTCAATATAAACCCTGGGAACTTGTCCTAGAATGGCTTCTTCTCAGCTATACCCTGCAAATCTAACCACCCAAGGAGAATTAGCTATCATTTGATGGCCATAAGTTTAGAGTAGTTATGGATCTAATTTCTGTTTAATTGTAATCACATTGTGAAATGGGTACTGATTTTCCATTCAAATGATTAAAATCATTTGAGATGTCTTTTTTCTTGAAGAAAAAGAACAAGACAGGGATTGTAAAGCAGTAGATGGTCAGAAAAATGTATGTTGGAATCTTGGAATCAGAATAAAATTGTCTTTCTAAAGTGAGACTCCATGCTCCATTGATCTGTCTTAGTTTGTAGACTTGTTTATGGGTATGTGTGTCTAAATATGTGTATATGAATATGTTTCCAATCTTTCAATTTGTGTTTTTTATTACTCAAGTTGCTGTTTCCAGGCTATCCCTTACCTGTCTTCACTTCCATGTAACTTGTGTTTTCTTGTTTTTGTTTTCTTACTGAAGGTACCAGTTTACTCTACCATACCATCCCCTGCTAGTTCTTATCTGCTCTAAACTGGCTCTGGGTATAGTCTTCTCACATTGGTCTCAGGTTTTCTCAGAACCCTCTTTCTGCATTGGATGAAGCTTTCAATCATCTTCTGGATTTCTTTTCTTCCAGTTTACCCTCAGATGTGAAGGTGACTTCAGATGACTCCAAGGTCCTGTGTTGACCCTTTTGGCTTTATCAGCCCTGATAGCACTTCTGTAAATATTTCCTCCTCTGTTATTTTCTTATTGTGTGTGTGTGTGTGTGTGTGTGTGTGTGTGTGTATTCACATGTATTCATGAGTAGAGGGCAGAGACTGACATTGAATGTCTTCCTTGAATACTTTTTGACATATATTTTGACATAGGGTCTCTCACTAAATGTGGAACATGTATACTGGCTAGGCAATCAATCATAATCTACATTGATATCATATAAATCATATTAATCATAAATCATATTAATCATGTCATGTAGAAAGACAGGACTCAGACCAAACTCATTTGTTCATGAGAATGAACTGAACACAATTGCATAAAAGGTGTTCATTGTGTGCCAGTAAGTTTTTCATTACTGTATCAAAATGCCTGAGAAAAGTCCACGTAAAGGAGAAAAGATTTACATAGACTCAGTTGCTGAGTCTTCACTCTTGATAACTTAGTTCCACTTTTTCTGAGCCGTGTAAAAGATAGGGGACATGTGTGGGAGCACAGTGTCTCCCATTTCTTACTTAAGGAGACAGGGCAGGAGTTATGGCCTACTTCTTTGCCTACTTCTAAATAAGTCCAACTTCCTAATATTGCCACCATCTCCTTGGAAAGCCATCAGATTATGAGTCTACCAATGGGCTAATATCAATGAAATCAGAGCCTTCACTACGCAGTCTTACAAGAAGCCTACCCCTTAATATGAAAACTAATTGGCAACCAACAAATTGGGAAAAGATCTTCACCAACCCTACATCCAACAGAGGGCTAATATCCAATATATACAAAGAACTCAAAAAGTTAAACCCCAGAAAACCAAATAACCCTATTAAAAATGGGGTACAGAGCTAAACAAAGAATTTTCACCTGAAGAACTTCGGATGGCTGAGAAACATCTTTAAAAAAATGCTCTACATAATTAGTCATTAGGGAAATGCAAATCAAAACAACCCTGAGATTTCACCTCACACCAGTCAGAATGGCTAAGATTAAAAACTCAGGAGACAGCAGGTGTTGGAGAGGGTGTGTAGAAAGAGGGACACTCCTCCACTGCTGGTGGGGTTGTAAATTGGTACAACCACTCTGGAAATCAGTCTGGCGGTTCCTCAGAAAACTGGGCATATCACTTCCGGAGGATCCTGCTATACCACTCCTGGGCATATACCCAGAGGATTTCCCAACATATAATAAGGATACATGCTCCATTATGTTCATAGCAGCCCTATTTATAATAGCCAGATGCTGGAAAGAACCCAGGTATCCCTCAACAGAGGAATGGATACAAAAAAATGTAGTATATATACACAATGAAGTACTATTCAGCCATTAGAAACAATGAATTCATGAAATTCTTAGACAAATGGATCGAGCTGGAGAAAATCATACTAAGTGAGGTAACCCAGCCTCAAAAGATCAATCACGGTATGCACTCACTAATAAGTGGATATTAGCCTAGAAAATTGGAATACCCAAAACATAATCCACACATCAAATGATGTCCAAGAAGAATGGAGGAGTGGCTCCTGGTTATGGAAAGACTCAGTGTAGCAGTATAGGGCAATACCAGAATATAGAAGTGGGAAGGGGTGGATGGGGGAACAGGGGGAGGGAAGAGGGCTTATGGGACTTTTGGGGAGTGGGGAGCCAGAAAAGGTGAAATCATTTGAAATATAAATAAACATATATTGAATGAAAAAAAGAAAACTACTTTACTGAAGACCAAGGCTTCAATGTGTGAATCTTTATGTGATATTTTAGATCTAAAACTATAATAATTATGAATCCCAAACAGTCTTTGAGCCATAAAAAGATCACTAAGCTAATCCAACTTCAGGGATAAAGAAGCCAGCTTTACTGATGGGAAGGAATGTCAAATGTTAACTGTAGAGTCGTGACTCAGCTTATTCCATCACATCAGTCCCTAGGAAATAATTGCAGTCAACCAAAGAACACATATAGGCTGGAATGAGGCTCCCAGCACATATGCAGCAGATGTGCAGCTCAGTCTCCAAGATGGCCCTGTAACAACTGGATCAGAGGCTCTTCCTAAAGCCTGACTGTGGTATTTGTCTCCCTACAGGGCTGCATTGTCTAGCCTCTGAAGAAGACAATGCACCTAATCTAGCAGAGTGGGCAGATACCCCTGATGAGGCCCTCTCTCTCAGAGAAGAAGGGAAGGGGAAAGGGGGAGGGTCTCAGTAAGGGAGGACTGGGAAGGAGCAGTACTTGGTATGGAAAGAAGGAAAGTTAAAAAGAAAAAAAGGAAGAAATAAAAATTGAAGGAAGGAAGGAAGAGAGAGAAAGAAAGAAGGAAGGAAGGAAAGAAAGAGAGAGAGAGAGAGAGAGAGAGAGAGAGAGAGAGAGAGAGAAAGAAAGAGAGAAAGAAAGAAAGAAAGAAAGAAAGAAAGAAAGAAAGAAAGAAAGAAAGAAAGAAAGAAAGAAAGAAAGAAAGAAAGAAAGAAAGAAAGCTTACCACACAGCAATATTGTGCTGCCTTTTAGGATCTGTTGTTGTTGTTGTTGTTGTTGTTGTTGCTGTTTGGGAATGGATTTTGTTGTTCTTGTTTTTTTTTTTTTTTTTGGTTTGAGTTATGGTTTGTTTTGTAGTTTTACTCTGCTGTTTACCAAGTTCAAGTTCATGTTTATAATAAGGCAGAATCTATCCATCGATTTCTGAATGTTAATCCGCATCTATACATACTACTAAATCTGTTATTAAGTTCCTTGCCAGCACATATTTTGAAAGCATATAGTCATATCATTAGAGTACTGAATTATTCCATACTTTTTCTTCACAAATGTTTATGTCCCAAAGGTATCCCTCTCCAATAGTCTATTGTGTAAGCTACTGTATTCAAAATACAGTGAAATAGTACTGATTTTAGTGGGCAATTTGTCCCACTAAAATTTGCTGACTTTATTAAAAATATTCACATGGTTCTTAATTCAGAACTCACCAGCTTGGAGTTGAGTCGTATATATTTTATTAGTGTAAAAGACATAAAAAAAAACTCTGAATCTAATAATCTAACACTTAGAAGGATTAAAACTATAGTGTGATTTATAGTAATGCATTGACAGAAATTCCTGAACAAAGTGTGAAAACATGTTTGCTGAAACCAACCCCAAAGAAATAATCTGAACTGTATAAGTTATACACAAAGACATCTTGCACTGGGCAAATGGCAGCAAATCACCTTAGGACCTGAAGCCACAGACAGAAGCTGCAACTGTCACAGGACAGATGACACATTAATTATTAAAATTCTCATTAAAGAAATTTCTGAAAATATTTGTTAAAGAAAAACAAGTGTGCAAGATACACATTTTAAAAGTATCCTCAGGAAAACAAAAATTTGAATAAAATTATATTGCTCTAACTAATACAATTATGACAATCTTTTCTATGTTTTTACAACTTAGTTTAATGATTGAAAGTAAATAGCAGACCTCATTAAACAGTGGAGAACTTGATATCAATGAGCTGGCCAAGCACATACATAATTCTTTAAAGTCATAGCCCAGTTTAGATTTGACCAAAAAGGACAGATCTGAGCAAAAGTGAGCTCACTGTGACTTGGTCAATTAAGTCAGCAAACAATCTGGACTGGTGTACTTTAACCACTCATCAAATTATATGATAGAAATACTCTTGCTGGTGAGACTTTCTTACCTTCCTCTGGAAAATGATCTTAACAAAGGCATATGTTTTGTTTTGTTTTGGTGTACACACACACACACACATAATGGGTAATTGATTGCTGGATCACCAGACAACTCCATAGTCCCCAAGGAGGTAATTATTTTACAGCAGAAACCAAAGCAGTTGTTCTGATGAGAACTCCTCATTGTGTTAATTTGTTTGGTTTTGGTTGTTTGGGGTAGAAAAGCACCAACTTGTACTCTACTTCTCCAAACACTTGACCAAATCTCTACTTGTTCAGCTTCATCGTCCTCTTAGTCCATCAACTATAATTTTGGTTGGATATGAGTACCTTGTTCTGTTCATCTCCATGGTCAAGTTTATCTTGCAGAAGTAGTTTATCATGGTAACAGAAATGGTGACCTAGCAACTTTGAGAGGTGATCTATTGTGGTGAAATGATGACTTAGGAAATACTTGTCTCAAAATTTACCTGTATGTAGTTTTTCACACTCCATCCAAGGCCACCATGGGCTAGCTTAATGTCCAGATAAAGGCGGTAGCTTGATATTTTAGCCAATTTTTAGCTCTTGCATTGCATTTGAGTAGATTTCTTTTTCTTTTCTGTGCTCCGGGTTCCATTTAATTTATAACTGTTTGCAAATGTATAATGAAAATCTTTCCATTTAAAGATGAGTTAAAAAATAATTACTTCATCAAAATAGCCTGTTCAATAGTCTGTCACCCTTCAGTTCATGTCTATCATTTTTTTCTCTATACCAGAATCTTCAAAGAGTTTTTGCAGTAAAGGCTTCTATCTAGGTCCTCTGCTCCAATTCATTCTCACAAGGCTCTCAATATTGGCTTCTTTCCTTTCATTATCTCTCTAACAACTACTTCTGTGAATTAGTTGGTACTTTTTATATTAACAACCTGACAGCTCTTTCATTATGTAATACTTTGATGACAGGAATATAAATTTGATTAGATGCTAATGGACAAATCAGTACCATTGGTAATTTTCCAAATCTCCCCACAGGAACATCATTCAAAGGTAACCATGATCATCATTGTGGTTGTGAATGACCTGGGAGGAACATTCAGCCACAGAGCCCAAAATTTCAGGACATTTGATAGGTATCTAATAGTTGATGAAAACAGGACATTTGTATATTATTTATAGTATATTTTCACACTCATAGTCATGCTATTTTTCATTATAGTCTTGAACATGAGGTGCTATTGTTACAACATATGAGAATGAAGAACTTCAAGTTGGCAAAGGTTGAATAGCTGTTTTCTCTTCATCATTTAAAAAATAGCAGAGAAGACATTACCCAACATCTTATCAATTAGATAGACAGTAACACCTATTTCCAAGAAGTAAATTCATTTTAAACATTTATAATAATGTGATCCGACAATTGGGTGTAGAGAAAGCAAGAAATAGTAGCAGTAGGCCATTAATATGTTCATGTTCTTTCTTCCAAGAAACCTTGCATATGTGTTGAGTTTGCCTAGTTGAAATCAAGCTGCACACATATAACACATGCCATTTGTTTCTTTTCAAATAGAATGTGGACTTTGCAAGCACCACTTTAAAGGTCTCCGTGGCCATACACCATCTCTTTGCAGTTAACCACTCCTCAGGAGTTTCGTGTGTGCATTTGTAGGATGGACTTGACACAAGAGGGACTTTAGCATTTCACTTTCTTCCTCAGGTGATATTTTATCTATGGATAAAAAAAGAAGTATTTTCTTAGGTTCTTGGCTTACCTTGTACGATTGCCATCTAAGAAATTACATCATTTATATCCCCACAAGCATTATGTGAGAAAATACTCTTGTGAAACAGACTTATTCATATTTTTTCTTAGATAAGCTTATAGTTTTGTATAATTTTATTTATTCTTTGACATTTACATATGCACATGCATATTTTGTCATCATCATCAACATTATTATTATTATCATTATTATATACCACCCATGACCACCTTGTAGTACTCTTACTTCCACTGAATCCACGTGGTCTTCCCAGTAACTCTCCCTCCTACTTTGTTGTCGTTTTAGTCTGTGTGAGTCACTGAGTTTAATACTCAGAGCTGCCTATATAATTGGCTGGAGGGATGTTTAATGGAAAATGAGAAGCTAACCAATAGTTACACCACTGAAGAAAATGACTCCCTCTTTCTCAGTAACCATTAACGTCCAATGGTCACATAGGAAAGGGTGGGTCTCTTAAAGGCCTCACTATGATAGAAAGATGATGAACCCAGTCACATACAAATCTTATGAAGATAACCATATATTTAGCAATCACCATAGCTACTATGACTGCTAAATAAAGGCCAATGGCCCTGTTATGTCCAGTAGATAGCATTTAAACTGAACTGTTATTTCTTTGTGAGATATTTTCTATATGTTTTAGCTATTTAGCCCTTTGAATTTTCATGTTTAAACATTATTTGTAGACTATTAATTTTAAATTTTACTGTATTAACCTAACCATGTAATTTATAGTGTGCCTATGTCAGATACTAAATATATCAATCTTTTTTTTTTTATGGTATAGCAGAAATTTTTTTATTCGATATAATTTATTTACATTTCAAATGATTTCCCCTTTTCTAGCCCCCCCCACTCCCCGAAAGTCCCGTAAGCCCCCTTCTCTTCCCCTGTCCTCCCTCCCACCCCTTCCCAGTTCCCCGTTCTGGTTTTGCCAAATACTGTTTCACTGAGTCTTTCCAGAACCAGGGACCACTCCTGCTTTCTTCTTGTATCTCATTTGATGTGTGGATTATGTTTTGGGTATTCCAGTTTTCTAGGTTAATAACCACTTATTAGTGAGTGCATACCATGATTCACCTTTTGAGTCTGGGTTACCTCACTTAGTATGATGTTCTCCAGCTCCATCCATTTGCCTAAGAATTTCATGAATTCATTGTTTCTAATGGCTGAATAGTACTCCATTGTGTAGATATACCACATTTTTTGCATCCACTCTTCTGTTGAGGGATACCTGGGTTCTTTCCAGCATCTGGCAATTATAAATAGGGCTGCTATGAACATAGTAGAGCATGTATCCTTATTACATGGTGGGGAATCCTCTGGGTATATGCCCAGGAGTGGTATAGCAGGATCTTCTGGAAGTGAGGTGCCCAGTTTTCGGAGGAACCGCCAGACTGATTTCCAGAGTGGTTGTACCAATTTGCAACCCCACCAGCAGTGGAGGAGTGTTCCTCTTTCTCCGCACCCTCTCCAACACCTGCTGTCTCCTGAATTTTTAATCTTAGCCATTCTGACTGGTGTAAGATGAAATCTTAGGGTTGTTTTGATTTGCATTTCCCTAATGACTAATGAAGTTGAGCATTTTTTAAGATGCTTCTCCGCCATCCGAAGTTCTTCAGGTGAGAATTCTTTGTTTAACTCTGTACCCCATTTTTTAATAGGGTTGTTCGGTTTTCTGGAGTCTAACTTCTTGAGTTCTTTATATATATTGGATATTAGCCCTCTATCTGATGTAGGATTGGTGAAGATCTTTTCCCAATTTGTTGGTTGCCGATCTGTCCTCTTGATGGTGTCCTTTGCCTTACAGAAACTCTGTAACCTTATGAGGTCCCATTTGTCAATTCTTGCTCTTAGAGCATACGCTATTGGTGTTCTGTTCAGAAATTTACTCCCTGTACCAATGTCCTCAAGGGTCTTCCCCAGTTTCTTTTCTATTAGCTTCAGAGTGTCTGGCTTTATGTGGAGGTCCTTGATCCATTTGGATTTGAGCTTAGTACAAGGAGACAAGGATGGATCAATTCGCATTCTTCTGCATGCTGACCTCCAGTTGAACCAGCACCATTTGTTGAAAAGGCTATCTTTTTTCCATTGGATGTTTTCAGCCTCTTTGTCGAGGATCAAGTGGCCATAGGTGTGTGGGTTCATTTCTGGATCTTCAATCCTGTTCCATTGATCCTCCTGCCTTTCACTGTACCAATACCATGCAGTTTTTAACACTATTGCTCTGTAGTATTGCTTGAGGTCAGGGATACTGATTCCCCCAGATTTTCTTTTGTTGCTGAGAATAGTTTTAGCTATCCTGGGTTTTTTGTTGTTCCAGATGAATTTGATAATTGCTCTTTCTAACTCTGTGAAGAATTGAGTTGGGATTTTGATGGGTATTGCATTGAATCTGTATAGTGCTTTAGGCAAAATGGCCATTTTAACTATATTGATTCTACCGATCCATGAGCATGGGAGGTTTTCCCATTTTTTGAGGTCTTCTTCCATTTCCTTCTTCAGAGTCTTGAAGTTCTTGTCATACAGATCTTTCGCATGTTTGGTAAGAGTCACCCCAAGATACTTTATACTGTTTGTGGCTATTGTGAAGGGGGTCATTTCCCTAATTTCTTTCTCAGCCTGCTTATCCTTTGAGTATAGGAAGGCCACTGATTTGCTTGAGTTGATTTTATAACCTGCCACTTTGCTGAAGTTGTTTATCAGCTGTAGGAGCTCTCTAGTGGAGTTTTTTGGGTCACTTAGGTAGACTATCATGTCGTCTGCAAATAATGATAGTTTGACTTCCTCCTTTCCAATTTGTATCCCTTTGACCTCCTTATGTTGTCGAATTGCCCGAGCTAGTACCTCAAGTACAATATTGAAAAGATAAGGAGAAAGGGGGCAGCCATCTTTTATCTAAACATCTGTTGCCAATAATTTTTGAATTTTATACTACTTAAAGAAATTGTTTTGTTTTAATTCAGACCAATATATTCTTGAAACACTCAGTTGTCTAAAATACCATCATTATCCAGGTAGTTTCTTTCATTGTTTTCAAAAGTGGAGAGTATCAAAGAAGTACTTTTTCTAATCATTTGCAATTTTTTAAAGCTTTCATTTAATTTATTGTTTTCAAAAATCCACTGAAAATACCCTAATGTGTTATGTGTAGAAAAACTTCTGATTACCCCATTAATAATTGATACTGGCATTCAAATAGTCTCAGTATTGTTTATGACTGGGTCATATCTCTCTAATTTGTGATGTGTCCTCAATCATTTAACAATCCTTTATATTAAAGTGTTTTTATCCTATTTATTTAGACTATTTTTAGTTTAGTGCTACTTTAAAATTTGCTTCACTATATTGTAAATTTTAATACTTCTGGAATTCCCAGCTTAATACATTTATTTCCAAATGTTCTTGAACTCTCAGAAATTGTTCAAATTTAGGATTAGAATTTTTAAGAAAATCACAAAATATGTAATTCAAAAATAATGTGTTTTCTATTTGGGAATTCTTTGTGTATTTTGATAGGTTTTTTGGACCACTTTAAGTAATATAACTAGTATACTTTTTTCCTTAATATAAAGGAAAAGCATTATTTGAAAATTGAGGGGAAAAAAGCAAAATAATAACAGAAAAGGGTCTTAAATCTGGATCTCAAAAATCTGTAAGTAAGTCAACGTTCATATGACAATGGATGTGTCATACTACAGAATCTGTTACCCTCAAAGAGAACAGCTCAGATATCACACAGATGCAGAACATCTGGACGCAAACTGCTGTTAAGGAGTGGAGAAGTAGCACCAGCATCCACACGGGAATATGTGGATGGTAAGCAGGAGCTTTCATCTCAATAATGCTGTAATAAAAATGATTCCTAAATTATTGCCATGTCGTTATTATAAAAATACCAACTATTTATTTTCTAACACCAAAATCTGGCTTATATATCATACAGAAATAAAAAATACCTGTACTCACGGAAATTACTTTTAATAAAAAGAACATTTAAAGGACTCATGTGACCAAATTTAATATAGTTATGGAAAGAGAGAGAGATCATTGCTGCAAATGTCTTACTTTACAAAACTTCCCATGTACTCAGTCAGTATTTCTTTTGAGCACTTTCTCTGTTATCAATTACTAGGAACATGAAGGAGGCTTAAATTTGTTCCTAAATACTATGTACATTTCAGTTTGGTTTTTAAATGATTTTGTACGTTATTACGATTTTTCAAATTTTAAAGCTTTTTTAGCTATCGGTTAAATTTAAGTTTTGAAGCTCCAATTAAGGATAATGAGCTCAGGACAGGTTTTAGAGCTTCCTTTTGAAAAGCTTCATTTTAAGCCGTGATAACTTTATGACATACCCATGACATCTCATAACAAATGGTGGGAAGGAGGCAGCAGTGTGTCTGAGGTAGATAACCATGAGTGAAGAGGTCAAATGTTGAATTCCCTCATATTAAAGAACAGTGTTTGACCCAGGCATCACCTTTATTCATGTTTTAGGATGAAATAAATTCAAACACTTGAACTTCATTATCACTGCACTTCTTTCACTTTTAATGAGCTTTTCTATTAAGTTGATTTTTTAAGGAACTTGGAAGCAAAGGCAAAGTTTCCTTCAATCTGTGCCTCCCTCCCTCTATCAAAATACAATGTTCAGTGTCATCACCATATCTCATTCCTGTTCATAAAAAACCTTGACAGTGCTCCTGCGTGGCATACCATTCCTTTTTGATTACGTTTTGTATTGCTGTGACAGAGCACTTGATCAAGGCCACTTACCGAAGTGAGAGTTTACTGGGGGCTTATAGTTTCAGAGAATGAGTTGGTGACCACCACAGTGGGAAGCATGGCAGCAGGCAGGCAGGCATGGCACCAGAGCAGTAGCCAAGATCTTATAATCTAACCCAAAAGCAGGAGGCAGAAAAATTAATTGGCAATAGCAATAGTGTGGCCTTTTGAAACCTCAAGGCCTACCCTTGACACACTTCCTTCAAAAAGGTCACACTTCCTAAACCTTTCCGAACAGTTCACCACCTGGTGGGGACCAAGTTTTCAAACATGAGCCCATTGGGAGCTGTTCTCATTCAGATCACCATACACTTACTCAGATCTTATCATTTTTGTACTAGGATATTTTATTCTTTTAAATCATGTTATAAATGTCTTGATGATTTTTGTGCACTCTTGTCTCAACGTGAAGGACATAGAACTAACTCCACTGCGTTTTCGGACAATCAGTTATTTAACTACTAAACTTTATTAAGTTTTACTATGAACTTTTGCCATTCTTCTGACCGAATTGTCTACCATCTGAAACAGCTTTTCAGTAGACGTCCTCAAGTTTTCCATATAAAGTTTCATATTACCTGATGGTAACAAAGTTACCTCTTATATTGCAGTGTTTATGTTTCTCACTTTAATATTTCTTTTCAACATTAGAAACAATGGTGCTAGCAAGCATCTTTATTTGTCCCAGAACTTAATGAGAATTCAAGTGTTTGCTGATTTAGATTTTTAAGAGAATGTTCTCCCTATAATCCAGGAAAAATGAGTTTTATTTTTACTTCAAACAAAACACTGAAGAAAATGCCTATTTCCCCAAAGGATATGTAAAGGCACCTTTAAATGTGGGCATTCAGAGCACAGTGCCCAAGCACTCAATGGTGGCACAAGAGAGTGGTTCTCTTATCTTACTTTTACTGCAAATTTACTCAGTTACAGCTTTAGAATTTTTTTCTAAGCTATTTACCACCTTAATATTTTTGTGAATCTCTAAATGGAAACTTAATAAAAGGAACTTTTGCACAATTTAATTTTTACATACGTCAGTTTTCCATCTAACTGGTTTTAAAAACAACGTTCAAATGAAATATTTTTGTTAATCATTAGCGTCACAGGTCATGAACATGAGTTCTCAAATAGTCCTACCCCACCCCCCAAAAAAGTAAATGACAAGAAGCTATTCTCTTTGAAGTACATAAAACACAGGCAAGATTCTTTTTCTTTTATGCTAAAAGCATTAGTCTTTTCTTTCACTTGGTTGGGAAGCTACTGCACAAATGAAGAGTTCTTTGCTGGGAGGTTGAAGGCTCCTGGAAGCCTCAGAACACTCGTGATGAGAGAAGGCAGCAAGGTCCAGAGGACCTCAGAGGGGAAGAGGGAATGCCTTCAGGAACACAACTCGCATACATGCAGTATTTTTAGTCTGATTTCCAGAGGGGGAAGGAAGAACACGGCTGATTTGAGCTTGGCTCAGTGCTTTCGAATGATGAGTTAGACAAACTCATAGTTATGAAATAGTATTTACTTTTATTCTGGATATACAAATGTCTTTTTAACACACAGGGATGAGGAAAGCAAATTTTAGTGCTCCTATATTTATTTGATGAAATTTGTTTTCAAGGTGCATGACTGTTTAGTACCTTCTATATTCATGAACAACAGCATCCACATATGATGTTCAGCATAAGGATGTCTGGGACCCTCTAGCTGGAAGGCAGAAATTTTGAATCTGAAGTCAGGAATTACCATAGTGTGATAATTTACAGCAGGATCATAAAATCCATGTAAGTTAATGTTCCAGGTAACTAGAAACATTTTTCTCATTCATTTGTATTACTTTCATTTTCAAAAGCATAATTGAGATAAAAATTTATGTATTTCACAAGAATAAAAAATTGTATTTAAAAGAAAATGTTTCATAGTAATAACTATTAAATTATAATGTATCTGCATTGTATCGGTTATTTTATAACAGAAACAATATCTCTTTCATTGTGGGAAGAACTCTGTCCTAAAAGAGAGAGATTCTGGGTTCAAATGTTACCCTTGTGTAGATTATTAATGTTATTCAATTCTACCTTCCTTTTCTCTGACATGAAACAGGGCTGTTCTAAAAACATATAGAAAAAATGTTTTGTACAATTTTGGGGTTTTGATGTATTAATATATAGTGCTAAGGACAGGGTTTATATTAAAGGAAAGGTCTGAAATTGTTCTAGGAAGTTATCACTGAGTTACCAATGTCCATATTGGCCATGTGTCCTTATTTCTCAAAAAAAATTAGTTTCACAGTAGGATTGCAAGGATCTGTTAAAGATTTTTATCTACCCATTGATAGCAATGGGTAGATAAAATTGATTAAATGTGTGTATGTATGACTATAATAACAAATATGAATATCTACACTCATTCCCAGAGAGGGAAAGAAAGAGAGTACCATATGTACTATGAACAAAACAAGAGCTTACCCTTGTCCTGGGGCACTTATATTTTAAGGTGAATGAAAATACTAAACAATCAAATCACCAGACACAGAAAACTCAGTGGCATGATGTGAGGATTTCCAGCCAGAGGTGGGAAAAGGGTTTGTTGAACACTTTAAAACTCCATTCACCATTATTTAAATGCTGATTCAAGATCTAACCAAACCTTATATACAGGATGAACAGGACAGAGAGGGAGAAACTGGAAGAGTTGTTTGGGGCTGTTTGTTTGCTTCATGCAAAGCAGTGTCAGAATGAAGTACAGCCAATACACGGAGGCAAAGAGAGTTGGAGGCTTTAAGACTAAGAAAGTATGGCTACAGGTGAGACATCATCAGGGAGAATTCTAAAATCTCTATCTGTGGGTGATTGGAAAGCAAAGGAAGAGATCAGTAAACAGATTTGGTTATTATGAGAGATTCAAAACTACAGGTTAGATGGAACTGTGTGTTTACCTCTGTGGAAAAATGACCAAGCAAAAACAAGTAATTGGTCTTCCAGAGAAGAACAGAATCTGGTGAGGAGTTCCAGAAACAGTGTTGAAGGAGAGTTGTTTTCCTTAGGATTAGCTGCTTTCTGACATAGTCTATGATGTCAACTGAATACTGGATTCTCTTGGCCCACAAAGAGCTATGAGTCCAAGAGAACTAATAAAAGAATATGGAGGGGCCTACTATAGCTATAACTGCCTTTTACAGACTCTCAGTCTACATGCATCTGTGGGCCCTGTCAACTCCCACTCCATGGGTCTGAAAAATGTCCTATGGGATCATTGAGTTTCTGACTCCCTTCCAAAGTATGTTTCCTTCAAGACTTACTTCTTTGTTTCTTAGATGTAAGACTACAAGGGGTCTCTTTTGTAGAACTTTACTAGAATATTGATTCTGTAAGTGGTCATTTAAAAAAAGAAAAAGAAATATATATTATATAACTTCTAAAAACAACTGCCTGTATAACAACATTCTCGAGTGGCAACTGTGTAGAAGACTTGCTGCGCCCTCAGTGGCCTGGTGACAGGAGATCTGAAGCCCTGTCATGCTCCAACCAAATGACTGTTTCTTGCTCTGTCTCCTGGTTCTTTGACCAAGTACACCCCGTGACCCCTTACAGAAAATGAGATTAGGCCAGAACGCCTGGGAAACTAATGTGAATACTCGTCTGGTTAGTCCAAACCCAGCATAGGTGTCTCAGAGAAATTGGCCACATAAAAATTGTCTGGTATAACTGTTATGGCAGTGCTTTTATGCTGGGTAATTACTGGATAGTGGAAATTGGCCTCAAAGTTTAACCTGGTGAAGATGAAAAGAATAGTCAAGAAAGGGAAAGCTAAGTAAAATAGCCAAATGGGAGGTGGATAGAAACCTAAAGAAATACATTTAAAAAAAAAAAAACAGAGCCAAGGCTCAGAGAATAAAATTCATTTAGGGCACAATACAGATAGACAGAAAAAAGGGACTATTTTAAATGAACAAATTAAATCATGTAAGTGGAGTCTCAAACCACAATTAATGTTTAGGTTTAAATTACACATATCAACCATTCACTGATTGTGACTCTTCTAGTCAATTAAACACAGGTAGCTGCTGTGTGGTCTTATGCCTGCAATGGAGAAATTGCAGAGAGAAACAGAAAACTCATTAGAAAATATAACACAGTAATTACACAGTAACACATGTGCACATGAAATAAGATATCGATCACCAGATGATGCACATTCGTTATGCACTGATGCATTTCCATGTTCAGGGATGTAGTGATAGGTCTGGGGTAATCACATAACAATTGATGGCACATTCATTACTGTTTGTGATTATTTCAAAGCATTGGCATTTCCGTGAATTATGGTGTGTCGTCTTGTGTGTACACAAATGTTAAATCATCTGTGGCAACTATTGATCATTAGCAGGCATATGCTGAAGGGAGGTACCTTGAAGATTTTCAATTAAAGGGAACGAATTTGCAGTTAGGTTGTGCAATGAGGTTGACAGGCATACTGAAGTTTTAAAGGTTACTCATCTTGCATGCATCTATAAAATACTATTGAAATGAACTACATAAGCACACAAAGATTATGAATACTTTTCACTATAAGAGTAGTCTGAGGGGAGTGCCAAGAGCCTACCATCTGGAAGAAATGCACCTATCTCCCTGCACCTATCAACTAACAGTTTTGTAATCTCAACTTCTAGGCTGGTTATAAACTACTCTAGCTAAATAGGGTAAGAATGATGGAATGAAGAGATTGTTGTGCTACTGAATGTGGCTTAAGTGTTACCCAGAGCTTCAGGAATAGACAATTCCCATTTTGAGTTATTTAGGGATAGAAATTTCATCTGACTCTGTTGTTTAGAGTGGGGTCTTGGGAGTGCTTTAAGATTTGATAAGGCCATTACGGTAGAACTATGGTAGTAGAATCCTAATAACATTATAAAAAGAAAGAAATATCTATCTTAGGGTACCCTGCACTTCTCTAGTCAACGTTTTGCCTGCAAGGAGCTAAGACTTGCACCTAAAGAACCATGAGGGAAAATAAAGCTATTTATATAACGTCCCCAGTCTGTGATACTTTGTTACTAAGAACATTAAAAGGGCTAATATAAAAACAACATTAAAAAACCCACATGTAGGTATGAGCAAAGAAGTTTCCAACAATAAAGATAGACTCAGGCAACAGCAGAAGAAAGAGAAAGAATCAAATGTAGGAACAAATGTTCTATTTGATGTTAATTTTACTTAACAATTATTTAAAGAGTCTCCCATTAAGAACCAGACACATTGACATTGGTCAACATCACAGGATTCTCTAAAATGGCTGTGACTCCTTTTCTTCTTCTGTTTACATCTCCACCTCTCCTCAGTTCCCACCCTCAATTCTCCCTTCCTGAACTATTTTAAAAGGCTTCTTCCCATTTTCCCACAACCCTCTTTCAGCTCTTATATTTTCTGTAGACCAATGCCAGATTCATAGCTTTATGACTGTCTTTGAAAACTTTGCTCCTAATTTCAAAACCTCTCTATTATCTACAAGAAAAATTCATTTTGATTATATTGTAACTCTAATTGGATGCAGCAACAGTACAACAGTATATACCCTGTGTCACATGAGGACTATGTGCTGATAAACTGATCTTCTCTCTCTCCCTCCCTCTCTCCCTACCCTTCTTCCCACTTCCCCCTCCCCCTGCCCCTTCTCCCTCACTCTGTCACTCTCCCTACCTCTCTCTCCCCTTATCCCCAGCCCCTTCTACCTCCCCCTTGACCTCTCCCTCAGTCTCTCACTCTCCCTACTTCTCCCTCCACTCACCCTTCCCAACCCTCCCCCCTCTCTCTCTCTCTCTCTCTCTCTCTCTCTTTCTCCAATAAATTCTCCCAACATCTGATGTCACTAAGTCTAGTATCAAGAGCAAACAGGCTCTTGGGAAGGTATTTACCTAGCTCCACTCCAACATACCAGTCAGGAGCACATGTTATAGAATATAGCCCCTGCCTTAGTTCGAATACAATTCCAAATGTTATGTAATAGCTTAATCAAAAATCAAATGTCTTTTTAAAATTTCTTAAGGTGCATGTCATATCTAGAGTTTACTTCACATACTAGTAGGATTATCACAAATATACAAAGCTACACCTTAAAATTTTAGAAGCTGAAGGCCATTCTATACCTCCCTAGGCAGTCAGAATCTCCTGTGGAACATAGCACCTTAGACATAATAAGCATTCAGCAGATAAATGTTAGATGAGAATATGAATGGTGAAGAATTGCCTTTGCTCTAGTCATTCAAACTTGACAGAACCAGCATCATGTTCCACCTTCCTGTCTCTGTGTAAACTAAGACAACAAACTCACCTGTATGTGTGCTGCCAGGCACATAGGATGACTCTTTATAACCCAGACTCCATTGCACTCCAACAATATCTGAGTTGGTCAGCATCAGACTTATGCCACTTCACAGTGACCCTCCAAATTTCCGTCACTACTAAACAAAAGGTTCTGTCTTGGTTATGGACTTCTATCCTGTGGGCTGAGTGTCTGTTGTGGGTTTTACAGCACTGCAGTTGAGCAGGCAGATTCTCTGCTCCCTTGTGATACCATCCAAGATGAAGGCATAGCCTCTCTATAGAAGAGACGTGGTTTTTATGGTGAAACAGAAGTAAAGTGATTATCACCTGCACAAAGATGCCTGAATATAGTTTCTAGAAATAGTTAATGTCATATGCAGTCATTTGGAAACTAAGTCACATGGGCCAAGAAAAGAAGGCATGAAACTATTCTGTGAAAAGAAGACATCAAACTCACACAAAAAAAATAGTTTAGATGTACAGTACTCTTGTGGAACAGAAGTACAGATGTCTAGAAAAAAGTTGCATTCTACAACACTGACCAAACCAACTGATTGTCTTAAACACACTTTGAGGATGTCAAACATGTTCTGGAAACATGGTAAATGCTCAATAAAGAGCTAGCTTGTGTTTGCTTTAGCAGTAAAGTTTCAGACAAATCATGAGTAAGACTTGCTATTATTTCTTAACTGTATCTCTTTGTTTTTGCCTTGGAACATTAGACTGTTATTACATAGATTTATTATAGACTAGAAGGGCTGCATCCTGAGTTTCACAGGGCAACTGTGAATGAGCGACTCAAAGACTATTCTTTTCAATATAAGATTCATGTCTTTTCATGAGAATGTACACGTTTTCCCAGCTATCCAATCAGAATGTGATTGCAAAGACACAACAGTGTTGTCAGTGAAGGGGTTTGACAATAAGAGCAGTCAGGAGTTGCAGGAGTTGCCAGAAACAGCAGGGACTACCAAAACGCTCCCTCAGGACTTGATCTAGTGGTGTTGGTTTAACGGCATTACATTTGCATATATGCTACTTTTTCTCAATCCTTAGGGAGCTAGACTCACATCAGTGAGAGTCAAGTTAGGTGAGCCAACTAGATCCTGGAGCCATTGACTCACCAGGAGAGCCAAATGCCACTGAACCACGTGAGAGTTGTGATGGCAAACCTCCTGCACTCTGCTTCCTGTGTAACTTTTAATACCTGGCAAATGTTAAGTGCCCCAGCTCCTTTCAAAGTCAAGAGCTGTAATTAAATGTAAAAAGAGAACACCACTCACATATGAGCTGAGGCTGCCATTCTGTACTCTATTTGAGCCATGTGCCAAGCCTTGCTCCCCAGAGAGTCTATCTCAGAACCAGCTGGAATTCTACAACCAGATAGATCAGAGTACTACAGCTATAAGAATAAATTATTCCTTTTATTCAATAAACGTATATGGCACCAAGAGCTGTTCTTATCACAAAGCTATCGTACATAATAAATGCCCACCTTAAATGAAATGGTAGTTATATCACATATAAAACCCCTTGCTTTGAAATAAAAAGAGTTTATAAATTCTCCTAGTGAACATTTAGCTTCAACTTGAACAAATATTTGAGCACTCAATGTTGGAAGTACTACCTGGATGTTTATATGTCTCCGTAAGAGCTAGGTCACATTCTGGAGTATTTTTACACACTCTACAGAAAGTTCCATGCTGCTCAGATTTATCTAAGGTTATTCTTAAAATTATAAGCAGAGTCTTATGTGTGTTCTATGCCTTCCACATGGTAAAAGCCATTTTATTTCCGTATGTCCTTGCTGTCTACAGAGCCAGTGTCTCTTTAGACCCGAAGAGGAGAACTGCTGATGGCTCCTTTCAGGAGCACAACCTTCCTCACATGCCAAGCCCTGATGAAGGAGCCAGTACTGCCAAGTCTCCTCTAGGCTGCCAGAAACCAGTAACAAAGAGACTGACTTGTGTAGAGGGCACCTGTACCTGATGTCAGAGTCTTATTATCTATACTGAATTCCTTGTCTCTTGTCCTAACAAAAATCGCTGGCGCTGCCTTCTGCTGCTGCGAGAGTCTTTGGCATGCATGCTGAGATCCCTCTCAGTGGTTAAATCCTTGTTGTTTTTATTGCATATTCTATTGCTCTCCTTCCTATGCCTGCATTCATTGTACAAATCTGGCTAGGTGGAGACCAGAGATAGAAAACATGTTTGACAGGCACTCCATTCAATCACTGCATCCTTCTGTATGCTTCCATTGGGTAAAGGTTGTCCAGCCTATGTAAGCAAGGACAGGAGACTCTGATCCAGGTCAAGAGAAGGATAACTAAGGTTTTGTGGAATACCACAGCTGGAGATAGAGGTTCCACACATGGATGTTTGGCATTGAGTCCGTTTCCTCCTTCTAGTGAGATGCGAAACTATAATATGGAAAACTATTCCTTAGAAAATTGTGGGGAAAATATTAGTATTAAATGTATTATGTGGAAACAAACTTTCATGAAAAAAAGGTATAGAAGAATGTGTTTCCTTTCTGAACTCTGTTGTACAGAAAGTATCATAAGCACATTTATGGGAGACATGGATGAGGACATTCCAGATACAAATCTGCCTGAGCTCCTCTCACCAGCATTGCTGATATAGTAAATCAAAAATATACAACATGTTAGTGTGTGGTCTCAATCCACCAATGTGACATGTGGTAGCTCTGTTAGGGGAAATGAGGGTTTCTCAAAGAGAGACAGAATTGTGTACCAATTCTGGTACCAAAGGGCATGTAATCAACAACTCCATGGATAAAAGCACACAATCACCCCAGTCTAAAATAATAGTTTTTTGGACATCCAGTATTATAAACAGTACCAAGTCTTGGATGGCTTCCCAGAGTAGCTGACTTAGCCACCAAACTCCTCCAGTGGGATATAGTTCTTCGATGACATGTGATGCTCCCTGAGGAGCCATGAATATGCTTTTACCTTCTACAATGAGGGTAATCAAACAAACTTTGCCCATTGGACAATGATGGAAGTGGCCATGTCCCATATGAACCCTAGTGTTTAAGAGTTGGTGCACCCCTCTGCCCATACCTACACTCATTCATTGACTTCCTTATGGAGATTGCAATGGTCTCCATAAGAGCTCTGTGCCCTTAACATGAACTCTATATTTTTTTTTGCCTTTAGCTTTTTTTTTAGTATATATTGAAAAAGACTGCATTCTTTCTATGTTAAATAGAAATCACCATGGTCATATATTTGCCATGCTACATTTGACCAGTTCCCAAAGAGAAAGAGAGCCTCATACAAATTATATCTATGTAGAACAATGCTAGGATCAACATGATTTTAATAAATACGGTCTGGTTGACACTGCAGATGCTGCTGTATTTAGCAATGGGAAATGGAAATGTCTAACCTAAATGTCATGTACAAATTATACTGGGCAGATAGAAGAGATGAAAAATCATAATTATTATGGATGAAAAAAATGTCCTGCACTGCTCTCTCACCATTTAAAAGGCATCTGAAATATATTTATGAGATACATTAAAGAGCTTTATTTTTCTAGTGTCCAACTCTAAGTGAACCATTTCCAGTGTTCCCTAGGGCATATTTTTATAACAGTATCAATTTATTATAAAGGTCAATATTTTTTCTCTCCTTTAAATTCTTTGAAGTGTTTTTTTAAAGACCAGTTTCTGGTGTATTTAAAATTCTAACAAACCACTACAAAATTACCAGGAAAGTTCTATGGGGTTAAAAATAACATAACATTTGATGCAACATGAATCTAGGTTGCAGTAAAATATCATTAACAAAAGGTCAGCCCCAGAAAACAAAGAACAAAGGTTAAAAAATCAACAGGCATCTTGGAAATGCTGGAGTCCTCAGTTCTTATTCAATTCACCCTTTCAGAGGACGAGGTCTGCCACATCCTTCCTGCAGCTAAGACAAGTCTGGCCTTCTTCATGCTTGTCTTGCATGGTAATCAACATACCTTTATTTAACTTGTACCTCAAAAACAGCTTTTCAAAGGGCAAGGGAACTTGGTGTGGCCTAGCACCACACCTTAGTTATTGATCATGAAGCCAAAAAATGTAAATGAGTAAATGAATGTGTTTGTGATCCTAGGATGAATGCAAAATTAGAATTCTCCACCCATTGTAAATAATTCCCCCATTTATTTGTAAGATACCCATAAACTTGATGTTGAGGGACAGATCTACTGAGACTTTCCCTTTGTGCAGCATTGCCTGATTGGTTTGCTTCTTGTAGACTTCATTCCATTACATGATACTTTCTGCTGACTTCATCACATTTCTTACATATAAGACACCGTGCGTGCTTCTTAGTAAACTTGTTTGCATGAGCCATAGCATGGGCAAGACCTCCAGCCCCCAAACATTCTTATCTTCTCTCTCTTCTCTCCTCTTTCTATTTTTATCTTTTGGCCATCTCCTACTTGGGATCCTATCACTGCTGAGGGTCAAACTAGTTTAACAGTTTTGTCATTGAGTTTTCTGAATAGACCTGCCATTTTGTTATCAAGAATGCAATCATAAAGGTTGCACCCCACGCTGCATCCTCTGACCTTCTCCAAAACTGGCTCATGCTCAAGGAAAAGAGCATCTTATTAGGTATATGTGCCTGAGGCTAGAGCTATGTCTGCAAACAACCTAGCTAAGTATGTTCTTTCTTCTTGGCAAGCTTTCCTTTAAAGAGACACTGTGTGTGGATGGTTCCTCTTAAAGGTAGCCTGCTCAGATGCCAGTGGAAATCTTCCCACACCTCTGTGAGTGGTTTTCCCTGTTATAGAAGAAGATTCCCAGGTACTCTTAGGATGAAGAGAATGTTAAAAATGTTCATACATTTTGAAAACATAGGTAAGTCAGCTTCTAGTCTAGATTAATGCACTCACTCAACAATTTGTCAAAAACCATCACTGTACATTTGACACTTTGAGACTAAGGCACTAGCTATTAACACAATTTGATTGTCTTAGATTTGGCCTCAGTGTATATATTCATCCCAAAGAAGCTCTATGTTACTTTCATAATGGGATTTGTATTTATTCCTGGTGCTCTACCATCCATCTCTTCAGATAATAAAGCCTATTTCCACTTTGACATTAAGTGTGCCTTATATTACCTTTGGAAGTTTAGCATCACTGGCATTATCTATACAAACTGAAGACATGAAATGAAACAATTAAAATATTATTTACCATGTTAACTGAGGTACTCATATTATGTACTATTTTCTTTCTTTTTTCAGTTTTTTCTTTCTTTTGTTGTCTCTCTCTCTCTGTTTCTGTCTGTCTGCCTCTCTCTGTGTCTGTCCCTCTCTGTCCCTCTCTGTCCCTCTCTGTCTCTCTCTGTCTCTGTCTCTCTGTCTCTCTCTTTCTCTCTCTCTCTGTCTCTCTGTCTCTCTGTCTCTCTCTCTCTCTCTCTCTCTCTCTCTCTCTCTCTCTCTCTCTCTTTCTGTTGGACCATGTGATAGCTCAGTAAGACACAAGCCACTGCCATGATGACATGAGGTTGACCACTGAGACTCACATTGAAGAGAGAATCACCTCCCAATAGTTGTCTTCTGACCTCTAGAGTGCAGGCACACACACACACACACACACACACACACACACACACACACACTCTCACATACACACACATACAATGTCATAGAAGGGGAAATACTAAGAAATGAAGAAAATTATCACTTTAGCTTCAATTCGGTAGATTTTACATTGAATTATAGGATAATCTTGAGGTTGTAGTCTCACTTTCAAGAATAAGAAATGATGTGTATTGATGTTTTGTAGTATATGCTGGTCAGCTTTGACTGTGATGCAGTATCATTCTGTCAAAACACCTGGCATGGCTATCTCAGCAAAAAGACAATGAGGAATTATTTTTTAACCTTTGTACTAGACAGCAGAGATTTTCTATATAATTTCTGAATAACGGCCACCTGGAGATCAACCAGTTAGAAAGATATTGAGGGTAATAGCTCAGTCACTATGGCCAAGGAAATCTGTACAGAAAGAGTCTCCTGACCATTTACACAGCTGAGACCACCTTGCCACTGAAAAAATTGATTTGTGCAGGAAGGCCCCCAAGCAACCTTTCATCCAGTGTTGGGTCAATGTGAAATATATCTAATCAATTAAGTTCCCAAGGGGAAATAACTGCAGCAAATTAGCATCATTTTTTCTCTGTTCCCAGAGACCAACAACAATTGTACCTTTCACTTGTCATCTAAAATCTTTAGTCAGTGAGGTGGCTCAGCAAATAAAGATGCTTGCCACTGAGACTGAGAACATGAGTTCGATCCCAGAGACAAGATCAAGGAGGAAGGTTAAATGCCATGAGAGAAAATCACATTTTAAGAGCTATTAAAATAAAATAACATGTTCTGGAACATTTTTGAAATGATGAAATATCCTACATGCATGGAGGACTTAAATTAATTAGGTTATAGCCTGTTATCGAATAGGTATTACCAATAGCTAATTGAACCATCTATAACCAATGGGTCAACTATGCTATTCAGAGTCATTTTAAGAACCCAGGTGACTCCCAAGCTATTACTCTATCTTCTGGGATCTTGTTCTCAACTATGTGGTTATACACAGTTCAAGAGTACAGCCCTCCACTGGAGGAATGAGGAAATTCAGGATCAAGGGAGACACCCCAGAAATTAGATGCACAACTCAGACATCTGTGGGATCTATTTTACTTAAGCATCACTTCAGGGCTTCAAGGGGAGCTGGAAAATAAGTCTCCATATGCCCACTCATAAATCTAAGCAAAATTCAAGCCCATTAGTAAAAGATAAAGTAAAAGTATAAATAGAAGTAATTGCCAAAGGAGTTAGTCTTGTAAATCTGTCTATATGTGTTCCTCATGTAGAATGGTCTCAAACCTCCCTCCCCAACTTCGAACCTCCAAATCAAAGGCCAAGAATCTCTGATCAAGCACCAAAAAAAGACAAAAGAATTGTTGCAATGTGGCTGGAAAGACAGCTCAGCAGTTAAAAGAATTTCTTACGCTTGCAAAGAACTTGGGCTCAGATCGCAGCCCACATGGGCTAGTTCCGAAATGTCTGTAACTCCTGTTCTTAAGGATCTGATATCCCATTCAGGCTTCTGCAGACACTATATGCATGCACAGGGTACACATACATACATGCATTCAAAACACACATAAAATACAAATAAAAAGATTTGTTAAAAAATAAAATAATTGCAAGGGAAGAAGTTCATATTTAAGAAATTGAGTGTGTCACGTTCACATGGTGCCACTCCAACTTCCATCAAGCTCTATGCAAAGAAGTCTGGAAAATGCAGATTTTAGCTGGAGAAGAAGATCATGTTCACTTCAATAACTGGAGTTTGACTGAATTGTTATGCTGAGATATTTTGAAGAAGATTTAGCTTCCTACAGGAAACTGACTTAGAGTTGGTATCTATGCCACGTGTAGAAATATCCATAAGAGATGATCAGTGCTTCCTCTCCCCCTTGACTTGTTTTACTGTGTATGACTAATACATGTCTGCCAGACTGCCAGGCAACTGCAAACCAGATGTACAGAACAGAGGAGTCATACTTTGGAGATAATTTATCAATAACTTTATATACCAATTTATTATATGGCTTACAGATAAAATGATATGTTGAATTATATTTATGTAAACCAGATTTTTATTATAATTTAAATAGAGTTCCACATAAACTATCACATGATAAGAACTTATGAAGTATCATTAACTGTAATGCCGCCTTTGGTAACTTTATTTTTGAAAACTACACAGAAACAGAAACCGTCAGGCTTAATTTTTCTTTTAATGATGCACAGAAAACGCATACAAATACTATCTACATGTGAACATAAATGTTAGCACCTTACTAGGTATGCATAAAGCACATCCCAGCTGACTTACACAAGTCATTGTCTACAGTTCCTTTATTTCAAAATTACACATTAAAAGACCAAAATATTAAGTGCCTTAGCTTTTTGACACCCAAGTCTTGGGTGTTTGAATGTTTTTATTTAGTACTTAATAAACTTGAGGGCAGAATATCAGGACATGACCTTGACTAATTAAACAGGTAGGGTATGTGATGAGCAGCTTCTTATTGCTGTGGCAGATATCTAAGAGAATCAATTTTAGAGAAGGAAAAAAACCTATCTGAGCTAAGGACATCAGACAGAGGTTTCATTCCATGTTTAGCCAGCTCCATTATTTTGGTCTTGGATTGAAACAGAACATGAAGGCAGCCGGAGTCTGTGGCAGAGACTTCTCACTTTTTACTGGCCAGGAAGCAGGTAGAGCGTGCCTGCCCTGGCAGTTTTCCCTATGTCCTCTTTTATTTGCACCTAGGGTCCTCAGCCTATGAGATGAGGCCCACTACACTCAGTGTGTGCTTTCTTCCCTAGCCAGTCCTCTCTGGAAATGACCACACACAGGCACACTTAGGGATGAGTCTTGCTCCTGTGCATGGCTAAGTCTAATCAAGTTACAAGAAAAGACCTTTTTCTCTTGCTTTGGTATATGGGGCCTTGACCTCAGACTGTTTCTGCAAAGGAGTTCTGTCATTGAGCCTTGCTTCCAGGATTTCCTTCTGCTTTTCTTTTAACTGAGGGTTTTTCACCAGATAAAGCTGTTTCCAAAGCATCTGATGCTTATGGATTGCCTATAGTCATGATTCGCCCTTTGGATATGACAATTACTTCCATCACAATCCATTGAAAAATGAAATATGGAAGCAAAATTGCTTCTAAATTAATGGCTTTTAAAGGTTTCCTGGGGAGCTGTCAGGCAACTCTAAATATTTTTATGTTCCATATCAATTTCCACCACTGGAAAAACAACAAAACTGGGTGGAAGAGTGAGGGGAGCCACTGTAAATAAATCAAGTTTTGCTGTCAAGACACATAGCAAATTACTAAATTACTGAAAGGAACTGAAGGTGATGTTTACACTAACAACCATAGCTATTATATCCAAGCACCTTTGCTCTCCAAATTAGAACATGTAACTTAGTTGGTAGCAAAGTTCCCTTAAAGCAAACCTATCTAAAATGAAATAGTCATGTGCATGTTCACTGAAAGAGAGTCTGAAGATTTTAATGCTAAAAGCCCCACTACAAGCTAAGGCAAACAAATCAATCAATATGTTTCAAATAAAACGTGAGGGCTTAAAAATTGCTAAGCAAATCCACCAAAGAATCTTGGTTTATGAAGCTTATACAGATGGATGTCTAACATCATGTCTCCATCTCACAGGACAGAAATGGTTCTTCATAACAGCCAAAATGAGAAGACACGAAGTTGATGGTAAGTACTAAATGCAAAGAAGTTTGTGTAATTACTGTTCCTTGGATAATAATGAAAGCAGCACTAATAGTTTTTATGGATTAATAATTGGCAGGTACACGTCTGAGAATCAGTTAACCTGATTTAAACATAACATAATATGCATGTATAATACATCACACCGGCATTTTACTAATGTACAACTTTATATTTTTATGTTTCAGCTCAAAAAAATTTACCTGCATTAAAAAAAATAATGCTTATGGTGACGAATTACCCCCAAATCAGAATTAAAACAGAATTCTGCCAGAAGGGCAGGTGTATAAAAGACTAAATAGGAAATACATTTTCAGCATTGAACTTCAACACAAGCCTCAACTGAAGAAGGATTTGGTGTCCTTAGTGCTGAGAACAGTGCACAGTCCTCACGGTACAACTAGTATTGACCATTTCCACTCAAACCTGCAAGTCAGACTGATGCCCTGTTTTCTTTAAAATGAAGCTCTCAGCTCCAATGGAGCCCATTGGTAGGAGCCTGAACACTTTGGGGAGTTACATTCTGTTTTCCTGTTTCTTTGCATTGGTTTTTGGTCAGTGAATTAGCACGCAAGATGAGGACATTTTCCTCCACATTGTCCTCCTCTCTAGCTGCTCCCCTCTCCCCTGCACCCAGTAGCCCATCTTCCATGTCACATGACACCTATCACCTAACTTTTCTTTTATTACTCCTTGTCTTACTTAAGAACCTTTCTTCCTAATTCTTGGTTCCTTTTTTGCATCCATGACATACACACACACAAACACACATACACTCACACACATATTTTGTGCTATTAAACTATTTTAAAACGAAAAAAGTAACTACAATCTCCCTTCCACTCCCCCCCCCCATTACAGACCAAGAAAGGCACTTCTGGTCACAATGAGATGAGTCCATCCCAAGTATTGTCCCCAGGGGCCAACCAGGTTAATGACAAAGCAGTTCTGGGTTGGCCCCACCATCAGGGATGAAATTTTGCTACAGTGCCCCCAAATTCTCTCTGTCAACTCTCTCTTTAGGGTTGTTCAAGCCAACAACCTCCCATTTGCTATTATAGAACAGCCTGGGCCATTAAATCACAGAATAGACACTTCATTAACCAGAAGGCTAGTTGCCCAGGGAGAGACTAAATCCTTCAGTGGTGTCCACAAATAATCCCTTCCCTAATCTTTGATGGGCATCTCCCTGGAATCCTTTTGAAAGATTGCCTACTGTGAATTAGCTACGTGAGCTTGAAAATGCAGGAGAGGACACTCTGATTCCATTCAATGTGACATCAGGGGGCTCTTCTCAGTTAAGAGCCTTTCCCTGTCCATATGTTTTAAGCACCAGTGATCAATCTGATCTCCCAGCCCAGAGGAGGGAGGCAGCCTATTTTTTAATGTGTTCTGGTAACCAAACTTGCATGATGACATTAGAGGCAGCTATGGATGCTCTTAAGTGATACATTTTTATAATCTCTTATCCAATGTGTTTTCAGCCAATTCCAAGCAGAAAGGGGGAAAAAAGCTGATTACACTTAGCTAGTAGCTGGAATCATTTAAGCTAAATTAATAGGGTCTATAAATAACTGTGTCCTTCCTCTAAAGAGAGAGCAATGGTAAGGTTAGTTAACAATTGGGATTGGCCTATTTTTCTCATCAGACCAACTACAACAGGAGCAAGGCTCAATCAGTCTCCAAGCAACTGTAGCAACCCAGTGCACTGTGTCACTTGCAGAATGGGTGCAATGAAGGCCCGTTAACTAAACTTCTGAGACAATCCCTCTGCCAGCTTGAGTGTCAGCCCTTCTTGCTGTAGCTACCAGCCCCAAATTAACCTGTTCTCCTGAGATTTATGTCGTCAGTCGATTAGATATTAGGCATGGTACATTGAAGTCACTGATTTTTCAAGTTTGAATACTGGGTAAACTTTAAAATAACGACCACTCCTTCTAGATTATTTTGATGACTATACCAGATGTCCTTGAACCTGACAACCTGACATCATGGATTGCAAGGAGTCTCATTACTTTTATGCACCAATCCACAACAAAGCAAAACAAAACAAACAAAAACCGTGGGCCCTTAGAGAATAATACAGTGTGTTACGATTACTTAGAATTTTATTCTGTAAAAACTGAGAAGGCTCTATGCAATGCATTTAGACATGTTTTATTCACTACTGTTGAGTACACACTGAACAAAAACACACATGGATTGCCGGGATGATAGAGATTCTGGAAATTCTCTCATGTTTCAGTCTGATTCTCTCAGACTCGGGTGTGAATGGTTGTATTGTTGCACATGGTATAGTTGATAGATTGTTTCTTTCTTAAAAATCTACAAGAACAACTCAAACCCTCTGGTGTTTCTGGTTAAGTTACCTCCAGTTACTAGCACACCTATTTTCTCTACAACTATTTGGTACCGAGAGGTTGAAATAGTGCCCCATCACTTCCTTATTTTCTCAAGCTATATGCTACAATTTGAGACAACGACTACAACTACAACAATGATGATGATGTTTTCTACTTTTATGGTACAGGTAACATCAGCAGTATCAGAATCACTGCCCATCAACAACTAATCAATGTTACTGATTTTAAATGTTGTCTGTGACCACTTAACTCAGTGGCTCTCAACCTTCCTCATGCTGAGACTATAATACAGTTGCTCATGTCCTGGTCACCCTCAATTACAAAATTATTTCATTGCTACTTTGTAACTGCAATTTTGCTACTGTTATGAATTGTAACACTAGTATTTGATCTGCATGATATCTGATATGTGAAACTAAAGAGGGTCACAACAAATGGATTGAGAACTGCTATTTGAGTTTGATTTTCATTCTAAATACCAAAGGTTTTCTCCTTCCATTTTTTTTTTCACTTTAACTAAAAAAGTAAAACTCAGAGATTTTCTGTTTCAGTTTCTTGGTTGCTATCTCCCAAGTCATATGTGGGTTATTCCCTAGATACCCCAGATGTATCACCCTAGATTCAAAGAACACACGAATCAGTGGAGTCCATTCCAGCTTAAGAACTAATGTTACAAGAGCTTGTCGATGCAGGAGCAGGACTGAGAGTATGAATGAATGGCTGGGACAAATTAGAATATCAATTGACTTTCATGTCATTTTGATCCCATCCTTGACAGATACAACCTAATGAAAAAAAGATTTAGTTTGGCTCATGGTTTCAGGACTCTCATTCCATCACAACGGGAAAGTATGGCAGCATTTAGAATGGAATTACATGGAAGAAGTTCTTCACATTGCGACAAAGGTTCTTCATAGAGCAAAAAGCAGAGATTATGCCACAACGGGTATTAGGTTACAACCTACAAAGGCCCACCTATGTGATTAACATACATTAGATGTCCTCCATCTCCTGAAGATCTGTTAGTCTCCTAAAATAGCTGCATCAGTTTAAGAACAAGGTGATCCTGTAGGGGAATTTCCCAATTCAAACCATAACTGATCCTAATCACTCTGCTCCAGCATCATGAAGTCATCAGGTGCCTCCATGGTGTGAGGGGAGATTGTCAAATAAATGCAGCACTTAACACTTGGCTCAGAAGATGAAAGTGGGAACTTGGGTAGTGTGCCTGTAAAGTCAGTTTTGCTTATGAGACCAACACATGATTAGACAGCAAACATTTAGAGGATCTTCAATACAAACATAAACTTTCCTGCTTCTTCCAAATCTGACATCCACCCATCATGCATGGAAACCACAAATAGTTGCCTCATCAATCCATGAAAATTATCTTTGGTTCCAAATTCTTTTGATGTTTTAAGGGTAAAAAGACTGATATTGCATATAAGCAAATATTTACTCTCTCCTGTCATCCCTTACCTATATTAACAAAAATTTTGTTAGGTCAAACCATTGCAGCAGAACGTGCTGTATCATTATGATTGCTAAGCTCTAGTTATAAAAATATTTAAAATTACAGATTTTTTTCAGAATTTTCATGGCAAGCCTTCTAACAATTTAAATTTGCATGACAATAAATCTCGATCTTCCACTACAAGGCAGATGTGGCTGGTATTAATAGGAATTAAGGTTATTCATCGACACAGCTGAAAACTGCCCTGGTTAATTCTGAAAGACTTTGATGGATATCCTTTTATTTGGTTATTTATTCAAGAAATGACCAGCATTGAAAAATTAAGCACTTTGTGATTTTTCTCCTTACTCAGCCCAGAAACTAGGTTATTGTCCCTCAAATCTCCTGTCAGAAATACCCACTGTTTTTGTCTGTAAGAAATGCTTCTTTCTGCATCCAGTGTAGTTTTACAAATCACTGATGCTATGCTGAATGTAGGACTCCTCTGTAGCCTGCTGAACGGATTAAATTATTGGACCCAGGATAGAGTAGGCTGACTTTGCTGTGAAGTGAGTCCCTGTTCACAGTGACAACTAAGAGCTTGTGAGTTATCTGTTCTGCTTCCTAATGTTCTGCCATTTGATGTTAATTTGTTAAGGTCTAAGTTAGTATTGTCACATAGCTAAACTCTCTTGCTTGCTCACAGCTTGATCCATCTTTACTGAACACACAGGCCACTCTTATCCTGGAGTTACCCGTTTGAACTCTTGGTGTCCTTTCGCAATATTATTTTCCCCCTTTGGGTCTTCTATGTCCTGTTTTGTAAGGATGACATCACCTAAAGTAAGTTATTAACCTCTCAGTTGCTTTATTTGTCTTTTTATAAATATTTGGATATGATTTTTTTTTAAATGTACAGAGACAGGAAAGATAACTCAATAGTTAAATGCTCATAGTGTAAACATGAGAACCTGAGTTCAATCCATGGTACCCACACAAAGGCCAGTCATGGTGCCTTATGATACTAATTCCTTCTCTGGGCAAGCAGAAGACAAATAAATCTCAGGGATTCCGTGGCCAGCAAGCCAAGCCTACTCAATGATTTCTAGGCCAGTGAAAGAGCATGTCTTAAAAAATATGGCAACAAAATCTGACATTGACCTCCAGCCTCCGTAAAGACATACATGCAGTCACTGGTTTTTATTTATTATTTATTATTTGTACCTAACAATAATAGGTACAAAAGCTAGAGGATGGACTATGTGGTTGGCTGAGACAGTTAAAATTGTACAAGAATACGATGCTACCCAGAGTGAACATCGTTGTGCATGTCCTCAATGATGTACACATTCCTAGTGTGCGTATGCAACACTAGCGTGTGTATGCACCACTAGTGTGTGTATGTACCAGCCCAGCAGAGACGTGGATATCAAAAACTATTGACCTTAGAAAATGAAAGTTTGACTTGCTAAGTGAACCGGAAGAATTCCAGTAAGTCAAGAGATGCCAGTAGTCAATTTACAAGTCATTTTTAGCAAAGATAATGATTATGTATTCCCAACACACTGAAAAACTAGTAAATCAGAAAAGGTATGTTTACCTTCAAAAAAAGCCTTCAAGCTAGATTTGAGATGTAAACTCATCAATCTAGGGAATATGCAAAGTCAAATTAGAAAGTCCTTGACATGTTTTTTCACCAAGAAAGATTTTTTTTTTTCAGCAATCATACTATGCCTCTGGCACTGGAGAGGACTGAAGAGCCTGCTACCACATCCTAGGGATTAATGGCCAACTGCTGTGTTCTGCATGCAAAGGCTTATAGTCAAGAAATTAAATGTCTTTGACAAAGGGGACGTCATAGATATGCTCCCAGTATAAATACTCACACTGAGAGCTCATATCTAAATCCTGCAAGGCTGCCTGGGTCTTAGTGTTATCCTTCAGCTACCTGCTCTTAAAGTAGGGCATGGGCATTTATTATTTTAGCTATGTGAGACCTGTAATTCCAATATGAAAAAAATATCAGCTAACGATATTTTAAGAATCAAAGTTAGTGCTAACAAGACGATCTGTTTCGTGCCCCCAAATAGAAGCTAATGAATTGCTGGGAATTTATTGTGGCAGAAAGACAGTGGCTGGCAATTACAGTGATGAGCAGAAATCCTCACAAGTAGGTACTTTAAAGCAATTATTTTCCATTTGGTTCTGAAAAAGCCCCGGAGTACAACTAAGCTTTGATTACCTGGCATCTGAAAATATACATTCTCAGAGGGGGTATTTGCAGTGATTATTTTAGTGGAAAGAAAGTAAACAGCTACTGTTTGTGAAGGCTCAGTTGTGAGCCTCTTCAAAGTTTAAAATATGAATTGTGAAAAAGACAGAGTCTGGGCTTAATGGACTAGCATGTGATAGCATTATGTTTCCAACTGCAAAGAACTGAGAATTTACTGGGTACCTAAGGATCAGAAAGTTGTTTTTAATGCATTTTTTCTAGAACAAACCTCAACAAATTAAGAAGCCAGAGTTCCATTTTTGCTAATAAACACTCCAGTGTCTATAAGCTTTGACCTAGGTTTAAGGAAAATAAGGAAGTCAAATGGTGGCAGAGATGAAAGGCTCCCTTTGCTCCAGCTCTGAGTCTCTCGGGACAGGAGGTCAAAGACCATCTGCAGAGAGAACCAGAGGGAAGAACAGTTGATTTATTTTTCCAGTACACAAAGATCGGGATCCCAATCAATGATTTTTGTGCCCCCTTTCTGTCCAATTTAAGCCTCCTAGTGCACAGTGAAAAGTCAGAGGACACATTTTAAAAGTAAGGATTACAGATCAAGTCCAGGTCAAAAAAAAATCCAAATTTAAAATTTAGCTCATAACTCCAGATCTGGAAATAGCAGGTACCAGAGAGTTTCTAGCAAGTTTTCTTTCGTGTGTGTGTGTGTGTGTGTGTGTGTGTGTGTGTGTCCTCCAACTATGGAAAGTAATGAAAAACAAAGCAAATCTAACAGGATGTATTTTGGAGACTACAAAGTAAAGATAAGCATATGTGATTGGTGTCATGCAACTACAAATTTCCAAAAAATAGGATTGATGTGTTTACATTTGGGAAAAGCCATACAAATTTGACAGAATACCACCCTGTATCACCTCACAGGAATGGGGCACTTGCCAAAGTTCCCACAGCTAACACGTTCTAAGACTTGGCCATGCATGTCCTTTTGGATCTGAGTTACCTAACTCTGGATGGTATTTTCTAGTTCCATCCATTTGTGTGCAAATCTCAGGGTGTCCTTATTCTTTTTTTTTATTAGATATATTCTTTATTTTGTAATCACTAATAAGTGGATATTAGCCAAAAATAAAAAGTACAGAGTACCCAAGATACAGTTCACAGAACTCAAAAAGGTTAACAAGCTGAAGTGCCCAAGTGAGGACACCTCAGTCCCACTTGGGAGGTAGAAGAAACCAGTCACAAATAGGGAGGAAGGGAGGAACCTGGGAGGGAAAGTGAACTGGGTTGGGGATTTGGGGGGAGAGGGGAACCTGATCTGACATTGTGGGAGGGAAAAGGACTGAAGCCCTGAGGGCCAGCAGAAAGAATGGACACAGGCAACCTCAGGAGATAGGAGGTTGGGGGGACCCTCCAGAATGAACCAGAGACCTGGGAGATGAGAGACTCATAGGACTAAAAAGGAGGGACCTTAGATAAAATGCCCGACAGTAGGGAGAGGGAACTTGTAGAGCCTACATTCAGCAGGAAGACAGGGCTTAAAAGAGGGAGAGGGATCCATCCCACGGTCATAACTCTGACCCTAATTGAAAGAAGTACAGGGATGGAAATGGAGAGGAGCCTGAGGAAAAGAAGGTGCAGCAACAGCCCCAGTGTAGGATCCAGCTCAAGGGGAGGTCCCCAGGCCTGACACTATTACTGAGGCTATGGAGCACTCATAAAGAGGGGCCTACATGACCTCACTCCAGAAGACCTGACAAGAAGCTGAGGGAGTCAGATGCAGATCATTGCGCCCAACCAGTGCTCAGAAGCAGCTGACACCTACTGCTGAATTAGCAAGGCTGAAAGAAGCTGGGGACAACCCTGTAGGAGGACCAGCAGTCTCAATTTATCTGGATCCCCAGGATTTCTCAAACACTGGACCACCAACCAGGCAGTATACAACAGTTGATATGTGGCCCCCAATACACATACAGTAGAGGGCTGTTGGGTCTGTGTTCATTTAGAGTTGATGCACCTAACTCTCGAGAGACTGGAGGCTCCAAGGAGTTTAGAGGTCAAATGGGGTGTGGGGTAGGGACATCCACATGGAGACAGGGGGAGGGAAAGAAGTATAGGATAAGGAATAGTCAGAGGGTGGACAGGGTTTTGTGGGGTGAGGAATAAAATGTGGAGTGCATAAAAGTTATTAATTAATAATAAGTTAATTCTGAAAAAAATACTTGGCCAGCTGTTTTGTGTGTATCTGCCCCCTTTCTCCCTTCAATGTTTTCCAATTAGCCCTCTTCACTCCCTCTCAAATCTATCGCCTCTTTCATTCACTGTTATTGACACAAATGTGTCCAAATGCATAAATGTCACCTGAAATATGGTATGTACTACTTAAACTCCTTTAAAAGTAGATTTCTGACTTCTTTATTTAGTGTATTTTTCTAGTTATTTCTCTTTTCTAAGGATATTTATGATTACCTTACATTGAATAATATAGTAAATATTTGTAGTGCCTTACTGCATCATTTTAAGATTTTGTCAATATGTTTGTATATGCATGGTTTCATGTATTTTGAAACAATTTATAAGAATATTTAAAATTTTCTTAAAGAAGCAATACCCATACACTAAAAACAAAGCATGTTAGAAAAAAAATGAAACATTTTTCTCTAAAGTTTTTATTCACTCAGTGACAGGACTGGTTGCTGAGTATTCTCTCACCAGGGACAATGGCCCAGTGTTGCTTAACACTAGAACATTATTTAAGAACACTGGGTGGGTGGCATTTGGCTCCTACCTAGAAAGCCTAAAGGGGAAAAGGTAGGGCTGTTGGGGCTTTGGGGTAAGAGCAAGAAAGACTTGGCTATGTAGTGATTGGTCAGCATTGTCAAATTTGTAGAGGAATATGTCCACCCTCCCTAGAAAATAAGAGATAGAGAGAGAGGAGTGAGGGAAGAGAAGGAAAGGAAGAGGGAGAGAGGAAAAGGAAAAGAGAGATGGAGAGAGAATGGGATTGTGTATTGTTTGATTAAATAACAAAGTAAACATTCATTTGCTCTCTCAGGAGTTTCAGCTGAGAGATCTCCGTGAGGGAGGTAGTCACTGAAGAACCACAGGAAGCAATTTCCTGATCATCTACTCAGCCTTCCTTCCTCTGATTTCCTTCCGCATTTTGGTTCAGAAGAGACTAGATACCATCCAACAAGGGAAGAAACACACAAGTACCACATACGCAAACTCACAAACACACACATACACATTTCTACCATGTCCACTCTCATCTCCAACCAAAGTTGCATAAACAGCCATCTTCAGTAACCAGGAAACTTCCAGTGGTGGGACTGGTACACCAACCCAGACATAAAGCCTTCAACCTACAATCTCTGCTGCCTACAAGATGTGCTGGGGCAATGAAGATGCAGAACTTGAGGGAGTGGCCAACCAATGACTAGTCTAATTTGAGGCCCACTCCATAAGAGTGAACCCATGCCCAACACTGCCAGGATTACCAGAAACTGAAAGCTGGATAACCAGAAACCTAGGATTAAAAATAAAAAGATCCAAACCAGGTATCCTGGCACACCCCTTTAATCCTAGCACTTAGGAGGCAGAGGCAAGCTGGTCTTTGAGTTTGAGGCCAGCATGGTCTACAAAGCAAGTTCCAGGACAGCAGGGCTACACAGAAAAATCCTGTGTTTGGAAAAAAATCAATAAAATGATTCCTAATGATATTCTTCTGTACACGTATATGGGTGCCTAGCTCAATTTTCCTCAGAGAGATTTCCTCCTGCAGTTGATGGGAGCAAATGCAGAGACCCATAGCCAAACAGTAGTTGGAGAGAAAGGCCAAATTAGATATCTCCATTGGGTCCCTCTACTTGGAGTTTGGGAACCTGATGAAAGACGGGGAGGAAGAATTGTAGGACCCATAGGGATTAAGGAGACTCTTGGTTGGTCTGCTACAGTGAAGAAACCATATTTCTGATCGATCCTAGAGAACCCACTGTACTCAGAGCAGTTGGTAAGAAGCCCCTCCCACTTCTGGAGTCCCAGACCTGCTGCTGGGGGTCCAGTGGACTCAGGAGCCATCAGCCACCAAAAGCCTCACCCTCCTAATACCACTCCCCTTCTGTCCCTTCCACCCCTTCTCACACCCAGTCCTTTCTGCTGGGGCAGACTCTTGACTGGTCTGCTCCGGTGAAGACATCATATCCTGATCCATCCTAAAGAACCAGCTGCACTCAGAGTAGTTGACCTAACATTCTGAAGGCCTCCCAAGAGGTCTACATCCAGAGAAACAGATCAGCAGCCTCTCTGCCCCTGTGAAGAGCCCCCATCAGAAACCCCCACAGGTGGTCTTCTACAGCCAGGGCTTCCAGCCAACCAGGAGACCTGAAGGAGCACAGGGTCAAAAGAGGCAGACACCAGACAATCAAACAGACCAAAAAAATACCAGGGATATCCAGATGGCAAAAGGCAAACACAAGACCATAATCAACAGAAGACAATATACACGGAATCATCAGAACCCAGTTCTTTCACCACAGCAAGCCCTGAATACAACAAGACACCTGAAAATCAGGAAGCTGATCAAAAATACTATCTCATGAAGATAATAGAGTCCTTTATGAACATAGTGGAGCATGTATCCTTATTACCTGATGGGGAATCCTCTGGGTATATGACCAGGAGTGGTATAGCAGGATCCTCCAGAAGTGATGGGCCCAGTTTTCTGAGGAACCGTCAGACTGATTTCCAGAGTGGTTGTACCAATTTGCAACCCCACCAGCAGTGGAGGAGTGTTCCTCTTTCTCCACATCCTCACTAACACCTGTTGTCTCCTAAATTTTTAATCTTAGCCATTCTGACTGGTGTAAGGTAAAATCTCAGGGTTGTTTGGATTTGCATTTCCCTAATGACTAATGAAGTTGAGGATTTTTTAAGATGCTTCTCAACCATCCGAAGTTCTTCAGGTGAAAATTCTTTGTTTAGCTCTGTACCCCATTTTTAATAGGGTTATTTGGTTTTCTGGGGTCTAACTTCTTGAGTTCTTTATATATATTGGATATTAGCCCTCTATCTGATATAGGGTTGGTGAAGATCTTTTCCCAATTTGTTGGTTACTGATTTCTCCTTTTGATGATGTCCTTTGCCTTACAGAAACTTTGTAATTTTATGAGGTCCCATTTGTAAATTCTTGATCTTAGAGCATAAGCTATTGGCATTCTGTTCAGGAACTTTCCCCCTGTATGGATGTCCTCAAGGGTCTTCCCCAGTTTCTTTTCTATTAGCTTCAGAGTGTCTGGCTTTATGTGGAGGTCCTTGATCCATTTGAAGTTGAGCTTAGTACAAGGAGATAAGGATGGATCAATTAACATTCTTCTGCATGCTGACCTCCAGTTGAACCAGCACCATCTGATGAAAAGGCTATCTTTTTTCCACTGGACTTTTTCAGCTCCTTTGTCGAGGATCAAGTGGCCATAGGTGTGTGGGTTCATTTCTGGATTTTCAGTCCTATTCCATTGATCCACCTGCCTGTAACTGTACAATACCATGCAGTTTTTTAACACTATTGCTCTGTAGTATTGCTTGAGGTCAGGAATACTGATTCCCCCACCCCCAGAATTTCTTTTGTTGTTGAGAATACTTTGAGCTATTCTGGTTTTTTTGTTATTCCAGATGAATTTGAGAATTGATCTTTCTAACTCTATGAAGAACTGAGTTGGGATTTTTGATGGGTATTGCGTTGAATCTGTATATTGCTTTTGGCAAAATGGCCATTTTAACTATATTAATCCTGCCAATCCATGAGCATGGGAGATTTTTCAATTTGCTGAGGTCTTCTTCCATTTCCTTCTTCAGAGTCTTGACGTTATTGTCATACAGGTCTTTCACTTGTTTGATCAGAGTCACACCAAGGTACTTTATACTCTTTGTGGCTATTGTGAGGGTGTCATTTCCCTAATTTTTTCTCAGCCTGCTTATCCTTAGAGTATAGAAAGGCTACTGATTTGCTTGAGTTGATTTTATAACCAGCCACTTTGCTGAAGTTGTTTACCAGCTGTAGGAGTTCTCTAGTGGAGTTTTTTGGGTCACTTAGGTAGACTATCATATCATATGCAAATAATGATAGTTTGACTTCTTCCTTTCCAATTTGTATCCCTTTGGCCTCCTTATGTTGTCTAATTGCCCGAGCTAGTACCTCAAGTACAATATTGAAAAGATAAGGAGAGAGGGGCAACCTTGTCTAGTCTCTGATTTTAGTGGGATTGCTTCAAGTTTCTCTCCATTTAGTTTGATGTTGGCTACTGGTTTGCTATATATTGCTTTCACTATGTTTAGGTATGGACCTTGAATTCCTGTTCTTTCCAAAACTTTAAGCATGAAAGGATGCTGAATTTTGTCAAATGCTTTTTCAGCATCCAATGGAATGACCATGTGTTTTTTTTCTTTGAGTTTGTTTATGTCGTGGATTGCATTGATGGATTTCTGTATATTGAACCATCCCTGCATCCCTTGGATAAAGCCTACTTGATCATGGTGGATAATAGTTTTTATGTGTTCTTGGATTCGGTTGACAAGAATTTTATTGAGTATTTTTGCATCGATGTTCATAAGGGAATTTGGTCTGAAGTTCTCTTTCTTTGTTGGATCTTTGTGTGGTTTTGGTATCAGCGTAATTGTGGCTTCGTAGAAGGAGTTGGGTAGTGTTCCTTCTGTTTCTATTTTGTGGAATAGTTTGAAGAGTATTGGTGTTAGGTCTTTGAAGGTCTGATAGAATTCTGCACTGAAACCATCTGGTCCTGTGCTTTTTTTGGTTGGAAGACTTTCTATGACCCCTTTTATTTCTTTAGAGGTTATGTGACTGTTTAGGTGATCTATTTGGTCCTGATTTAATTTTTGTATTTGGTATCTGTCTAGGAAATTGTCCATTTCCTCCAGATTCTCCAGTTGCGTTGAGTATAGGCTTTTGTAGTAGGATCTGGTGATTTTTTGAATTTCCTCAGTTTCTGTTGTTATATCCCTCAGCCCTATTTATAATAGCCAGAAGCTGGAAAGAACCCAGGTATACCTCAATGGAAGAATGGATGCAAAAAAATGTGGTATATATTCACAATGGAGTATTATTAAGCCATTAGAATCAATGAGTTCATGAAATTCTTAGACAAATGGATGGGGCTGGAGAACATCATACTAAGTGAGGTAACCCAGTCTCAAAAGATCAATCGTGGTATGCACTCACTAGTAAGTGGATATTAGCCTAGAAACTTGGAACACCCAACACATAATCCACATATTAAATGATGTACAAGAAGAACCAAGGAGTGGCCCCTGGTTATGGAAAGACTCAGTGTAGCAGTATAGGGCAAAACCAGAACAGGGAAGTGGGAAGGAGTGGATGGGAGAAAAGGGGGGAGAGAAAAGGGCTTATGGGACTTTTGGGGAGTGGGGGGGCAGAAAAGGGGAAATCATTTGAAATGTAAATAAAAAATTAAAAAAAAGTGTCCTTTAAGGAGGATATCAATAACTCACTGAAAGAAATACAGAAAAACACAGGTAAATAGGTGAAGGAATTGAATAAAATGATCCAAGATCTAAAAATAGAAGTAGA
Source organism: Apodemus sylvaticus (assembly GCF_947179515.1). Lineage (NCBI taxonomy): Eukaryota > Metazoa > Chordata > Mammalia > Rodentia > Muridae > Apodemus > Apodemus sylvaticus. The sequence continues at coordinate 60,035,331 of NC_067473.1, read as the reverse complement.
AACAATAAAGAAAACACAAATGGAGGCAAACCCGGAAATGAAAAACCTAGGAAAGAGTTCAAGAATTACAGATGTATCGCCAACAGAGTACAAGAGATAGAAGAGAGACTCTCAGGTGTAGAAGATACATAATAGTCAAAGAAAATGCAAATAGCTCCTGACCGAAAACTTCCAGGAAATCCAAGACAAAACAAGAAGACTAAACCTAAGGATAATAGGCATAGAAGAGAGCAAAAATTCCCACTTTAAAGAGCCAGTAAATATCTTCAATAAATTATAGGAGAAAACATCCCAAACCTAAAGAAAGAGATACACATGAACACACAAGAAGCCTACAGAACTCCAAATAGACTGAGCCAAAAAAGAAATTCCTCCTATCACATAATAATCAAAACACCAAAACAAAGAAAGAATAGTAAAAACAGTAAGGGAAAAAGGTCAAGTAACCTATAAAGGCAGACCAAAGAGAATTACACCAGACTTCTCACCAGAAAATATGAAAGCTAGAAGACCCCAGGAAGATGTCATACAGACACTAAGAGAACATAAATGGCAGCCCAGGCCACTATACCCAACAAAACTCTCAATTACCATAGATGGAGAAAACAAGATATTCCATGACAAAAACAAATTTATACAATATCTTTCTACAAACCCAGCTCTACAAAGGATAATAGGCAGAAATACCAAAACAAGGAGGGAGACTACAGCCTAGAAAAAGCATTAAGGTGACATTTCAACAAACCCAAAAGAAGATAGCCACACAAACATAATTCCACCTCTAACAACAAAAATAACAGGAAGTAACAATCACTTTTCCTTAATATCTCTTAATATCAATAGACTTAATTCCCCAATAAAAAGATATAGACTAATAGACTGTATATGTAAACAGGACCCAACATTTTGTTGCATACAAGAAATCCACCTCAGTGATAAAGACAGTCACTACCTCAGAGTAATGGGTTGGAAAACAAGTTTCCAAGCAAATGGTCCCAAGAAACAAGCTGGAGTAGCTATTCTTACATGAGATAAAATTAACTTTCAACCAAAAGTTGTCAAAAAGGATAAGGAAGGAAACTTCATACTGGTCTAAGGGAAAATATACCAAGATGAACTCTCAATTCTGAACATCTATGCTCCAAATTTAAGAGCACCCACATTCATAAAAGAAACTTTACTAAAGCTCAAAACACACATCACAACCCACATAATAATAGTGGGAGACTTCAACACTCCACTCTTGGCAATGAATAAGTCAAGGAAACAGAAACTAAACAGAGACACAGTGAAACTAACAGACATTATGCACCAAATGGTTTTAACAGCTATCTATAGAGCATTTCATCCTAAATCGAAGGAATATACCTTTTTCTCAGCACCTCATGATACCTTCTCAGAAAATGACCAAATAATGGGTCACAAAACAGATACAGCAATATTGAGATAATTGCATGCACCCTATCAGATCACTACAGTCTAAGGCTGGTCTTAAGTTCCAACAAAAACTATGGAAAACACACATACACATGGAAGTTGAACAATACTCTACTCCATGATAACTTGGTCAAGAAAGAAATAAAGAAACGAATTAGAGACTTTTTAGAATTTAATGAAAATGAAGATGCATCATACCAAAACTTATGGAACACAATGAAAGCAGTGTTAGGAAGAAAACTCATAGCCCTGAGTGCTTCCAAAAAGAAACTGGAGAGAGCTTACACTAGCAGCTTGACAGCACACCTGAAGCTCTAGAAGAAAAAGAAGCAAATATACCCAAGAGGAGTAGACAGCAAGAAATAATCAAACTCAGGGCTGAAATCAACCAAGTAGAAACAAAGTGAACTTTACAAAGAACCAACAAAACTAGGAGGTGGTTCTTTGTGAAAATCAAAAAGATAGACAAACCCTTAGCCAGACTAACAAGAGGGCACAGAAGCACTACCCAAATTAATAAAATCAGAAATGAAAAGGGAGACATTACAGCAGAAACTGGGAAAATTCAAAAAAAAAATATCATCAGCTCCTACTATACAAAAGCTTATACTCAACAAAATTGCAAAAACAGGATCAGATAAACCATCTAAATAGTCCCATAACTCCTGAGGAAATAGAATCAATCATTAAAAGTCTCCCTACAAAAAAAAATGCCCAGGACCAGATGGGTTTGATGCAAAATTTTATCAGATCTTCAAAGAAGACCTTATATCAATATTCTTTAAACTATTCCACAAAATAGAAATACAAGGAACACTGCCCAATTTGTTCCATGAAGCCACAATTATGCTTATACTTAAACCAAACAGAGACCAAACAAAGAAAGAGAACTTCAAACCAATTTCCCTTATGAACACTGGTGCAAAAATACTCAATAAAATTCTTGCCAACCAAATGCAAGAATCGATAAAAACAATCATTCACCACAATCAGGTTAGGCTTCATCCCAGGGATGCAGGGATGGTTGAATATATGGAAATTCATCAATGTAATCCACTATATAAACAAACTCAAAGAAAAATTACCACATGACCATTTCTTTTAATTTTTTTTCCGATACAGGGTTTCTCTGTGTAGTCCTGCCTGTCCTGGAACTCACTCTGTAGAGCAGGCTGGCCTCGAACTCAGAAATCCGCCTGCCTCTGCCTCCCAAGTGCTGGGATTAAAGGCGTCCACCACCACCGCCTGGCTCCCATGACCATTTTATTAGATGCTGAAAAGGCATTTGACAATATTCAGCATCCCTTCATGTTAAGTCTTGGAAAGATCAGGAATTCAGGGCCCATACCTAAACACAGTAAAAGCAATATATAGCAAACCGGTAGTCAACATCAAACTAAATGGAGAGAAACCTGAAGCAATCCCACTAAAATCAGGGACCAGACAAAGCTGCTCACTCTCTCCCTATCTATTCAATATAGTACATGAAGTTCTAGATAAAGCAATTAGTCAACAAAAGGAGGTCAAAGGTATACAAATTAGAAAGGAGGAAGTCAAAATATCACTATCTGCAGATGATATGATCATATACTCAAGTGACCCCAAAAATTCCACCAGAGAACTCCTAAAGCTGATAAAAAAAAAAACTCAGTAAAATGACTGAATATAAAATTAACTCAAAGAAATCAGTATCCTTTCTCTACTCAAAGAATAAAGAGGCTGAGAAAGAAATTAGGGAAATGATACCCTTCACAATAGTGACAAATAATATTATATACCTTAGTGTGATTCTAACCAAGTAAGTGAAAGATCTGTATGACAAGAACATCAAGTCTCTGAGAAGCAAGAAATCAAAGAACATCTCAGAAGATGGAAAGATCTCCCATGGTCATGGATTGGCAGGATCAATATAGTAAAAATGGCCATCTTGCCAAAAGCAATCTACAGATTCAATGTAATTCCCATCAAAATTCCAAGTCAATTCTTCATAGAGCTAGAAAGAACAACTTGCAAATTCGTTTGGAATAACAACAAACAAACAACAACAACAACAAAAAAAAAACAGGATAGCAAAAAATATTCTCAAAAATAAAAGAACTCTGGGGGAATCACCATCCCTGACTGAAAGCTCTACTGCAGAGCAAAAGTCTTAAAAACTGTCCAGAGACAGGCAGGAAGATGAATGGAATAGAAATGAAGACCCGGAAATGAACCAACACATCTATGGTCCCTTGATATTTGACAAAAGAGCTAAAAACATTCAGTGGTAAAAAAGAGAGCATTTTTAACAAATGGTGCTGGTTCAACTGGAGGTCAGCATGTAGAAAAATGTATATTGACCCATTCTTATCTCCTTATACAAATCTCAACTCCAAGTGAATCCAGGACCTCCACATAAAACCAGATACACTGAAGCTTATAGAGGAGAAAGTGGGGAACAGCCTTGAACACATGGGCACAGGGGAAATTTTCCTGAACAGAACACCAATGGCTTATACTCTTAAGATCAAGAATGTACAAATGGGACCTCATAAAATTGCAAAGCTTCTGTAAGGCAAAGTACACTGTCAATAGGACAAAATGGCAACCAACAGATTTGTAAAAGATCTTCACCCATACTACATCTGAAAAAGGGCTAATATCCAATAGATACAAAGAACTCAAGAAGTAAAACTCTAGAGACTCAAATAACCCTATTAAAAATGGGGTACAGAGCTAAACAAAGAATTTTCAACTGAGGAACATGGAATGGCTGAGAAGCACCTAAAGAAATGTTCTACGTACTTAGTTATCAGGAAAATGTAAATCAAAACAACTCTGAGATTACACCTCATACCAGTCAGAATGGCTAAAATCAAAACTCAGGTGACAGCAGATGTTGGCAAGGATGTGGAGAAAGAGGAACACTCTTCCATTGCTGGTGGGATTGAAAGATGGTATAACCACTCTGGAAAACAGTTTGGCAATTTCTCAGGAAATTAAACATAGGGGACACAGCTATACCACTCCTGGGCATACACCTAGAAGATGCTCCAACATGTAATAAGGACACATGCTCCACTATGTTCATAGCAGCCTTATTTATAATAGCCAGAAGTTGGAAAGAATCCAGATGTCCCTCAACAGAGGAATGATACAAAAAATGTGGTATGTTTACACAATGAGTACTACTCATCTATTAAAGCAATGAATTCATAAAATTCTTAGGCAAATGGATGGAACTAGAAAATATCATCCGGAATGAGGTAATCGAATCACAAAAGAACATGCATGGCATGCACTCACTGATAAGTGGATATTATCCCAGAAGTTTGGAATACCAAAGATACAATTCATAGACCACATGAAGCTCAAGAAGGAGGAAGACCAAAGTGTGGATACTTTGGTTGTTCTTAGAAGGGGGATCAAAATACTCATGGGAGGAGGTACAGGGACAAAGTGTGGAGCAGAGACCAAAGGAAAGGCTATCCAGAGAGTTCCCCATGTAGAGATCCTTCTCATATAGTTACCAAACCCAGACACTATTGTGGATGCCAACAAGTGCTTCCTGATAGGAGCCTGATATAGCTGTCCCCTGAGAGGCTCTGCTTGTACCTGACAAAACAGAAGGGGGGGTCGTTACCTTTTTAAGCTGCTGGTGTCAGACCAGTGTCTAGCAACAAAATAATTCCTAACTGAGGAGACCATTCATCACAGACATAAATGCAGCTTCTTCCATCTTAATACTTCCTGAGGAACAAATTGATGGATTCAAAGAAGCAAAACATCACCAGGAATGATCAATCCAACCGCATCCCAAGAGCAACTATACAACTGCATCCAGTTATTATTGCTGTAATTATTGAACTGTAGCTTTTCCACATTCTTCATGATGAAAGATGTTTTCTGTGGCTGCTCAAGAGTAACTTAGCATTAGCCAGATAATTAATTTTTTTCAGATAAATATTTTTTCAGAGATGCAAGGGTAGTTTAATATAGACAAAGAATATGGAACACCACAGTAGTAGAATGTTACAACAACATGGTAATTTCAATAGAATAAAAAAATTATTTGAGAAAATTCAGCATGCTTTTATGATAAAAACTCTTAGAAAATTAGGTCATGAATGAAGTTGTACAGCCACCATCATAATTTAATCTCTGAAGAAAAAGATGGCCTTTCCCTTAAGATAAAAATTCATCCACTAAAACTAAAATTTACTTCCATTCAAAACAGCACATGATGTCTGATCTAGAATAATCAGAGTAAAGCAAAAGGAAACTCAACAAAATTGAAAAGTAGAAAATCAAAATTACACTTCTTAACAGATGACATGATTGTACATACAGAAAAATTTAGAAATGTCACCAAAATACTGATAGAACTAATAATCAGTGAATTCGGAAAATTTGCAAGATACAAAATAGACATACAAAGACATACTAGTTGGGATAATAACGCGATGAATAAAATTTAAAATATCTACTTAAATATTAATGAATATTATTTTTGGTGAGGGAAATGAGCCAAGTGATGTATGTAATTATTTTTAAACATGTGTGTGTATATATGCACATCAGAGTGTGAGTCCAGGTGCACATGCCCATAGGCTTGCAGCATGTGTTTGGAGCAAAGGACAACCTCAGGGGTCATCCCTCAGAAATGCAGTCTACTTCCTTTTTGAGGCAGCTTCTTCCACTGGTCTTGAGTTCACCAGCTAGGCTGCACTGCTGGCTAGCAGCTCCCAGCTCCTCCTTCCCTGCCTCCAGCACTGGGGTTGCATATTTGCCGTGGAGTCTGGCATTTCTACATGGACTCTGGAGACTGAGCTCTGACCCTCCCCGCCCCCACAGTCTCATGTAACAAGCAGTTTATCAGCTATACCACCTCCCCATGACTTTTGCTTTTGAACTCTATGGCTTCTATCATGAAATTTTCAACTTTGTGTACATGAAATCGGCTCAGTTTAAACAAGTGAAAGATAAGAGGAGCATGGTATGGGCAGGGGTGGGGTCAGAATATAAAATTAAAAAGTAAAAAAGACAAAAAGACAAAAAGCTTTAGTTTTATATACAATCTAAAATTATGACCATAGATGACTAGAGATTTATAAATTCTAAGTCAGTGTCTTGAAACTTAAAGCAACAGAAAAACTCCCTGGGTTTGGAGAAGAGGCCCATAGCCACCAGCTATTTTACCCAGGAAGGGTAAAACCTATTCAGGAAGCAATTTCAATTGAAACAGAAACAGAGAGGAAAGTCTCAGGGTTGCTTTCTAGAAGCCGATTGCTAAACCAATGAAAATGAATGTGTCTACCATATTTTTATTTTATTTTCTTGGTTATTATTTTTTGTGTATCTTGGGGTTTTATGTGAAGAGACACCATGACCACAGCAGCTCCTATAAAGTAAAACATTTAATAAGGGCTGGCTTGAAGTTTCAGAAACTTTGTCTGTTATTGTCACGAAAGGAAACATGGCAGTATACAGCCAGACATGGTGCTGGAGAAGAAGCTAAGAGTTCTACAACTCTATCCACAGCAGGAGACTGTGTGTCACACTGGGGAAAGCTTGAGTATATGAGACTTCAAAGCCCATCTCCACAGTGACACACTTGCTCCAGCAGGACCATACCTCTAAATAGTGCCATTTTCTATGAGCCAAGCATTCAAACACATGAATCTGTGAAGGCCATTCCTATTCAAACCACCACGTTATCTAATTTAATTGAACCTGTTGATTTTAGACAAAGATAATGTAGGGTAAAAGAATACTCTGGAGAATTTCAATTCTGTAGTTCTAAAATTCTTATTTTTTTATTTATTTTATATTGTTAGGTAGATTATTTCAAGGCTGAAAGTATCTGTATATACACACATGTATATATTAATATTTGTATATGTGTGAGAGAAAGTGAGCATATACAAGAAATGTGTAGTTTTGAAAGACTGTATAAAAACAGGTCTTTAATTCAATAATAATTTCTGGTTCAAGTTCCAATCAACTTACTGTCATTTCACCAAGAATATTTAGACAGTCAAAAATTCTACTTGTCTATATTTTTTCACCAAATTTTTCCGAGAAACTAATGTTTGCAAGTTCCTCAGTGTTTTCTGTTTAGGTGAGAATATTTAACTCAATTTTAATCTCATAATTTTATCATGTGTTTATTTGCTATAGGAATAGTCCTGTGGATTTATGTACACTTGGACAACCTCTAGTTATCATTCTGCAGACTCCAGAACCTATTTTAATGAGATGGTGTCTCTCACTTGACTAGAATGATCCAACCAGGATAGACTTTTCTACAGTAAGCCTGAGGTATCCGCTTGCCCCTGCTTCCCCAGATCTGGGATCATGTGTTCATTACCACAGCTAGCTTTGCTTTTACACAGGTCCTCTGGGTAGAACTCAAGTCATTGTGCTTGCCAGGAAGCATTTCCCTGATTGAGATATTTGCCAAGTTCATCCTTGATACTCTTTATATGAGAACCCCACATAAAACACTTTGCAACCAACTTACCAGTATCTATGCTCAACACTGCTCACAGCCTAAATCTTCAGAGGAAAATTTTATTATGTGGCCAAGACTTTGAGTGTAATATGAGACCACTTATTTGACTGGAAACAAAGGTTACCCTGTAAGTAAAATGATAATTGGATATATAATTTTTCCTTTGGTGGTTTTCTGATTTATGTAATTATTATCCACTAGCCCCCAGAACAGCCCTTTCCTAGTCTGTCCTTAATAGCTTGCTTGTACTATCTATTTTGCAGAAGGGATTTAAAATGCCTTAAAATAAAATCTATATACAAAAAGCCTCTGAAAAATAACATAACAAAGATATACAGAGGAATATATACAGGATATATATATTTAAATAGGTATATAGGAGAAAGCATACTTGAGACATGAGGCTTTATACAATTATAGCAGTTCATCCCATTTTTCTTCCTATCTCCCCAGAGGCAAAATTTTTAGCTTGTTAAACACTTCAAGGTCTCTGAAGAGAGTAAAGCAGTTGTGATGGGATAAAGAAATAGATACAGTAAGTCAGGAAGAGGGAAGAGAACATCTAAACATATTTGCCAAGAGACCTTGCACAAGAAAGGGACATCACACTTCAGACAAAAGCTGCCTACCAAGTGCGAACAAAACCAAAGACACAACATTTAAATTTAATCCAATAAAAGTGGCTGTTCCGAGGAGAGATTGGCATGAAAGACTTACTCAAGTGTGTATTCTCCACTCAGGGACAGAGGTGACACTGCCAGGAAGACTGAGTGGAAACATTGTGTCGTACACAGTCTTACTTCCATGTCAAGGCTTTAACAAAGTACTGGTTGGTAGACAGTTTGAGGTTAAATACTTTCTAAAGACTCAATGAAAGCAGCATTATTCTCTGTAAGAGATTCTTACATTCAGCACCACATCCGTAAGCCCCAAGACGGATGCTGATGGTCCAAGGACCACATCTCGAGAGCCACGACCCAGGCAGGATGCATACATCATATTCACAAATGGAACTTCCACCATCTCCTCTGTGCCTCCAAACAGTATTGATTTCTTTCTGAGTTTTAAGTCAATAAAGTTACATTAGCCAGACAACAAGACATATGTTTCTCACTGTATCCTATGAAAATGCTGATCAGTTGGAGTTCCTCAAAGTAAAAAGCCTCCTTCCCAGAAGCAAGTTAATGTCTGTTAAAACTTTGGCAACATAACTTATAAATCTGTTTCAAGAGTGCTGTCCATTCTCTAAGCTGGGGGAAAAAAACCACTCCTTGGCATTTCACAGTTTCAAAGCTTTAAAAATCAAGCCCCCAAATGCAACCCACTTTATTCAAAAAAAGTTATAAGAAGTTCATTCACTTTTAAGTGTCACCATCATGCTAATGTATTTTTTAAAAAATCAATCAAACCTAATCTAAACATCTCAAGAGAGAAGGAAATCGGATCTTTTTGCATGTGAACTACAGAATCAAAGCCCTTAGTAACGGCACTTCTCATGCAGTGCTGGGGACATACTGTCCAAGCAAACTGCTGAAATGTCATCCAGACAAGTCCTAATCTAGTGTATAGTTTGGAGGAGTGAATGTTTGAAAGTCTAATACCCCCAGATTAATGGCCGGCTGGACTTATACACAATGGCATTACTGTGCCAAGGGAGACACTAGCCAGATGAACTTAGAAAATACCACAGAAAACCTGCTGGAGAGTTTTTTGGACACAGATGGAATGTATAACCCACTCTCTTGACTTAAAAAAAAAAGTTCAACTGTTAAAAAGTAGTTTACATATTTTCCAAAAGGAGGTCATTGTCTTTGTTTTGACAGCAGAATAGGAATTAGATGAATCCAAACTGTTTACTAACTTGAATAACACCCAGCTGTCTAAGTAATCCCAACAGGTCTGAAAAAGTAAAAATGCTTGCTCACCAAAGACAGCCATCCTTAATGAAGGGATAACAGCCAGCCCAATTAAATCTGCCAAGCATTTCATTCTCCTGTAGTCAAAATTCCACTCTCAGCAAAGCATCCTCTCCCTGCGCATCTGCTCTCTGGCTGCGTCTGCGTTGCCTGACTAAATGTCTGAGTCACCTTTTCCAGGTCTATCTTCCACTTAATATCTAAGCAGCTTCTGAGTCCATTTTGGACACAATGTATGGTAGGAAAGAGACAACATATATGACACATGTGTGGACCAAATAAAATCATCAGAGAATAATTGAAAACATCAGAAATGTCGTTGTAGGAAGCAAAAATACAGAAGTATGTGGGGTGGGGGAGGATCAATTAAATATAGAAGATTTAACACATTTTCTTCACCCCCTTTAATGAAAATTTGTCAAAATGTTATAATCTAGGATTATAAATGATCATTCATTTCACACCTAAATATATATTTAATATGAATTTATTGATTTTATAGATGTTAATATGTCACAGATATCCTTAAAATATAGATGGGGAAAGACAAATACATATATATAAAATAAGATTAACTGCTATGTAAACATGAGAAAAACATGCTACAAAATATATTCTGATCACTGAGAAACAACTGATGGCTGAAGTTCACTCAGGGTGGCTTCCTGAAGGAAGTGATTTTTCTGGGCAATGAGAAACAGTTATTCTGCAACAGCTTATGATAAATTAATGAGGACACTAGAAAATCTGGAGCAGGTCAGATAGGAGTCTGTAAGATGCTGTGTGTGCAAGAAAGAAGATGTTTTCCTGCACATTGCAAGAAAAGGTAAGAGAAACAAACAAACAAACACGTTTTCAGAAGCACTCGTGGCCGGAAAACCTCTGACCTACAAAGAAAATGGTCTGGACAGTACACTGGTCTTCTCACCTTCACAACTGTAAACAGTTGTTTGTCTCAATTTCCTTAGCTGGAAACAGGCAACAGTAATTATGCATAGGCTCCCACCTTCCTTTGTCTTTGTAAAAGTCAAGAGATGCAATGTTTCTGAATAGAAAGAGGTAAATGTAAAAAGCAAAGTGTTGCTGTGTGCAAGGATTTTGTATACTTTGTGAGCATGCATTAGTCAGTGTCCCCTGACTCTCTATGCACTACCCTGACTCAACGGCATGCATACCCATCTGTCTTAGTTTCCTTGTCTACTGATGTGATAAAATACCCTGACAAAAAAGGAGGAAAGGGGTTATTTTTAGCTCTTAGGTCTTAAGGCAGAGAGTAAAGCCAACAGGAACCTGAAGCAACTGGTCCCATCACCACTGTCAGAGATAGCAATGATCCCATAGATGTCAGTGTTCCACTTTCTTTCTCCAATTAATATAGTCCATGATTTCATACTCAGGAAATGGTTTTCCCAAAAGTACAATGGGTAATCTCAAATTAACTAGCATACTCAAAATAATCCCTTATTGGTAAGGCCCATGGGCTGGTCTCCCAGGTGATTTCGGATTCCATCAATCTGACAACTCTAACCATTCACACCATCACCACATTATTTGATGGATGTCAAATCATTACTTAAAATTCAGATCTAATGTCTTTTTAAGATTTATTTTATTTTTAATTGCATGCATTGAGGGAGGGTATGTACATTTATGAGAACAAGAACCTTTGGTGTCCAGAAAAGAACTGTAGCCCCTGAAGTCAGAGCTACAGGAACTGCACTTGAGTGTTCTGTCAGAGCAGTAAGCACTGCTCACCACTGATCCATTTCCCCAACCCCAGCTCCAACTTCTTATAAATACTTGGAGTTATTATTCTCATGATGTAGGAATAAGTTTTCCAAAATTTAAATTTTCCCTTGGAACATCAATTTTCTTTTACTTATAATCAATGCTGTCTACTATTTACTCCAGAGTATCAGGATGACTTGTTCATTTTGGTAAATGTGACTAAATATTGAAATCTGAACAAATGTAGTCACCATTTCAAGTAAAAATGTGTGCTCTTCCAGTCAAAGTTTGGGAAGATCAGTTCGTCACTCATTTACACAGTCCTGATGAGAAGACTAAACTTTTTGTGTAACACATTATAAATGACATTGGTTTTGTGTTTCTAATATTTGACAACAAATAACAACAAAGAATACTATAGCTACTAGCTCAATGTGTTGCCACTGGCAAGAGGCTAGTCTTTTGTCAACCATTGACTTTACACTATTATTACAAAGGTCAACATACTTACAGAGGCAAATACCACTGTATGATCATTAGCACAAGCATTTTTACATTTTATATGGCCTGAGAGGGTTTCAAATATCTCCAGAATTTTGCTGTCTACACCTTAGCTATCATTTCTCTGACATATCCTCAACTGTTCACTACCAAAGTCCTTTACCAGGCCCTTGATTTTATTGGAAGTCATGGGTCAAACTAATCCTTCCAGGCACTGAATATTACATTTAAATTCCTTCTTCTAAGCCTCGGTTTCCTTTTTTCCTCCAAAGTAAGCCATGAAGTGCTATCTATATTTTTTCATAAAGAAATATGAACCATTTTTCCTACCTTCTAAAGGGAAGTTTTTATTACTACTCTTGTGAATATGTTTGTCTCTTTCCTATCCCTGCTGGATTCACATAACATGCACAAAAACAGAATTGTCTCTAACACCAATGTGTTTCAGTTAGCAAATGTCCATCCTGAGATGAACACTGAGGCAAGGAGGAAACCTTTGAGGAAAAAAACCCAGTGGAGTATAAGTATTTCAGCTTCCTTATATTGTCAACAGGTGATATGCAGAAGGAAAATTAGGCAATGAAGAATATATGTGACCACTAACAGATCTGCTCAAACACATACTTAATAGCAATCTAGCCATGCTTTTTATCTGAAATAAAAACTCACTTTCATACACTCACTGTGCTTTGAATTATTCTTTTTCTCGAATATTCCATGGCAAGGTTAAGATGTTTTACTTTCGTAAAACTCCCTCTATTCTTAGATTTGTTGTCTGTAACACAATGGTCCTTATGGGAATGTGTGGAACAAACCTTGGGATGACAGGAGTATTAAAAGAAAATAGTGGGAAATGGGATAGCGAAACCAGGGAAGCAGATAGCAAGTGTCACTCTTTGTGGGAGAAAGACGAGAAATTAAGACAGATAGATGATAGATAGATAGATAGATAGATAGATGATTAATTTGAGATATACATCAAATTATTTTTCTTTTCTAATGAGAGACAAAGGTAGTAGACCTGAATAAGAGAGGAATTAAAGAAACTGGGAGGAGAAGAGAGAAGAGAAACTATAATCGGGATACATTATATGATAAAAGAATCTATTTTCAGTGAAAAATAAAAAACAAATGGAAGAAAAGATATTTATTCACTACCCCCCAAAATAAGATTATTGTGGATATGATCTTTTTTATTTTTGCCGGTTCACATTAGCCATTGATTTCCGAGCAGAAACTAATCTCCAATTTCAAGTATAACCCAAACCTATGTTTAACACACACTTATCCAGCATGGTACCAGGGAGTGAGTCAAGTGAGTTCTTGTCATACATTAATTCCAAGCACCCTCTGCATTTAAGTCTCTCTTGCAGTTAAAGATCGATTCTACATGTTTGAATATGACTTGTAGAAATGTAATATCATTTGTCTTGTTTTGTTTTGTTTTTTGTTTCTTCTAGCACAGGCTAGCTTCAAACTCCCTATGTTCTGATTATTATATGAAATAGATTCTCCTGCCTTCACATTATCAAGAGTGGGTGTGGCTTACAGGTGCATACCACCATACTTGGTTCTACGTGTTTCTGGGGATAGGCCCAGGGATTTATGCATATTTGGCATGCATTCTACTAACAGTTTCATGCTCCCTGACATACCTTTGTTCTTAAGAAAACTGTCTTCATGTTGGCTTTCCACAATTCAGTAATTTTAATATACAAGAAATGATGTCAATGATCACTTGCAGATTAACTTGTGGGTGAAACTCTGCTGTTCCTGCCACAATTAAGACATCTCTTTATTCCTATTTTACTGAAGCCAGGGTCAGCTCCTCTATGGAAAGAAGCTAGAATCCAGAAGAGAAAGGAGTCTTATGTTAGCTTAGGAGAAGCAGCATGAGGTCTAAATATTACTGGATGTCTCCCTCCATAAGGAGCAATCACAGCCAGAGACAGAGATAATGACATTGCACCCTACTCCACTTATCTTGCACTCCTTAGTCTCCAGGCCTCCTTGAGGGGTGGGTGATGCATCTTCCTCCTTTCTTCTTCTAGGGCAGGATCATATGCAGGTCTGGGAGGCTGAGTCCTTCTAAATAATCCTCTCCTAGACTGGTGATTATATAATCATGGTCCATTCCTTCCTATCCATGACTCCCAAATCAGCACATAATTATCCTTAGATTAATTACATTTGGGGGCTTCTGTAAATGACAGCATGCTTCTTTGGGATCAACTTAAATCAATAGATTCTCAATCTGACTTATATCAGTATTCTGTCTTGTTATCCCCCTCTCAATACCTCCTCCCAGTCATTTGTCTGTGCTGCTTCCAGAGCAAGGAAAACTTTTAACCGAATAAACACCAACTCACAAGCTCTTCTTTCTGGCTTAAGTTCTTAACTCTGACATTAAGTTGGGTTAACCTCTTATATCAGAATTCTCTTCTATGGGCAGTAAATAGGATGCAGTTGGAAAAGATTGGTTAAAACATGGTAATAAATAATTGGTAAATGTTAAATGTCAGAACATTGGATTGGCTTCAGCCCTGAGTTGTGTTAGGTTTAGACAGAAATGAAATGTAAAAGAGGAGTTCTTATTTATCTCTTGAAAAGTGAAATAAACGAGAAAAAGAGAAATTTGTGAAAAGATTAATGAAGCTGAGCTTGTGTAAAATATTACAGGCTCGGGGGAGGGGACTACAATACAAGTGTGAAAGTGAGCTAGATGGAGAGGATAGACCACAGGGGATTTGGTTCCCTGGGGTGAACAGAAAAGGGACAAGAAACTGGACACTTTTGATTTATATATTTATGAACTTAAAATCACAACATTTCTCCATTCCCTTTCCTCCCTCTAACCTCTCCCATATACTCTCTCCCTACTCACCTTCCTATCCATGGCCTCTTTCTTCACCAATGACTTTCGATGCATATATGTACACACACACACACACACAAGTTTAAGAATGTCAATAAGTTGGGTTAACCCCTGTCTTAGGGTTTCTATTCCTGCACAAACATCATGACCAAGAAGCAAGTTGGGGAGGAAAGGGTTTATTGAGCTTACACTTCCATCTTGCAGTTCATCACTAAAGAAGTCAGGACTGGAACTCAAGCAGGTCAGGAAGCAGGAGCTGATGCAGAGGCCATAGAGGGATGTTTCTTACTGGCTTGCTTCCCCTGGCTTGCTCAGCCTGCTCTATTATAGAACCCAAGAGCACCAGCCCAAAGATGGAACCATCCACAAGGGGCCCTCACCACTTGATCACTAATTGAAAAAATGCCCCACAGCTGGATCTCATAGAGACACTTCCCCAACTGAAGCTCCTTTCTCTGTGATAACTCCAGCCTGTGTCAACTTGACACACAAAACTAGCCAGTACAATCGACCCCTTGTCAACTGGACACACAAACACATCACTATTAAGCCTCAGCCCTTACTTTCTTATTCATCCCCAAGATCTAAATTACTTTAAAAGTCCCACAGTCTTTACATATTAAAAGTTCAATCACCTTAAAATATCCAATATCTTTAAAATTCAAAATCTTTTAAAAATTCAAAGTTTTTTAACTGTGGGCTCCACTAAAATACTTTCTTCCTTCAAGAGGGAAACATATCAGGGCACAGTCACAACCAAAAGCAAAACTCAAACTCCAATGGTTCAATGTCTTGGATTCAACTTACAACCTTCCAGGCTCCTTCAAGGGCTTGGGTCACTTCTTCAGTCCTGCCCTTTGTAGCACACAGCTTGTCTTCTAGGCTCCAGCTGCCTATACTCCACTGCTGCTGCTGTTCTTGGTGGTCATCATATGGTACTGTCATCTCCAAAACACTGTTGACTTCTACTGTAATTAGGCTGCACCAATAGCCTCTCATAGGCTCTCTTCATGGT
This sequence comes from Apodemus sylvaticus, assembly GCF_947179515.1. NCBI lineage: Eukaryota > Metazoa > Chordata > Mammalia > Rodentia > Muridae > Apodemus > Apodemus sylvaticus. Next base: position 60,019,366 of record NC_067473.1, on the reverse strand, counting down.
GACAAACCTCTGCTCCTATGCATGACCCCTTCAAGTCCTGGGCCATCAATTGCAACTGAGGCTGCACCTTCACCAATGGCCTTCCATGGCCTTTCACTGTGCCAAGAGCCTCAGCTGTTCTTCATGACCCCTTCATGCCTTCAAAACCAGTACCATCTGGGTGACTCTTACACAGTTCTAAATCCACAGCACAAAATACAACTGTGGCTATCTCTGGAACACACTCTCTGTGCTCTCAGAAAACACTTCCAAGAAGATTTCATCTCAGTGATGCTGGTCTCTTCTTAATCACCACTAATTTCTTAGCTCCAGCTAACCAGCGTCAATAATCCCAGTAACACAAAGGTTTGCTTTAGTGGTTCTGGTATCTTGTTACTTTCAGCTGATTCTTCAGCCCCAGCTAACCAAAACCACAGAATCTTCACAATCAAAACATGGCCACTTTAAGGGTCTTTAATCTTCCCTCTGAAATTTCACAAGCCAGGCCTCCATCTTCTGCACTGTTCTTAACATTGTCTTCCAAGCTCCCACAGAACTTTCCACAGCTTTTCTAGCTCAAAGTTCCAAAGCCCTTCCACAATCCTCCCCAAAACATGGTCAGGTTGTCACAGGAATACCCCACTACGCTGGTACCAATTTGTCTTAGTCAGGGTTTCTATTCCTGCACAAACATCATGACCAAGAAGCAAGTTGGGGAGGAAAGGGTTTATTGAGCTTACACTGCCATGTTGCAGTTCATCACTAAAGGAAATCAGGAGTGGAACTCAAGCAGGTCAGGAAGCAGAAGCTGATGCAGAGGCCATGGAGGGATGTTTCTTACTAGCTTGCTTCCCCTGGCTTGCTCAACCTGTTCTCTTATAGAACCCAAGAGCACCAGCCCAAAGGAGGAACCACCCACAAGGGGCCCTGACCACTTGATCACTAATTGAGAAAATGCCCCACAGCTGGATCTCACGGAGGCACTTCCCCAACTGAAGCTCCTTTCTCTGTGATAACTCTAGCCTGTGTCAAGTTGACACACAAAACTAGCCAGTACAACCCCTTATATCAGAATTCCCTTCTATTCTTAAATCTAACTTGTACGGTCTGTATAATGTTACTTTTAAGTATGTTTTTGAGACAGTGAAAATGTTGCAGTTAATCATCAATCATGTTCTGTTATTAGAAAAGATGAATATCTGAGAACTTGATTTGAAATCCAGTTGCTCATTTTCAAACCATACAAGTATGGAAGAAACATCTTAGACTATACATGTTTGTTTGTAATCAATAAAATATGATAAAAGGTAAATGTTATAACTAGACATCATGCATTCTAGTAGAAAAAAATGTTATATGTATGTCTATATATGCATATATATGTGTGTATATAACTTCTAGAAGAGCCTGATACACTATAAAATGTGTTTATATGTCTATTGGTTATTTGTCATTACTGTTGTTGTGTTTTTTATTTGTTCACTTAGTTTGAAGTGTCTTTGATGTCAGCACAATTTCGAGCTAGAACTAGAGTCAATAAGGATAACTGTTATAACTACATCTATCATAATGGCAAATGATGAATCTCTTTCAGGAATACTCAATAACACATCAGGCAAATGCAGAGCAAGAATCTTTTCTAATTTATGGCCAACAATATGGATTTGGTCCATTAGTACATCATGCATCTTCTCTTTTATAACAGTATGTACTACAAATTGAACCATGGATTATTCATGGGGTGAAGACCCAGGCTACTTCAAGGATATAGCAGAGGTGCTCCTGTAGACTCTAATAAGAAAGGAAAATGTAGCATTTACTTTTCAAAAGTGATTTGTTGATTTGTTCCTCTTAAGTTAAAAGTAATACTCAAGGAACTCAATGGAGGGTTACAGCCCTCATTAACTTAAGATCATTGTATTCCTATGGGCTCCATCTCTTGCAAAGCATCTACAATTGATCCCAAAGGTAGACAATCTCTTGCAGCTAATAACCATGGCTACATAACCACATAACTATGTTATTTAACCTTTTCCTCCTCCCATCTGTCCTCCTTCAATCAGTCTTTGTTTACCTAGTCATGTAGATTTCCACTGCCTCCAAAAATAACTATTTAACTATTTTTGATACATTAAAGATCTGGCATGTACAAAGGTAAGCATGTCCTCACCCATATTTATGTCTCTGTGTGTGCTCTAAAAAAGGCCACAGTCATTGCATCTGTATCAGTTGTTAACTGGAAAAGAGAGGTTCCTTGACTTGACCATAATTTGAACAGCTCCTTTTCTGTCAGATTCCATATGACTTTGTACAAGACTGTTTGTATTTCAAGATCTATAAAAATATTTATACTCCACTGTATTATGAAAATATTTTTTCATATATACAGAAATAAGTATAGAATATTTTCCTGGAATTTTTCATTAGATATGTTTCTTACCATCAATTAAAGATTTTTAAATTATTACATTTACATATCTACCTATCTATCTATATCTATTTTCTATCTATTTGTTCATTCATTTATGATAAGAAATATACTACAATTCACATATGGAAGCCCAAGGCCAGGTTGTGGGGGTTGGTGCTCTCTTCCTACTATGTGGGTCCTGGAGACTGGACTAAGGTCATTAGGCTTGTCAACAAGCACGTTAATCCACTGAGAAATCAGCTTAGCAATTTAACTTTTGAGGAGAGTTATTTCCTTCTTAGACTGTGGCATATTTAGCTAGATGAGTTGTATAACCATGTTGGTCTTTCCTACAAACAAATATGACTTTGGAGATCAAAATCCTATCCAACACATGACTGTAAGTGATCAAGAACTATCACCGTATTCAAGCAATGAAGATAAGTAATTCCCCAGACCTGACTTAAAAGAGTTCATTATTTAAACTATATCGCACTTAGAAGAATAACACTTGTGAAATTCAAGTACCGAGGTCTAGTGGAGGAAATGAAATGTAAACAATGAAGAACACTCTATTGACTAAAATTATTTAAACAGCAACAAAAGTTAAAGGTAAATTTTGTAAATTGGCCACTGGTCACTTCCTATTTAAGATGAGTCCTGAACAGCATGACACGTAAGATCTAATCATCTCCTTAATAATGTAAATCTAAAGCAAAGACAGAGCAGTGTTTTCATTTATGGTGCAAAATTCAAAGCTTTTGGGTATATTTAGAAAGTGTCTGAAGGTTTCAGTTCTTAAGGCCATTTAGATGCTTTCTAAAGTCAATTCATAGCTCTAGAACATGAGATGAAACACTGGAAGCCTCCTGCATGCCTATATTTATCTTTCTCTTGAATCACCTTCAAATCTGTTTTACACTTTAAAATCTATTCCAACGTGATTATACATATCCAACGTGACTTGATTCTTAAGTCTAAAGAGATGACGTTTACCATGAAGAGTATTCCTGTGAGAAATTGCAAATGCTCTAAATTTAACAAAATCACTAAATTGACATGAGCTTTGAGAAAGGTATAGCGCCATGGAACTAAATTTAAACATTGATTCTGTATTTCAGAATATTCCTTCCTGTGTCTCCAAAAGATTAAACACATGAAAATTGAAAGAACAGTTCTTAAAGTTGAAAATAACAAACAAGAAACTTTATTGTCATCAAAGCTATCATTTAAGAATTGTCCCCTGACAACTGAGAACCTAAGCCAAAAGAGATGTAGTTAGCATGGAAAAGAATTGAGGACAGCATGTCTGATCTCTTCCTAATATCTACAGGGCCAACAAATAGCTGGGGTTATGTTGCTTAAAGGAATTAGAAAGGCAAAAACAAAACAAATAAGCAAACAAACAAAAACAGAGAAACCTAGAATGAGTTAAAGCGTTAAATACCCAAGACATAATTCACATATCAAATCATTCCCAAGAAAATGGAAGAAGAGGGGCCTGGTTCTGGGAAGGCTTGATGCAGCATTGTAGGGGATTGCTAGGACAGAGAGGTGGGAGGGGGTTGATTGGGGAATGAGCAGAGGGAAGAGGGCTTATAGGACATATGGGGAGGGGGGACTGGGAAAGGGAAAATCATTTCAAATGTAAACAAACAATATAGAAAATAAAAAAAAGAATAGGTGTGATTTGCTGAAAAGAAAACAAATTTATAATGACAATGGGAAGTCATCATATTCATGTTTTATTTAAATAAAAATACTGGATTACTTCCTTTCTTAAAAGTCATATGTAATCCTACAGAACAAAAGGTTTCTGTTTATATATTTCTTTATAAATAAATGTTTATTATAAATAAATATATACAAAGTATTCTTCATTAGCCACATAGTAGTATTATTTACACAGATCCACTATCATTCACTTAGCATTCCAGATACCTCAATTACTGTTAATATTATACTACTAAAAAGCAAACATTATATTTTAAAACTGCATGGAATATTGTGCTTTTATAAATTTCTATTATTATGAGAATTCCTAAAATTCAGGAGACAGCAGGTGTTGGAGAGGGTGTGGAGAAAGAGGAACACTCCTCCACTGCTGGTGGGGTTGCAAATTGGTACAACCACTCTGGAAATCAGTCTGGCGGTTCCTCAGAAAACTGGGCACCTCACTTCCAGAAGATCCTGCTATACCACTCCTGGGCATATACCCAGAGGATTCCCCACCATGTAATAAGGATACATGCTCTACTATGTTCATAGCAGCCCTATTTATAATTGCCAGATGCTGGAAAGAACCCAGGTATCCCTCAACAGAAGAGTGGATGCAAAAAATGTGGTATATCTACACAATGGAGTACTATTCAGCCATTAGAAACAATGAATTCATGAAATTCTTAGGCAAATGGATGGAGCTAGAGAACATCATACTAAGTGAGGTAACTCAGACTCAAAAGGTGAATCATGGTATGCACTCACTAATTAGTGGATATTAACCTAGAAACCTGGAATACCCAAAACATAATCCACACATCAAATGAGGTACAAGAAGAAAGGAGGAGTGGCCCCTGGTTCTGGAAAGACTCAGTGAAGCAGTATTCGGCAAAACCAGAACAGGGAAGTGGGAAAGGGTGGGTGGGAGGACAGGGGAAGAGAAGGGGGCTTAGTGGACTTTCAGGGAGTGGGGGGCTAGAAAAGGGGAAATCATTTGAAATGTAAATAAATTATATCGAATAAAAAAAAAAGAACTGTGGGGGAAGGCTAGAGGACCCCAGAGGCAATGAGATGGAGTGAGGACAGCCTTCTTTAAGATCATTTAAGAACAATGTGAGTATGAACTAAATGTGTACTATAAAACCTACCTATCTTGGATTTTATCATTGCTGATATCATTTTACCATTTTCCATAACTCTATCCAGAGTGAATCTGAAAATAAGATTTATTATCTATCATTTACAAATTATTAGAAGTTAAAGTTTATTGCCTGTTGGGAAAAAAATGAACATACAATGAATAGGATGTGGTTGGTACCCAGGCCAGACTTTTTGCTAAAATGACTGAAATGCCAAATTTAAAACTTGTAGTATTTTTTAACAATGATTGTATTTTATTTCCTTATTAAATACTAGTACACTTGGTAGCAACGGTCTGTCAGCTAGTAGTAATTAATTCATTCAACAAATATAATGAATGCATGGTGCAATAAAGACACATGCTCCATTATGTTCAAAGTAGCCGTATTTATAATAGCCAGAAACTGGAAAGAACCCAGATGTCCCTCAATGGAGGAATGGATACAGAAAATGTGGTATATTTACACAATGGAATGCTACTCAACAATTAAAAACAATGAATTCACGAAATATTTAGGCAAATGGTTGGATCTGGAAAATATCATCCTAAGTGAGGTAACCCAATCACAAAAGAATGCACATGGAATTCAATCTCTGATAAGTGGATATTAATTAGCCCAGAAGCTCTGAATACCCAAGGCACAATTAGGATAACAAATGACTCCCATGAAGAAGTAAGGAGAGGGTCCTGATCCTGGAAAGGCTTGATCTAGCATTGGAGGGAAGTATCAGGACAGAGAAAAAGGAGATAGGTGATTGGAGAATGGGTGGAGAGAAGAAGGTTTATGGGATATATGGGGAGGGGGAAACTGGGAAAGGGGAAATCATTTGGAATGTAAACAAAGAATATAGAAAATAAAAATACATAATAAAAATTAAAAAAAAATTTCTAAATGATCAGGGAATATGTACTTCATTAAACCCTGCCTTATTATTAGGTGGCCAACAAGAACCATTAAATCACATAGGCCCTTCCATGAGGCTTTCATGCCATTGTCAATACCCACAGGTTAATGAGATTTCATTACTTTACAGATACCTGAGGGAACCAACTTAATAATAGTAAACTGCTATTTTGACTCATGGTTTCAGAGATTTTTTTGTTCACTTTCCATGCTGTTCAGGTCTGTGGCACATAATGGCAGAAATACAATGGTCAATTTACCTCATCTCAGCCAGGAAACGAAATGAGGAGCTTTAAGTGACCAGACATGCTCAATGTCCCCTTTAAAGATATCCTCACAGGGGGTGGGATTTGTTGTCATAAATATTATTTCTACCAACCTTTGATCATTTAGTTTGCAAATAAAAGACACAAAACTGTTATATTTATAGTAAGCCGCATTAGAGCTAGACAGATATCAACCTCTGCTATTTTGTCTACCTCCCTGTCAGTAACCCTGAGATATGTTCCACCTGGAATGTCCCTACTCCAAATGGCTGACTCTCATAGCTATGCTCTTATGACCACACTCTCATGACCACCTACCCCATGGTGTCTTCCTCTCTTCTCCTCTCTCTTCCTTTCCTTGTGGTCTCTGCCTTAGGCCCCCAGCCATGGAAATTGAAGCCCTAGGTACATCTCGCCAGACCAGCTACAGGCTCTAGGCATCTTTATTCAATTAATAATTTTAAATTAAGGAGCAAGGCTAAATAGCATCACTTGGTATACATGAGGATCTTGGGGGCCAGTATTCAGCATTATAATCCATAGCAACACCTCAACAGAGATTTCCTTGTACCAGGCCCCATTTTTTTTCAAAGCTCCTCATAGTGTTGGGATTGGAGACTCAGCTTTTAAGACACGGACCTTTAGAAGATGCTCAAACACACCATGACAAATAGGCATTAACATTCTTTTAATTTTGTCAATTGATGGACAAAAGAGCCACCTTGTTTTAAGTCTTCATTTCTAATTGTCAGCAAGAATATGTGCATGTGTCATTTCTTCCACTTATATCTTTGCCCTTTTAATTTTCCATACAATGCTTTTACCAAAAGACTTTGATTGCCTCCTTTTAAACATAATATTCATTTACCTCTCTCCCTCCTTCTTCCCCACCTCTCTCCCTGTCTTTATGAATATTTAAGTCTCTCCCTCTATACCCCCTCCTCTCTCTGTTTCTTTGATTCATAATTTCGCATTTAACTTTTGGGATTTACCTTAGAAGGGACTTGTGTTAGAGGGTCTTAGGTTATTTCCAGTTGGCATTTTTTTGAAGAGGTCTATATTTGACCTTTAAAATTGAAGAATTATGTATACAAGAATATTAATATTCTTGTGATATATAAATGTAATTAGGAGAAGTAAACAGAAGAATCAAAAACAATGAAAATGAAAGAGTTATCATAGGACTAGAGTTGAGAGAACTTTCACTTTCCATTCTTAACCTTCTTTCAATAACTTTTTATATATCTTATAAAACATATTAGCAAATATAATAAAATTTACTGATAAGTAAACAAGCAGAAAAGTGGAAGACAATGGTTCATCTCTTCAAAGAATTCATTATTTGGTAGAATTTACAAAATAAAACTCTCCTTATAGGTCTTGGTTTCACCTGGTAACAAAAGCATCTTTACCATTTATGGCTACATCCTAATTATAGATAGTGCAGGGGATTTCCTATCCAAATATCACAATCTCCTTAGCAAGTCCCAGGGTCGTTTTGCTTGCCATCTTACAGATTCTTAATCTGAAGAAGATATGAGAGATAGAACTAAGCAATTTGTTTCTTTTTGTTAGACTTCTCTCAACACTAAGACATGTTTGCCCTGTTTGAGAGTTTCCAAAGTCATTTCACTGATACCTTGTTGGAACTAGAGCACCAAGGCAATCACTCCAGACTGTGCCTCCTTTATGATTTCTGGAATATTACCTTAGTTACCAGGATGTTAAAAGCTGGTCAACCATCCACTTCAGGTCATCACCTGCCCTAGATGGAATCTGTGAGAATGTATGAGTTCCTGGACACAACCTTAGAATGATTCTAACAAGGAAGGTACAGAATAAGTGCTTGATCATAAAAGCCAGAGTTTATATTTAGAGGGTTTTCAGAAATCTTTGGATTAGAGAACATTCTGATATAGGTTGACATCCTGAGTGTTAGTGTTGGAAGACTATCGAAACTTCTCTTTTCTTTCTCTCTCTAGAAACTTGACAGTAGGACAGCTAGACAACCTCCCAGCTTCACATTAGAACCTAGAAGGCTAAGTGACTTAGCAAAAGTGTGACTTGTCCTATGAAAATGACTACATAATCTCACCAAACCAGCAATTATTTTTCTAGTAGGACAAATCCTATCCCTTTAGAATTCTCACATATAATATATTAATATAACATTGCTCTGTGGGATGACATCAATGAAGGGACAAAATATTATGCAGTAGAAACAAGAGGGGATCAAGCAAGTGTTTTAAAATGTAACTCTACATAAAAAATTACACTATTGAGGAGCTAAATTACATTTAAGGCCTCCCCAAAAGTCCATTAAGAAATCTAATTAACCGAATGAGTTCTTCTTTATGTGTAACTTGACTTATTGATTATCTTAGTGCATTTAATTCACAGGCAACAACACAGATAGTAGAGGTGTTGTTTGTGAAAGATCAAAGCAACTGTTTTTGATGACAAGTTTTCTTACAAGTCCAGCAACCCAGAAAGAACTTAGACTAAAAAGAACCTTAACATGCAATAAAATAGCTGGGATTACATTTTTAGTAGCTAATTGAGATAACCACACACAGAGATGTTTGATTGCAGGAATGACTAAGTACATATTGCCAAGTGCTACTCCCTATTGCCACAGCCTCAGATCCACCGGCGTATCATCTCATGCCATTCCTCAATGTGAAACATCACACTTAGATAAGGCAGCTGTGGTGGGAACAGAGGCGAATAACAAGAAAAGGAATAAAAACATGGTCCTGCAGGACTACTGCAGAGGTAAGAAAAAAGGAGCCTATGAACATTTTATTCATACAAATAGTAACGGAGATCAAGGGACTGTCATTGGTAAGAATGAAGTTTTGATTATTTGCTGTAATTGCTAATATTGATTGTCATTCATAATCACCTTGGAAGTCAACCTCTAGACATGTTCCTGATTTGATTTCTAGACTGGGTTGAAGTGAGAAGACCCACCCTAATGTGGATGGCACCAAGTCCTATAATTAATAAAAGCGAAAAAGCAAACCAAACAACAACATCCCTCACACTCTGCTTCCTAGCTGCAGAAGAAATGGGACCAGCTACTTCAGGCTCATGCTGCCATGCCGACCCCATCATTACAGACTGTGGCCTCACACCTTGAACCACAATAAACCTGTCCTTTCTTAACTTGTGATTTTCAGGTGTGCTGTCATGAGAATGGTGGAAGTAACTAATGCATCTTTTAAACTGTTAAGGACCTTTCCATCTAGGGAGAGCTTGTGATCATGCCTTCATTTTTCTTGAGTGTAACATCTCTCAGTGCAGAGAAAATGTTAGTCAAGATCCACTTCTGATCAGAATCTTCCTAATTATTCAAAAATTCCAAGTTGAAGTTTAATTCTCAAGCGTAAAGAACCCACTGTTTGCACAGCATTTCTGTTATTTCACTCGCCACTTGGTTAAAAAAAAAAATTTTAAAAAAAAACTGAAATCAAACACATGGGATCTACAAAAAAGAAAAGGCTGTTCAATATATTTAATAATATTTTTAAAACAAAGTCATTGATTGGATTCTTTCATGGGTCCCTGAATTCACATTTATTATCATATCTGCACTACAAATACTGACCAGTGCTTATAAATACGAATTGATTCCAGAAGGGACAACAACAACAAAAACTGAATGGACATGCAAACGTGTGTCAGTAATACTACCAAAGCCACATGAATATGAGCTCCCTGTATAGATCCTAACACATCTACCTTTCTTTGCTTTCTTCTCTAAGAGGCTGCACTAGTTACCTTTCTGTAGCTATGATAAAATGCCATGACCCGAGGCAAGTTAAAGAAGGGTTTACTTGGCTCATGGTTCCAGAGGGCTAGATGTTGTGTTAGGAGGAGAAATGGCAGCAAGCAATTGGAGCAGTAAGCTGAGAGATTACATCTCCTCACACGGGAATCACACACATGCATATACACACAGAGAGAAAGATAGAGTGACAGACAGACAGACAGAAAGACAGACAGTGATTGAGAACTGGAAGTGAAAAAATGTTATGTCATGGAGCAGGTACCTCCCAGGTTAAAACCTTCCATCTTGGAGGAAATCATCTTAAAACACAGAATGTAAAGAGAACAGAATGTAAAGAGAACGGGTATTCTTAGAGTGTTTACCTTTGTTTTCTCTTTAGGTGAAACAACAGGATGTTCTACTGGAAAGTGAAACACTCCAGCCTGTACGGAAGCTCTATTAAGATAGGAAATAAAAAAAAAAAAAAAAAAAAAAAACTCAAAATACCCTCAGGAAGTTCCTAAAACTGACCAGATTCACTAGGCCACTCCTTTCCCACTAGTGTCTAAGTAGCAAAGACTCCTGAAGATCCCTCTCAGATAAACCAAGCTGCAAAGGAAAATCTGAGACAAGCCTAGTAGTCTGGAAGAAACCTAGGCCAGGTGAATGCCTGAGGAGTCTCAGACTAACTGAACCGCCTAGAAAGGACACTGTCTAGCCTACGGAGCTAAGCGTAGGCTTTGCAGTTTGCTCCCAGCTTTTATAAGTTGTCAGCCATGCTAGAGTCAACTTTTGTGATGCCGCTGTCTTTATCTGAATCTGTAAGTTACACCAGTAAAACTCAATAAGTTGGAATTCTGATGGTAGCCATATTTTGATCTGTTGTTGAAGGAAATAGAATAAGTTTTATAGATAGCTATAAATTAGAGTTTGGGAAAATAGACATGAGGCTTGGGTGGTGAGAATAAATAGGTCTAGTTGAGACTAGCCAAATCTAACTGTCCTTGAGAAAAATGTCTCTGCTCCTCCTCTTGATAAGTTCTGAGGAGGAATTATGTCAGCATAATTTTCCTGGCCACCTAGTTCTTCCCCTTATCGCCTGTCTCTTTCAAGGAGTTCCCAAGACCAGGTGCAGAGCAGGACAAAGGAAGTTGATGGATTTGGCCAGGAATGCCTCCTTGAGCGAACTGACCAATGCCCAGAGGGATCCTTTGTCTTGTATCCCACCAATGAGAGTATCCAATTGCCCAGCCTGTTGCTGAACTACCCTCTGTAAAGTATAGAAAGTGTGTACTTTCTTTGTTCGGGGTTGTTGCTGCCTTTCCTGAGAGGCACAACCCCAGTCGTATGGACAAATCTTCAATCAATAAAACTCCTGCTTTTGCAGCCGTCTTTCGTCAAGCTGTGGTCTGTGGGGTTGGGCATCTGAGCTGAGACTCTGGAGTGTCTCCAGAGTTACAACATTGTCAGTTGTCTATCAGAGGTGAAAAGATGTTTGCTCGTGTCTCCCAGGAATAATGTCATACAATACCTATCAACTCTCAAAGACAGCTCCTAGTGACATACTTCCTCCAACAAGTCCATAAATCTGGGGACCAAGTTGTTCAAATACATGAACCTAATGGGGACATTTTTTATAATTCAAGCCACCACAATAGCTTTGTAAAACATTCTGTAGAAGGATTTTAAGACAAGATGCCTCTTTGCTGATGAATGTGACACAAAGAAAGTGACTCCCTCTTTTTAAAGCTTCACTTATTTAAACTAAACCTCTCAAATGGTTCTTGAGAGTTCATAGATTAATCCAGTCATTAGAGCAGACATGCACCTGTTCCATCAATATCACAGAACTCTTAACATTTGAGTCTATGACAAAAATTCAAATTAAATTCTAACTCCTTATTTCTAGAAAATAGATGGCTCAGCCAGACACATTATACACACTATAGGGTATGAAGATAACCTAGATGCTGGTCTGCTCTCAAGAAAGAGCTGAAGCTTTTTAGAAGGAATTAACAAATTTGTCTGCTAAAACCTCAGAAACATACTTTTAGAATTCAGCAGTGAAAATGGGGTAAATCCTAAACCCCCAACCTGGCCTCCAAAAAAATGGAGGTAAACAAGAAAGTCTGAAAACCTCAAATTCTTTTAAGACAATATTAATCTCTAAACCTCATATAAAAAGAAAAGAAAATGAAAGATCTCAGCAACCTATCTCCAAGCCCTGCCTATGAAGAGATCAGGGACAGTGATAGATCAAAGCTAAGGAGAATGACCCCTCCTGGCATGAAGAGGAAGTTGGCCACCAGATATAGACATTAAAAATGTTCAAGGGAGGAGCCCAGGTCCTGACTGCATGAAGGAGTTGAAATTGTGCTAAGGCTGTAAGAAGCCATCTGTAGGATAAGGGGATGGGGCTGGTACTCTTTGAAAAGCCTGCAGTAAAAAAGAAAACAACTAAAATTAAAATTTCAAGGTCTGTAAATAAAAAGAACACATTTAAATTAAAGGGAACACTAAAAGCTCACTTCTCTACTAAAAATTGAACAAGTAGATTTAAAACAAAACAAAAAAAGCAGCTTCCAAATTAAAAGCAAAAATCATACTTCACTATAAGGATAGACAAGGTCATCATTAAAGTACAAACATAGCAACATATATCTCCACCCTGTGCACAGAATTATAAGGTTCACACCATTTTAGTCCATATTGTTTTGAGCTCCTTTTAAATCTAACATAACTCAAAATGTCAATGCAGATAACAAAGAATTATTGTAATCAAGCCACTACTGATCAATCGGGGCTGCAGAGCAGACCAAGGAGCTGAGCTATAACCCTGTAGAAATACGACACAGCATATTTAAAGGTTGAAACTTTAAAGAGCAGGGAGAGTGAGTAGATTACAGTGTGTCCAGTCACTTAACAAGGGAGTTTCCATCAATCGGGTTAGGAGTTGGTTCCAGGACCTAAGAACATGGACTTAGTTTGACCACACCAGCAAGATGCAGAAGTTATCCTTGAGATGTCTGGACTTGAGACAGCTGCCTCCTTACAGGTTATCCATGAGATGACAACTATTTCTTTACAACAGAATGTATTCAGCTATTGGGAAATCATTAGCTCCCACAGGGCCTGGGACCTTGAATTTTGTTTCTCCATATGATTAAATGAACTTTGAAAATGAAATGGTAGTACTTAGAATAAGTTTCTTTTGCTTGTTCCCAATATAGAATTACTATAAAATAAAACAAATAGTTCAAGTTCAGACAATGCAAATAATAAAATGTCATCATACCCCAAATCCACCATAAAGATGCAATGTAAGTCTACAACCTAAATTAAACACTATCAAATAAGCAGTGTGAGTATATGAAGAATCACATCTTAAGCCACTATAAATAGAGGGGCTGGAGGGATGGATCAGTACCTAAGAGCACTCGTGGCTACCGTAGAGGTTTGGGGTCTAGTTCCCTAGCACACACACAGCTGCTCACAACCATCTGTAACTCCCATTTCAGAGGCTCCAAACCTCTCTTCTTCAAGTGAGTACATCAATACATGTTAAACTAAAAATAAATAATAAAATTAAAATCAGGCTGGAGAAATAGCTCAGTGGTTAAAAGCACATGGTACTCCAGATCCCACACTGTAAGACTCAAATCCTACAGACTTCTGTAACTCCAGCTCTGAGACAGGGTAGAAACAGGCTCTGGCTTCCAGCCTAGGTAAGCAACCAAGAAACCCAGGTTCAGAAAGAGACTCAGCCTCAAAGAAGTACATAGAGATAGATAGACAGGGGACAACCCTTCTGGCTTCAAAGCACTGCTACTCATAGCCACCACCCCTGCAGCACACACACACACACACACACACACACACACACACACACACACACAGAGAGAGAGAGAGAGAGAGAGAGAGAGAGAGAGAGAGAGAGAGAGTTTAAAATCAGAAACAGGCATGAAGGAAAATAAAGGACATTATAATTGATAAAATAGGAAGTATGATAAAAATGAACAAAACTATATTGAGATGACTGTGTCCTATATGATCCAAAGAAGGGTGAACTTCAATAAAGATACAGTACTGTTTTTTTAAAAAGTCAAGAGAATAAAATGAGGCTAAACTAATACTAAGGATCAGAAAACTAATAAAAAATAGATTTAAATATCATAAAATGAAAGCCACAGCATGAAGGTGCAATATGTATGTAATTGAAGAACCCAGTGTACGACATCGCATGGACCAGCAAGCATAGATAAGACGCTGAGTAAGAATTGTCAATTTGGAAACTTAAACTGGCAAGAAAATATGAGGCAACTTGTATTTTCTTAGTCCCTTCATGTAAAATATAAGTAGATTAGAGAAACAGGGTTAGTTTGGCCTCAGAATATTCATGAACAGCAAAGCAGGACCTTTGCAGAATAGTGTATATAAATGTTTTAAGGAAGAGAGGCTTGAATCAAAACTGCAATACGACACTATCAGTGTTGGCCATGAAAAAAAATTGTTGTAAAGATTAACTTAGATTAGAGAATTCTGGAGTCATGAGGCTATCTTCAGAAACCCACTGGAAATGATGTTAGCAAGAAGTTTTCTATGAAAGGACAGACAGTAAAGATTTGCAGCCTTTTGCTGTCAATTATCCTGACTCCTAAGGTGAGAGCAGCTATAGTTTCTTTGGAACAAATGTAATACAACTTGCTTTGCCCCTAGATGCTCTACTAGGTAGGAGGGTCATGGTTTATAAGACTGCAGGGTTGAAAGATAAACTGCTATTGAATTTAATATATAACATGTTAAATACTTTTATGGATTCACTATATTAAATTACTCTTAATATGTATTTTACAGGTATAAGCGTAAAAATTTAATGGGGGATAAGATAGAAAATTATGATGTATGTGATACATGTTATATAGTAGAAGTCCTGGATAATAGAAAGAGGAAAAGTGGAGAAATATGAAATATTCTGATTGTTTTATAGTTAATAGATGGAGTGAAAGTTCCCATTAAAAGCTAACATCCCCAGGAGAGCAGAATCAAATCTCAACTCAAGCCTTTAAGTTGTGTCCTCTCCTGTTGTTGATGTGAACATCCTGTTCAGATGCTGTAGCTCTGCAAATGTAGAGCATCCCATAATAGCTGCTTAGCAGCTGCCTATGGGTCATCAGAAGTGTTTGTAATGATGTTACTCAGAAGGTTTTCTTTCAAGATGTTGATTGAGAAGCTAAATTTAAAACAATGCCATCAGGTACCACAACAGTTTAAAAGCAAAAACAATAAACCAACTACCTAGTAACTATGGTAGATAGTTGTAAAATAAAAATAGGAAGCAGAAGTAGAGTATTTAAATTGCCAGAAATAATGATTTAACCGTAATACATGAAGATATTGCTAAACACCAAAATAAAATTTTATATTTTAAACTATTTAAATAGGCCAAGAAAAACATATATCATAAAACAACAAAACAAATATGCCTATTTGCATATACTAATTGAAATCAATATTAACTCATTCAGCAAAATGGAACTTAAGTTATCAAGTAATAAGATCTAATAAGAGACATCAAAATTAAATCCAGAGAGACTAATGAAGTATCCCGTATGAAGGGACTGATTTGACTCACAGTCCTGAGTTCACCACCTGTGAGTTCTACATGGCCTTTGCAGAATATCGTGACCTCATGGAAATCACAGAGAAGATGCTGTCACCGAGGATGAAAAGCATCACAGGCAATTACAAGATCACCTACCACCCAAATGGGCCAGAAGGCCAAGCCTATGAGATTGATCTCACCCCACCCTTCCGGAAGAACTAACATGGTAGAAGAATTTAAGAAAGCCCTAGGTGTGAAGCTGCCAGAAACCAGTCTCTTTGAAACTGTCTTTTTGTGTTGCAAAAGCTGTTGAATGCCTCCATCACCCCCCACCTAGGACCACAGTCAGGCTCCTTGATAAGCTTGTTGGAGAAACTCTCTAAGTGACATGCATCAATCCTGCGTTCATCTGTGATCACCCATAGATCATGAGTCCTTTGGCCAAATAGCACCTGCTCCAAAAGGGTCTAACTGAGTGCTTTGAGCTGTTTGTCATGAAGAAGGAAGTATGCAATGCCTACACTGAGCTCAATGATCCCGTGCAGCAATGACAGCTGTTTGAAGAACAGGCCAAGTGATGATGAGAACTTCTGCACTGCCCTGGAAAATGGGCTGCCCTCAAAAGCTGGCTGATGCATGGGTATCATAATATCAAGGAAGTACTTCTCTTTTCTGCCATGAAGCCTGCAGACAAGAAGGAAACTGCAATAGACAGTGAAACCCCAGAAAGCACAGAGGCCAGTCCCTCTGTCTAGAGGACACATGCAACTATGTCGTCTGCATTTCAGCAGATCTGGTCTGAGGGAAGGATTCCTGTGTAGCACCATCCATCTGACCACTGCAGTCCAACTGCTACAAGAGTGAAGAACTAAAAATTTCTTTTTTTTTCCTTGTTACCAATTAAACAATTTCTCTCTTTAAGAAGGAAAGAAAGAAAGAAAGAAAGAAAGAAAGAAAGAAAGAAAGAAAGAAAGAAAGAAAGAAAGAAAGAAAGAAAGAAAAGAAACCATACTCAGGAGTCAGGAGATGGGTCAATGGATACAGTGCTTGTTGGACAAGCATAAGGACCTGAGCCTGGGCTGCCAACAACCACATAAAAACTAGGTGAGGAGGTGCAGAGGTGCAGATCTTTAACTCCAGCACTAAGAGTTGAGAGGTCTGGTGATTTAAATAGAAATAGCTCCCATAGGCTCATAGATTTGAATGATTGGTTACCACAGAGCCTTCCATTAGGAAGTGTGACCTTGTTGGAGTAGGTGTGGCCTAGTTGAAGGAAGTGAGTCACTGAGGGATGGCCTTTGAGGATTGCTTAAGCCAGGCTCTCTCTTTTTCTCTTTTTCTCCCTCCCTCCCTCTCCCTTCCTCCCTCTCTCTCTCTCTCTCTCTCTCTCTCTCTCTCTCTCTCTCTCCTCCCTTTTCTCTCTCTCTCCTCTCCCTTCTCTCTCTCTCCTTTCCCTTCTCTCTCTCTCTCTCTCTCTCTCTCTCTCTCTCTCTCTCTCTCTCTCCCTACTGCCTACCAAATCGAATACAGATCTCTCTCAGCTACCTTTGCAGCACAATGTCTGCCTGTGTGCCACCATGCTAACCACCATGATGATAACAGACTACTTCTGAACCTGTGAGCCAGCCCCAGTTAAATGTTTTTCTTGATAAGAAGTGTGGTAGTGTCTCTCCACAGGAATAGAACACTGAGACAGGAGGAAACCAGGGATGAACAGATACAGGTAGATCCTAGGGGCTCGATAGTGAGCCAGGAATTCAGCATGAGATCTAGGCTCAGTGAAAGAAGCGGTCTCAAAAAGTAAAGTGGAGAAGAAGTTACGGAGGCGGCGGCGGCGGCGGCGGTAGCAGTGGCTGCTCCAGCTGAAGGGCCATCAGCGGTGGAACCAAGGCGACACAGGGTCCAGTTAGGCCCTGCGCCCACGACCACTGACCTTCGCTGACCAGCCGGGCGGCAAGCAACTGCGGTTCTGCGGAGCCTTTCGCTGCACGGAAGCCACTTCAGAACTCGGCTGCCCGCCAGTCAGGAGAGACTCACCGCCATCTTGATCCCGGGCTCCAGAGATCCGTCAGACTGAGGTACACAAACATAATCCTAGGCCCAACACCGCAGGGGTCGGAGCCAGACGGGCGTTGGCCTGCACCCAGGCCCTGGGCTGTTCGAGTGGCCATCGGGGCGCCAACCCAGCCAGGAGTTTTTTTTTTTTTGCCCCGGCCGGCGCACGCGCCGCCATTTTGCCTACAGGAGCCAGAGTGCTCGGGAGGGCAGAGACTGCTAACAAGCGTAGCCTGAGGCTAACAAAACGGGGGTCTAGGCCCCAAAAGGCACAGGACTGACCCCAAGAACTGGGCGGCTTGGTGGGCCATCTGTGTGTCAACCAGCCCAGGAGGTTATTAGCACAACAGACTCTCCCGGTGCTTTCGCGGAGCGTGGACGCGCACGCCCGCCATCCGGGTCACCTGGCGGACCCAAATAACAGACATAGCCCTAGGGGAACTTTGCTCGGACCTTGGCCTCCCAGGCGTTTGCCTGGACTCAGGGCCCAGGCGACAAGGCTAACCTAGTGTGCGCCAGCCCGGTTGGGGAAATCGGCTACCCAGCGGAGTGAGCGGAGCACAGGGGAGGTCACAGCAACATTCACCTTCGGAGCTCCCTGGGGGTGCACACGGGTTCCACCTGGTCCACAGACACAATCTGGGGCAAGGCCTCAGGCAGAAGCCCCCAGCTCAACTCTCTCCGCTTCAGATCAGCCTGGGTGGCCGCCACATCTCCAGGTCCCTCAAGAGGCTAGTGGGGGCTTCCGGGCGGCCAGCTGGGAGAAGTCGGTGTGCTCCAATAAATCCTGCGGGCCCCAGCGGGAGCCTTCAGGTGCCTGCTTCGGGATCTGAACAGCCTGGACAACAGCACCCTGTCTATAGGCAGTGCAGAGTGTAAGCTGTGCACCAGAGGCCAACGGGGAAGGGGCAGCTTGCACTGGTGAGTCCAGCACTGACAAGACCAAGTAACACCAGTGAGAGCTAGATGGCAAAAGGCAAACGCAGAAACGTCACTAACAGAAATCAAGGCAATATGGCAACATCTGAACCAAATTCTCCTCTACCAGCAAGTCCTGGATACCCCATCACACCAGTAAAACAAGATTTGGATTTAAAATCACTGGTCATGATGCTGGTACAGGAACACATGAAGGGCATTGAGGAGAAAATGGATCAAAAGTTAGAAGCCCTTGCAAGGGAAACACAAAAATCATTGAAAGAAATCCAGGAGAATACAAAAGCCAACAAGGAGGAAATGCAAAAAACACTTAAAGAAATACAGGAGAACTTTGCTCAACAGGCTGAGGTCATGAAAGACGAAACACAAAAATCTCTTAAAGAAATACAGGAGAACTTTGGTCAACAGGCTGAGCTCATGAAAGAGGAAACACAAAAATCTCTTAAAGAATTACAGGAAAACACAAACATGCAAGGGAAGGAGCTAAGCAAAACCATCCAGGATCTAAAATCAGAAGTAGAAACAACTAAGAAAACTCAAAGGGAGACAACTTTGGAGATAGAAAGCCTTGGGAAGAAATCAGGGGACAGAGATGCAAATATCAACAACAGAATACAAGAGATAGAAGAAAGAATCTCAGATGCTGAAGATTCCATAGAAACCATGGACTCAACAGTTAAAGAAAATGCAAAGTGCAAAAAGCTTGTAACCCAAAATATCCAGGAAATCCAGGACACAATGAGAAGACCAAACCTAAGGATTATAGGCATAGATGAGAGTGAAGATTTACAACTTAAAGGGCCAGCAAATATCTTCAATAAAATTATGGAAGAAAACTTCCCTAACCTAAAGAGAGAGATGCCCATGAATATACAAGAAGCCTACAGAACTCCAAACAGACTGGACCAGAACAGAAATACTTCCCGTCACATAATAATAAAAACACCAAATGTTCTAAACAAAGAAAGAATACTAAAGGCAGTAAGAGAAAAAGGCCAAGTAACATATAAAGGAAGACCTATCAGAATCACAGCAGACTTTTCACCTGAGACTATGAAGGCTAGAAGGTCCTGGGCAGATCTCATGCAGACTCTAAGAGAACACAAATGCCAACCAAAACTACTATATCCAGCAAAACTCTCAATCACCATAGATGGAGAAACTAAGATATTTCACGACAAAACCAAGTTCACCCAATATCTATCCACAAACCCAGCCCTAAAAAGGATAATAGGAGGACAACACCAATACAAGGAGGGAAACTCCACCCTGAAAAAAGCAAGATAGTAACCTTTCATCAAACCCAAAAGAAGTTAAGCAATCAAATTTAAAAAATAACGTCAAAAATGATAGGAAGTAACAATCACTATTCCTTAATATCTCTTAACATCAATGGACTCAATGCCCCAATAAAAAGACACAGACTAACTGACTGGATACGTAAACAGGACCCTACATTTTGCTGCTTACAGGAAACACACCTCAGGGTCAAAGACAAACACTACCTTAGAGTAAAAGGCTGGAAGACAATTTTACAAGCAAATGGTCTCAGGAAACAAGCTGGAGTAGCCATTTTAATATCAGATAAAATTGACTTTCAACCCAAAGTCATCAAAAGAGACTCTGAGGGACACTTCTTGCTGGTCAAAGGAAAAATACAACAAGAAGAACTCTCAATCCTGAACATCTATGCTCCAAATGCAAGGGCACCCTCTTTCATAAAAGAAACTCTATTAAAACTCAAAGCACACATTACACCTAACACAATAATTGTGGGTGACTTCAACACTGCACTTTCCTCAATGGACCGATCAGGAAAACAGAAACTAAACAAGGACACAATGAAACTAATTGAAGCTTTGGACCAATTAGACTTAACTGATATATATAGAACATTCTATCCTAAAACAAAAGAATATACCTTTTTTTCAGCACCTCATGGTACCTTCTCCAAAATCGACCATATAATTGGTCACAAGACAGACCTCAACAAATATAAAAAGATAGAACTAATCCCATGCCTCCTATCTGATCACTATGGAATAAAAGTGGTCTTCAATAGCAACAGAAACAACAGAAAACCCACATACACGTGGAAATTGAACAATACTCTACTCAATGACACCTTGGTCAAGGAAGAAATAAAGAAAGAAATTAAAGACTTTTTAGAACACAATGAAAATGAAAACACAACATACCCAAATCTATGGGACACAATGAAAGCAGTGCTAAGAGGAAAACTCATAGCCCTGAGTGCCTCCAAAAAGAAAATGGAGAGAGCATACATTACCAACTTAATGACACACCTGAAAGCCCTAGAACAAAAAGAAGCTATTTCACCCAGGAGGAGTAGAAGGCAGGAAATCATCAAACTCAGGGCCGAAATCAATCAAGTAGAAACAAAGAGAACCATACAAAAAATCAACAAAACTAGGAGCTGGTTCTTTGAGAAAATCAACAAGATAGATAAACCCTTAGCCAGACTGACCAAAGGGCACAGAGAAAGTATCCAAATTAACAAACTTAGAAATGAAAAGGGAGACATAACAACGGAAACTGAGGAAATCCAAAAAATCATCAGATCCTACTACAAGAGCCTGTACTCAACACAACTGGAGAATCTGGAGGAAATGGACAATTTCCTTGACAGATACCAAATACCAAAATTAAATCAGGACCAACTAGACCATCTAAACAGTCCCATAAAGCCTAAAGAAATAGAAGGAGTCATAGAAAGTCTTCCAACCAAAAAAAGCACAGGACCAGATGGTTTCAGTGCAGAATTCTACCAGACCTTCAAAGAAGAGTTAACACCAATACTCTTCAAACTATTCCACAAAATAGAAACAGAAGGAACACTACCCAATTCCTTCTACGAAGCCACAATTACGCTGATACCAAAGCCACACAAAGATCCAACAAAGAAAGAGAACTTCAGACCAATTTCCCTTATGAACATCGATGCAAAAATACTCAACAAAATTCTTGCCAACCGAATCCAAGAACACATCAAAACGATCATCCACCATGATCAAGTAGGCTTTATCCCGGGAATGCAGGGTTGGTTCAATATACGGAAATCCATCAATACAATCCACTACATAAACAAACTCAAAGAACAAAACCACATGGTCATTTCATTGGATGCTGAAAAAGCATTTGACAAAATTCAGCATCCTTTCATGCTTAAAGTCTTGGAGAGAACAGGAATTCAAGGCCCATACCTAAACATAGTAAAAGCAATATACAGCAAACCGGTAGCCAGCATCAAACTAAACGGAGAGAAACTTGAAGCAATCCCACTGAAATCAGGGACCAGACAAGGCTGCCCCCTTTCTCCTTATCTTTTCAATATTGTACTTGAGGTACTAGCTCGGGCAATTCGACAACATAAGGAGGTCAAAGGGATACAAATTGGAAAGGAGGAAGTCAAACTATCATTATTTGCAGACGACATGATCGTCTACCTAAGTGACCCAAAGAACTCCACTAGAGAGCTCCTACAGCTGATAAACAACTTCAGCAAAGTGGCAGGTTACAAAATCAACTCAAGCAAATCAGTGGCCTTCCTATACTCAAAAGATAAGCAGGCTGAGAAAGAAATTAGGGAAATGACCCCCTTCACAATAGCCACAAACAGTATAAAGTATCTTGGGGTGACTCTTACCAAACATGCGAAAGATCTGTATGGCAAGAACTTCAAGACTCTGAAGAAGGAAATGGAAGAAGACCTCAAAAAATGGGAAAACCTCCCATGCTCATGGATCGGTAGAATCAATATAGTTAAAATGGCCATTTTGCCTAAAGCACTATACAGATTCAATGCAATACCCATCAAAATCCCAACTCAATTCTTCACAGAGTTAGAAAGAGCAATTATCAAATTCATCTGGAACAACAAAAAACCCAGGATAGCTAAAACTATTCTCAGCAACAAAAGAAAATCTGGGGGAATCAGTATCCCTGACCTCAAGCAATACTACAGAGCAATAGTGTTAAAAACTGCATGGTATTGGTACAGTGACAGGCAGGAGGATCAATGGAACAGGATTGAAGATCCAGAAATGAACCCACACACCTATGGCCACTTGATCCTCGACAAAGAGGCTGAAAACATCCAATGGAAAAAAGATAGCCTTTTCAACAAATGGTGCTGGTTCAACTGGAGGTCAGCATGCAGAAGAATGCGAATTGATCCATCCTTGTCTCCTTGTACTAAGCTCAAATCCAAATGGATCAAGGACCTCCACATAAAGCCAGACACTCTGAAGCTAATAGAAAAGAAACTGGGGAAGACCCTTGAGGACATCGGTACAGGGAGAAAGTTTCTGAACAGAACACCAATAGCGTATGCTCTAAGAGCAAGAATTGACAAATGGGACCTCATAAGGTTACAGAGTTTCTGTAAGGCAAAGGACACCATCAAGAGGACAGATCGGCAACCAACAAATTGGGAAAAGATCTTCACCAATCCTACATCAGATAGAGGGCTAATATCCAATATATATAAAGAACTCAAGAAGTTAGACTCCAGAAAACCAAACAACCCTATTAAAAAATGGGGTACAGAGTTAAACAAAGAATTCTCACCTGAAGAACTTCGGATGGCGGAGAAGCATCTTAAAAAATGCTCCACTTCATTAGTCATTAGGGAAATGCAAATCAAAACAACCCTAAGATTTCATCTTACACCAGTCAGAATGGCTAAGATTAAAAATTCAGGAGACAGCAGGTGTTGGAGAGGGTGCGGAGAAAGAGGAACACTCCTCCACTGCTGGTGGGGTTGCAAATTGGTACAACCACTCTGGAAAGCAGTCTGGCGGTTCCTCCGAAAACTGGGCACCTCACTTCCAGAAGATCCTGCTATACCACTCCTGGGCATATACCCAGAGGATTCCCCACCATGTAATAAGGATACATGCTCTACTATGTTCATAGCAGCCCTATTTATAATTGCCAGATGCTGGAAAGAACCCAGGTATCCCTCAACAGAAGAGTGGATACAAAAAATGTGGTATATCTACACAATGGAGTACTATTCAGCCATTAGAAACAATGAATTCATGAAATTCTTAGGCAAATGGATGGAGCTAGAGAACATCATACTAAGTGAGGTAACCCAGACTCAAAAGGTGAATCATGGTATGCACTCACTAATAAGTGGTTATTAACCTAGAAAACTGGAATACCCAAAACATAATCCACACATCAAATGAGATACAAGAAGAAAGCAGGAGTGGTCCCTGGTTCTGGAAAGACTCAGTGAAACAGTATTTGGCAAAACCAGAACGGGGAATTGGGAAGGGGTGGGAGGGAGGACAGGGGAAGAGAAGGGGGCTTACGGGACTTTCGGGGAGTGGGGGGGGGGCTAGAAAAGGGGAAATCATTTGAAATGTAAATAAATTATATCAAATAAAAAAAAATACTCAAAAAAAAAAAAAAAAAAAAAAAAAAAAAAAAAAGTAAAGTGGAGAAGAAAATGAAGAAGACACCGAGCATCTGCCTCTGGCTTCCATACAGGTATACACAGACAAGTATATCTACATATGTGCACAGGCACATAATTCTCACACAAAGATCTTAACCAATAAAATAGTTCTTACAGTAATTATTAATCATGAAACTGCTTAGAGCAAATACAGTTGTTTCTCAGCCACCCAAGGAACAGTGACTAAAATGGTCATAATATGGGAGGCTCAAAAGAAAACTGCTAGTTTTCTCAATCTACTGTAACACAATACTATCCAATTGACAGCTTAAATGAAGGAAACTTGCTATTCACCGTTCTGGAAGCTCAAGATCAAGACACCAGAAGACTGAGTTCCTGGAGAGTGCTTGTTGCTAGCTTGCAATGGCAGTTCTTGTACCTTCATATGGCTAGAGAGAGAAAGAGAGAGGGAGAGAGAGAGAGAGAGAGAGAGAGAGAGAGAGAGAGAGAGAGAGAGCGAGCATTTTCTTAAAAGAACATCAGCCCCCATTACTGGGTCCCACCCTTATGTCTGCATGTAAACCTAATTACCCTTCCAAATTCCCCATCTTGATGACATAACACTGGGCTTTGGGCTTCAGCATGTAGTTAATACTTAAATCTAAATTCAAATTATTGTATACCAAAATATATAGGAACTAGCATAGCCCTTGGGAAGACCATCTGCAGTATTAAATATACCTGCAAGTTAAAAAGAAAACTCAGAAATCATTACACTTTTTAAGAAGGTTTTCGTGTTAAGAAATCAGAAAAGAACAGACTTAAGGATGAGGGCAGCAATAGAGGATATTAAAAGGGGAAAACAACGGACAAAATAAGTGAACCTAAAGCAGATGATTTCAAAAGATCAACAAATCTGATAGACATCTGCCTAGCTGATGGAGTTACTGTAAATCCACACCATGCTCAGTAGCAAGCTTCATGTCTTCAGAGTTCATGGCCTTAGGACTTTGAAGTTATATGTCTCTTGCTCTCTCCTTCCAGATAATGTCACAGTAGAAACAACACCAAAAATTTCTTCTAAAAACGTTCAATGTTTGATACAATTTAATGGCTGGTTTTAAACTACAATCAACGAACTATCTGGTCACGTCCCAACTTAAGACAAAGAGTGGCAATTACACCTTGACACAAGCAGGGAAATCATTGGCTCCTAAACCTCATCTCAATTATAATTGGTACCCACAACTCTCTCCAGTCGCTGACTCTCTGGCCTCCTTCCAAAATCTGTGCCTTTGCTTCCCAAAACAGGACCTCAACAACTGCAGGATGAAAGGGTACACCGGGAAAATCAAAGCCTGTCTGGGTAAGATTGCTTTGCTTTAGAAGAATCTTTACAACTTTCTTTGACATATTTTTAAACCTGTATATTCTCACGTACTACAAACCTAGGATATTTTCTGTCTGGTGAAAAATCTTTGGTAAAATAGCAGGCATGGAGAATTATACCTTTGAGGAACATATATATATATGTTCCTCAAAACATATATCATATATATAAACATATATATTTATATATAAAGAAAAATATATATATATATGAAAAATGACACCCAAAAGGAGACTTTGTAGGACTATGAAAACTAACCAGATTCCTATGATGTCAGCTGCGAGTGTCATAGAATTTTCCATAAGAAGATTAGCATGTGTAGATATACCACATTTTTTGCATCCACTCTTCTGTTGAGGGATACCTGGGTTGTTTCCAGCATCTGGCAATTATAAATAGGGCTGCTATGAACATAGTAGAACATGTATCCTTATTACATGGTGGGGAATCCTCTGGGTAAATGCCCAGGAGTGGTATAGCAGGATCTTCTGGAAGTGAGGTGCCCAGTTTTCTGAGGAATCGCCAGACTGATTTCCAGGGTGGTTGTACCAATTTGCAACCCCACCAGCAGTGGAGGAGTGTTCCTCTTTCTCCACATCCTCGATGTGGTATATCTACACAATGGAGTACTATTCAGCCATTAGAAACAATGAATTCATGAAATTCTTAGGCAAATGGATGGAGCTAGAGAACATCATACTAAGTGAGGTAACCCAGACTCAAAAGGTGAATCATGGTATGCACTCACTAATAAGTGGATATTAACCTAGAAGACTGGATTACCCAAAACCTAATCCACGCATCAAATGAGGTACAAGAAGAAAGGAGGAGTGGCCCCTTGTTCTGGAAAGACTCAGTGAAGCAGTATTCGGCAAAACCAGAACGGGGAAGTGGGAAGGGTTAGGTGGGAAAACAGGGGGAGGGAAGGGGACTGATGGGACTTTCGGGGAGTGGGGGTCCAGAAAAGGGGAAATCATTTGAAATGTAAATAAAGATATCAATAAATTAAAAAAAATTGAGAAAAAAAAAGATTAGCATGGAGTGGAATTGAGCTTCATACATCATTTGTCTCTTGTAGAAATACCGGCATTAGAAAATGGGAAGCAAGGGATTAAAAAGTCAGTAAGAAGAACGCCAAACAAACAGGAAACAGAGTGGCCCCAGAAGTCTGGTGTAAAGCACATTAGCACATTCGATGTGAAATGCAGTTTGAGGGATGAGACACCAAAGTGAGGAGCCTATGTGAAATGAGGACAGGAAAGAGAGATTTGAAGTGAACAGGAAGAAGCATGAGTTCCACCTGAGGAAGAAAATGCTGGACACCGGGAGTCCGGTCTGGATAGCAGCACATCAAGGAGCCATAAATTATTTTCCAACATTGAGCTGACTGCACCTGGTGATGTGAGGAAAAAATAAAAAAGTGGAACTAGTCTTAGGGGAGATAAGAAGATAAATGGTCAATATGAGGCTACAGAGTCATTCTTGATTAATGATGTTCCTTACCAAAAAACAAAACAAAGCAAAAACCTCTGCAGCTACTGCTCAGATGTTGTGATATTGGAAGAAAGTTTTGGGAGTATTCAAGCAAGAAAGCAGGAAATAGACTTGCTAGTATGGAGAGCAGAAAGGCAATCAGAGAAGACAGATTTCAAATCCTTTTGAAAACCTAAAGTTGGATAATGGCATCCCATGCTGTAAAGAAGTCAGAGTGAACACAGACAGAATGAAGACAGCTGAGCCTGAGAATTAAAATAGGAGCAGCTACTTCCAGACAGCAAAAGAAGATGCCATTCGGGAGGGTAGGGAACTTCCATCTTTTCATGATGAAGAGGGTTCTAGGGTAGGAGGAAAGATGGCTTTAAAACATGTGTTGTTTACAGAGAACCCGAGTTCTGCTCTCCTAGCGCTTGCCTGGTAGTTCACAACCTTCCATCCCTAACTCCAATTCCAAGAGACTTTCTGTTCTCTTCTGGCTCCTGCACCTATAAGGCACACAATACACAAACCTGCACGCAGGCAAAACATACATACAAAAAGAATCCCAAGAGAAATAAATGTTTTTAAACTATTTTCTTACATGTTTTTCATAGCCACACTTGTAAAAAAAAAAAAAAACATGATTTTATTCTGCCTGTGGATAAGAAAATAATCATTCTTTACATTAGATAACACATCATTTCCCATTGACCAGTAGTTATTCAAGTATACTTTTTTCATTAAGGAGAAAACTTCTATCCCAGGCAACTTTTCATGAAAATTAGTGATTCATAAAAGGAAAGAAAGAGCATACATTTTCCATAAAATCCAAGTAATTATATGTTATGTCTGAAAGTGCCTAAGGAATGTAGATATCGTATTTGTCCCAGTTTCCAAATATTTGAGTTATGAGAAAGCTGGCTTTCTACTCTTGCTCTTTTGGATTAAGGATAATGAAGTTGAAATCCCAGAATTGATAAATGGGACCTCATAAAATTACAAAGTTTCTGTACGGCAAAGGACACCATCAAAAGGACAAATCGGCAACCAACAAATTGGAAAAAGATCTTCACCAATCCTACATCAGATAGAGGGCTAATATCCAATATATATAAAGAACTTAAGAAGTTAGACTCCAGAAAACCAAACAACCCTATTAAAAAATGGGGTACAGAGTTAAACAGGGAATTCTCACCTGAAGAACTTCGGATGGCGGAGAAGCATCTTAAAAAATGCTCAACTTCATTAGTCATTAGGGAAATGCAAATCAAAACAAACCTGAGATTTCACCTTACACCAGTCAGAATGGCTAAGATTAAAAATTCAGGAGACAGCAGGTGTTGGAGAGGATGTGGAGAAAGAGGAACACTCCTCCACTGCTGGTGGGGTTGCAAATTGGTACAACCACTCTGGAAATCAGTCTGGCGGTTCCTCCGAAAACTGGGCACCTCACTTCCAGAAGATCCTGCTATACCACTCCTGGGCATATACCCAGAGGATTCCCCACCATGTAATAAGGATACATGCTCTACTATGTTCATAGCAGCCCTATTTATAATTGCCAGATGCTGGAAAGAACCCAGGTATCCCTCAACAGAAGAGTGGATGCAAAAAATGTGGTATATCTACACAATGGAGTACTATTCAGCCATTAGAAACAATGAATTCATGAAATTCTTAGGCAAATGGATGGAGCTAGAAAACATCATACTAAGTGAGGTAACCCAGACTCAAAAGGTGACTCATGGTATGCACTCACTAATAAGTGGATATTAACCTAGAAAACTGGAATACCCCAAACATAATCCATACATCAAATGAGGTACAAGAAGAAAGGAGGAGTGGCCCCTTGTTCTAGAAAGACTCAGTGAAGAAGTATAGGGCAAAACCAGAACGGGGAAGTGGGAAGGGGTGGGTGGGAGGACAGGGGGAAAGAAGGGGGCTTATGGGACTTTCGGGGAGTGGGGGGCTAGAAAAGGGGAAATCATTTGAAATGTAAATAAAAAATATATCGAATAAAAAAAAGACAAAAAAAAAGAAAAAAGAAAATTTTAGTGAATCATTAAAAAAAAAAATGATTGGCACAATATCATTTGAAGAACTGGTGGGAAAATTAACATGAGGACCCAGGCCCTGAAGGCCATGCTCATTAGGTTAGTTCTGAACAGAGGTCTTATATTTGTTTAGGGGTCTTGTGTAAGAATAAAAGTCCTCTTTTGGCAAAGAACACCCTTGCTCCAGAAAAGAGACACAGTAACCACAAGTCTAATTAATTTTTTATATTAAAGTATTACTCATTTGAAGTAGTTTATTGGCCTGTGAATGGCTGTAAGACACAGTTATAATTCTGGGCTCAGAGGTTACTTGTAAACAGAGCTAATCACTTAGGTAAAATTAGCAGAGAGCTCTGTGTGAGAGCCAACATCAATTGCAAGCATAGGAAGTTAATAACCTCCAAACCACCAATTTCATTTACCCCAAAATCATGTGGAGATAATAAAGTAGAAAATGAAATTTAAAGGCATGTGACTCCTTATTCTGTTGTACCCCTTGTTCTCATATTGGCACATTTTGGCAGTTATAACATTGATTCATTGAAATATATCATATTATTATAGTGTTATTTTCCCTGATAGCTCCCAAATCACTGTCTTTTAAAAGAGGAAGAGATAATTTGTCTTCTACCCTCTTGGATATAACTAATAACACAAATATGTGAGAGATGCAGAGTAACATTTCCTGGGCAGGACTTCTTCCTTCATTTCAGTGTCTAAAGGTAGAGTTTGCTCGTAACTACATGCTTTATGCCAATTCTTTAGGGCACTCTGGACAACAAATACTCTATGCTGTACCCCGGCTCCTGTATCCATAATGGAAAGAACCTTTCTGAGAATATCTCCACCAAATCATTGCTGGCCATGTTACTCTAAAGGGCTGTATGAGAAGGTGGGGAAAAGGCTTGCCCTTCAAAGTTAATTTTTTTCATCAAGTACAAAAAGTACTTTCTTCAAGTTATGCGACATGAAAAATTGGATTTATGATTCTGTCAGCTATGACAGGAAACATCAATTACTGGTTTGTGATGAGTAACAGAGTGACATTCTATTTTGATGGCAACAGATGTGTGATTTAAGGCATGCATTGTTACTATTGTTGACTGGATGGCAACATGCAGTTCTAAAATCTCTCTCACTGGGTGATTCTGGTAGCAGGTCATATCAAGACCAAGGTTAGAATATGAGCGTGAAGGACTCTCTCAGGCACTACTAAGAGACACTTGCGGAGTTCTATTTCCACAACTCTGTCTTCTCTCTCTCTCTCTCTCTCTCTCTCTCTCTCTCTCTCTCTCTCTCCCTCTCTCTCTCTCTCTCTCTCTCTCTCTCTCTCTCTCTCTCTCTTAAAACTGATTCTCCTAAAATAATTGTAGTGGCTATTCCTGATTGTCAACTTGACTATATCTGGAATGAACTGCAGTCTAGAATTGGAAGGCTCACCTATGATCCTAATTTGGAGGCTCAGAGATATAAGTTTCCGACCAGGATCTTGGCATGGAGACCTTGAAGCATAGTGGCGAAGACAAGGAGATCTCCGAGTTCAAGATCATTTGGGATTAAAGGCATGGATGCACACACCTTTAATCTGGGCCACACCCTCTGCTGGACACCCACACGCCAAAAATCTGGGCCACACCCTCTGTTGGAGACCTACAGCCTTTAATCTGGGCTACACCCTCTGCTGGAGATATATAAGGACTTTGGAAGAAAGAAGATTCTCTCTCACTCTTCCTTGCCTGCTTGCCTCGTGGGACTGAGAAACTGCTAAATCCTTGGACTTCCATCCACAGCTGCTGCTGACCATTGTTGGGGAGTTGGACTATAGACTGTAAGTCATCGACAAATTCCCTAACTATATAGAGACTGCCCATACGTTCTGTAACTCTAGAGAACCCAAACTAATACAATAATAATGTAAACTATATGGTAAATATGAAGCCAAATTCAGTTTAATAGTCAAAACATAACAAAACAACTGTCTCCTTGGAGAAAACAAAAACTTCAGACTATAATAAAAATGCTATTGTTTTAGAATTGATTTAGGAGCTGGCAACGTGAATTAATAGTTAAGAGCACTGGGTGCTCTTCCAGAGGATCTCAGTTTGACTCCCAGCAGTCACATGGCAGCTCAGCACTGTCTATAATTCTAGTTCTAGGGGATCCATCACCCTCTTTCAGCCTCTGCAGTCACCATTATGTACATGGAATGGAATACAGACATATATGCAAGTAAAACACTTAGATAAATGAAATATTTTTAAATGAAAAATCTAAACTTGTGGCTTAGAATCAGGACTCAGAAAGATAGTACTGGGGGAAACTTTTATTGTGTGAGCACAGCAAGGCACATTCATACACACTAAGATAGGGGTCATGACACTACATAATACCAAATGGAACATTGCCAGACATGTTCATTGTTATGTCAGCATATGCCAGGAGTCATTCAGTCAAAGAAAAACTAATCAAAACGGAATTTAAGGTAATTTAGAAATGATTACTGATTAGGGTGCGTTATGTACACATTTCTGTGAGAAAGCCTAGATAGAAATTCATATTTCCATAAATATCTTTATTGTTGAAAAATAATAACTAAAATGAGATGGGCATTTCTCTTAAAATACAGAAGACTAAAACCACCTCTAAACTATTAAAATCTAACTGCAAAGCTCAAGGAACATCTAATGCAAGACCATAGCAGAGAATAATCTGGAATCCTGTTAAGTGAGATATTCTTGTTCATACTGAAATGGCACATGTTCAAGTTGTATGATATAAAACGTTAAAAGATACATAGTGTCCACCCATGAAACATTGTTTTTCTTCTTTCCTTGCTAAAATGTTCATGAAGTTGGCGAATTTATCCAAACTAAAGTAAGTAAAGGTCATTAGGAATGGGAAACTTTTCTCAAAGAACCAGCTCCTGGATTCGTTGATTCTTTGTATGGTTCTCTTTGTTTCCACTTGATTGATTTCATCCCTGAGTTTGATGATTTCCTGTCTTCTACTCCTCCTGGGGGAATTGGTTTCTTTTTGTTCCAGGGCTTTCAGGTGTGTCGTTAAGCTGCTACTGTATGCTATCTCCATTTTCTTTTTGGAGGCACTCAGGTCTATGAGTTTTCCTCTTAGCACTGCTTTCATTGTGTCCCAAAGATTTGGGTATGTTATGCCTTCATTTTCATTAAATTCTAAAAAGTCTCTGATTTCTTTTTTATTTCTTCTTTGGCCAAGGTGTCATTGAGTAGAGTATTGTTCAGCCTCCATGGGTATGTGGGCTTTCTGTTGTTTTTGTTGCTATTGAAAACCACTCTTACACCATAGTGATCTGATAGATAAACCCTTAGCCAGACTAACCAAAGGGCACAGAGAAAGTATCCAAATTAACAAAATTAGAAGTGAAAAGGGGGATATAACAACAGAAACTGAGGAAATCCAAAAAAATCATCAGATCCTACTACAAAAGCCTATACTCAACACAACTGGAAAACCTGGAGGAAATGGACAATTTCCTTGACAGATACCAAATACCAAAATTAAATCAGGACCAAATAGATCATCTAAACAGTCCCATAACCCCTAAAGAAATAGAAGGGGTCATAGAAAGTCTTCCAACCAAAAAAAGCACAGGACCAGATGGTTTCAGTGCAGAATTCTATCAGACCTTCAAAGAAGACCTAACACCAATACTCTTCAAACTATTCAACAATATAGAAACAGAAGGAACACTACCCAATTCCTTCTACGAAGCCACAATTATGCTGATACCAAAACCACACAAAGATCCAACAAAGAAAGAGAACTTCAGACTAATTTCCCTTATGAACATCAATTTAAAAATACTCAATAAAATTCTTGTCAACCGAATCCAAGAACACATCAAAACGATCATCCACCATGATCAAGTAGGCTTTATCCCAGGGATGCAGGGTTGGTTCAATATATGGAAATCCATCAATGCAATCCACTACATAAACAAACTCAAAGAAAAAAACCACATGGTCATTTCATTGGATGCTGAAAAAGCATTTGACAAAATTCAGCATCCTTTCATGCTTAATGTCTTGGAAAGAACAGGAATTCAAGGCCCATATCTAAACATAGTAAAAGCAATATACAACAAACTGGTAGCCAACATCAAACTAAATGGAGAGATACTTGAAGCAATCCCACTAAAATCAGGGACTAGACAGGGCTGCCCCCTTTCTCCTTATCTTTTCAATATTGTACTTGAGATACTAGCTCAGGCAATTAGACAACATAAGGAGGTCAAAGGAATACAAATTGGAAAGGAAGAAGTAAAACTATCATTATTTGCAGATGATATGATAGTCTACCTAAGTGACCCAAAAAACTCCACTAGAGAACTCCTACAGCTGATAAACAACTTCAGCAAAGTGGCAGGTTATAAAATCAACTTAATCAAATCAGTAGCCTTCCTATACTCAAAGGATAAGCAGACTGAGAAAGAAATTAGGGAAATGACCCCCTTCACAATAGCCACAAACAGTATACAGTACCTTGGGGTGACTCTTACCAAACATGTGAAAGATCAGTATGACAAGAACTTCAAGACTCTGAAGAAGGAAATGGAAGAAGACCTCAAAAAATGGAAAAACCTTCCATGCTCATGGATCAGTAGAATCAATATAGTTAAAATGGCCATTTTGCCAAAAGCAGTATACACATTCAACGCAATACCCATCAAAATCCCAACTCAATTCTTCACGGAGTTAGAAAGAGCAAACCTCAAATTCATCTGGAATAACAAAAAACCCAGGATAGCTAAAACTATTCTCAACAATAAAAGAAATTCTGGGGGTATCAGTATCCCTGATCTCAAGCAATACTACAGAGCAATAGTGTTAAAAACTGCATGGTATTGGTACAGTGACAGGCAGGCGAATCAATGGAACAGGATTGAAGATCCAGAAATGAACCCACACACCTATGGCCACTTGATCCTCGACAAAGGGGCTGGAAACTTCCAATGGAAAAAGATAGCCTTTTCAACAAATGGTGCTGGTTCAACTGGAGGTCAGCATGCAGAAGAATGGGAATTGATCCATCCTTTTCTCCTTGTACTAAGCTCAACTCCAAATGGATCAAGGACCTCCACATAAAGCAAGACAATCTGAAGCTTATAGAAAAGAAACTGGGGAAGACCCTTGAGGACATCGGTACAGGGGGAAAGTTTCTGAACAGAACACCAATAGCTTATGCTCTAAGATCAAGAATTGACAAATGGGAACCTCAGAAAATTACAAAGTTTCTGTAAGGCAAAGGACACCATCAAAAGGACAAATCAGCAACCAACAAATTGGGAAAAGATCTTCACCAAGCCTACATCAGATAGAGGGCTAATATCCAATATATATAAAGAACTCAAGAAGTTAGACTCCAGAAAGCCAAATAACCCTATTAAAAAATGGAGTACAGAGTTAAACAAAGAATTTTCACTGGAAGAACTTCGGGTGGCGGAGAAGCATCTTAAAAAATGCTCAACTTCATTAGTCATTAGGGAAATGCAAGTCAAAACAACCCTGAGATTTCACCTTACACCAGTCAGAATGGCTAAGATTAAAAATTCAGGAGACAGCAGATGTTGGCAAGGATGTGAAGAAAGAGGAACACTCCTCCACTGCTGGTGGGGTTGCAAATTGGTACAACCACTCTGGAAATCAATCTGGTGGTTCCTCAGAAAACTGGGCACCTCACTTCCAGAATATCCTGCTATGCCACTCCTGGGCATATACCCAGAAGATTCCCCAGCATGTAATAAGGATACATGTTCCACTATGTTCATAGCATCCCTATTTATAATTGCCAGAAACTGGAAAGAACTCAGGTATCCCTCAACAAAAGAGTGGATGCAAAAAATGTGGTATATCTACACAATGGAGTACTATTCAGCCATTAGAAACAATGAATTCATGAAATTCTTAGACAAATGGATGGAGCTGGAGAACATCATACTAAGTGAGGTAACCCAGACTCAAAAGATGAATCATGGTATGCACTCACTAATAAGTGGATATTAACCTAGAAAACTGGAATACCCAAAACATAATCCACACATCAAATGAGGTACAAGAAGAATGGAGGAGTGGCCCCTTGTTCTGGAAAGACTCAGTGAAGCAGTATAGGGCAAAACCAGAACAGGGAAGTGGGAAGGGTGGGTGGGAAAACAGGGGGAGGGAAGGGGGCTGATGGGACTTTCGGGGAGTGGGGGTCTAGAAAAAGAAATCATTTGAAATGTAAATAAAAAAATATATTGAATTAAAAAAAAGGAATGGGAAACTTATCACAGACCAATGGAGGAAACACACAGGCCCTAGAGAAAACTAAACACAATATATATTCATTACTTCTCTGCTCTTGTAAAGGAGAACCATGACAAAGGTATTTACAGAATACATCAATTTGTCTCATACTTTCAGAGGAAGAGTCAGTACAGCTGAATCATGAAGCTGAGAGATCACATCCTCAACCACAAACATGAAGCAGAGAGCAAGCAGGAAACCAGCTGAGGTTATAAACTCTCAAAGTCCACCCCTCGTGATGTACTCCCTCCATCAAAACCACACCTCTCCATAACTTCTGCCAAACAGTGCCACCATCTAGGGGCCAAGTGCTCAAATAAGTCTATGGGGACATTCACATTCATACCACCAGTTTACCAGTTTAACCTAGTATTTAAATATCTATGTTGATACCCATAGATAACTGATACTCTCAACCTTAATAGAGAAGCCTCTCTCTCATTCACAAAATGGTGAATGCAGAGACTCATGGCTGTGCTGGGCACTGAGAGTAAATGATTGGTGAGTGCTTAGCCCCAAACAAGTCACTTATACTATCCTCTCTGTATGCTTCACAATATTGTAATGAGGGCATGGAAAGAACACAAGTGCTGGAAACTAAGATGAGCGGGTGGACATGTCAGCTTCTTGGAAAGACATTCCAATCACTCACAAACTTATAGCAGCTGGAGATGCTTCCATGGTTCTGCACAAGAATGACTCGCCGTGAGTCACAGATGGATGGAGGAGGAACTCAGGGAACACAGTTCTCACTACTGGAAGTATTTGCCACTGCAAGATTCATGGGGAAAGGGAATTGTCTTTAGCTGGGCACCCACTGGTGAGTCCAACAGGCTAAAGTAATGCAAATGTTACACAGATGATCCTGGTTAAACACAAACCCCCAAATCATGAAGCAAGAA
Source organism: Apodemus sylvaticus (assembly GCF_947179515.1). NCBI lineage: Eukaryota > Metazoa > Chordata > Mammalia > Rodentia > Muridae > Apodemus > Apodemus sylvaticus. Next base: position 59,983,009 of record NC_067473.1, on the reverse strand, counting down.
AACAAGGAGATTGGTTGGGAGGAGAGGAACTTGACAGAACTGGGAGATTGAAGGAAAAATCCAAAACGCATTGTATACATATATACAATTATCAAATAGTGAAATTGGTCAGTTAGGAAATATAAAGAGAATGGAAAGATCATGTAGGATTACCATTTTGCATTTTATAGTTTTTGAGAATTTTTCGCAAATTTATTATTGACGATATTTCATTTATTCAAATGCATAAGCTTCAATAAAATCTGTCAGGAGAGCAACTCATTTTGTATTCCCTTTGAAGCCAGAAAGAGTGCTTCCTGCTCAGATCTTATTCCTTTACTCACACCAACCTTCAGATGAGGCTCCATCTCTTTGCCAATTCATAGTCAAAGTCCATTGGCTTTCATAACTGCTCTTCCCAATCTAAAAGTAACTTTGTATATGAGTAAATTCTTAGTTGCATTCATTCTCTTGTACATATGCTTTTCCACCAAAGCTAGTAGCATCTATTTATATAAAAATAGCTTGCCATAAAATATGAGTAATTTGGGGGATGTTGACTTTTTGCATTCATATTTGATATCTTAGGGCTAGTGATGTAACTCAGTTTGGAAATGTACTTGCATGAAACCCTGGGTTCCATCCCAAGCTCTGAATAAACCATGAAGAGTGGTACATCCTTTGCAATTTCTTCACAGAGTTAGAGCAATCCTCAAATTCATCTGGAATAACAAAAAAAAAAAAAAAAAAAAAAAAACAGGATAGCTAACTATTCTCAACAATAAAAGAAATTCTGGGGGTATCAGTATCCCTGACCTCAAGCAATACTACAGAGCAATAGTGTTAAAAACTGCATGGTATTGGTATAGTGACAGGCAGGAGGATCAATGGAACAGGATTGAAGATCCAGAACCCACACACCTATGGCCACTTGATCCTCGACAAAGAGGCTGAAAACATTCAATGGAAAAAAGATAGCCTTTTCAACAAATGGTGCTGGTTCAACTGGAGGTCAGCATGCAGAAGAATGGGAATTGATCTATCCTTGTCTCCTTGTACTAAGCTCAACTCCAAATGGATCAAGGACCTCCACATAAAGCCAGACACTCTGAAGCAAATAGCAAAGAAACTGGGGAAGACCCTTGAGGACATCGGTACAGGGGGAAAGTTCCTGAACAGAACACCAATAGCTTATGCTCTAAGATCAAGAATTGACAAATGGGACCTTATAAATTCACAAAGTTTCTGTAAAGCAAAGGACACCATCAAAAGGGCAAATCGGCAACCAACAAATTGGGAAAAGATCTTCACCAACCCTACATCAGATAGAGGTCTAATATCCAATATATATAAAGAACTCAAGAAGTTAGACTCCAGAAAACCAAATAACCCTATTAAAAAATGGAGTACAGAGTTAAACAAAGAATTTTCACCGGAAGAACTTCGGATGGCGGAGAAGCATCTTAAAAAATGCTCAGCTTCATTAGTCATTATGGAAATGCAAATCAAAACAACCCTGAGATTTCACCTTACACCAGTCAGAATGGCTAAGATTAAAAATTCAGGAGACAGCAGATGTTGGGAAGGATGTGGAGAAAGAGGAACACTCCTCCACAGCTGGTGGGATTGCAAATTGGTACAACCACTCTGGAAATCAGTCTGGTGGTTCCTCTGAAAACTGGGCACCTCACTTCCAGAAGATCCTGCTATACCACTCCTGGGCATATACCCAGAAGATTCCACAGCATGTAATAAGGATACATGTTCCACTATGTTCATAGCAGCCCTATTTATAATTGCCAGAAGCTGGAAAGAACCCAGGTAGCCCTCAACAGAAGAGTGGATGCAAAAAATGTGGTATATCTACACAATGGAGTACTATTCAGCCATTAGAAACAATGAATTCATGAAATTCTTAGGCAAATGGATGGAGCTGGAGAACATCATACTAAGTGAGATAACCCAGACTCAAAGATGAATCATGGTATGCACTCACTAATAAGTGGGTGTTAACCTAGAAAACTGGAATACCCAAAACATAATCCACACATCAAATGAGGTACAAGAAGAATGGAGGAGTGGCCCCTTGTTCTGGAAAGACTCAGTGAAGCAGTATTGGGCAAAACCAGAACAGGGAAGTGGAAAGGGTTGGGTGGGAGAACGAACAGGGGGAGGGAAGGGGGCTGATGGGACTTTCGGGGAGTGGGGGTCCAGAAAAGGGTAAATCATTTGAAATGTGAATAAATATATCAATAAATTTAAAAAGAAAAATAAAATTCAGGGTCATTTTGAGCTAAACAATGAGTTCAAAATGAGCCTGGAATGTATAAATAAATGTTTCAAATAAACTAACAAAAGAGCTTGAGTCTCAAACCCATATGATAGAATGAAAGAATTGATTCCTATAGGTTGTTCTGGATGACTCCACACACACATACACACACACTGTGGCACATGTACCCACACACACACATACATACACATAATAACACACATACATGATTCACATATGTACACACAATAACACACACACATACAATTACATAAGCATACCCACAATGACACAAACACACACATACATAACAAATGCATATTCACAAAAAATAAATGGAGAAAGTAACAACAAAAACGTGCTGGCATTGCTCGCTTATGACAATTTTAAACATTTTTTGAATTAAAGATTTTTGCACTGTTTTGCAGGAGTCCCCATGATTCTACATGCTAATTAGTCAAAGTCTATAAAAGCAACAAAGTAACACCCTGTATCATCGTGCAATTTCTGACATGTATAATTCTTTAAATTCTATAATAACTAAATCTACCAAAAGATAGAGCAATTTCCTCAATGTTGCAACTTATCAAAGCAGTATTTCTCACAGTTTGAGTTTTTGCTTAATATTTCTAAACACAGTTTCTATTCACACTTTTTATTTCATACTTACTGAGCCTCTAGTCAGCTTCAGGGGATGTCATTTCCTGTATCTGTTGCCTCTAAAATAGCCCCAAGCTAGCTTTACTATCTCCTGGAAATATTTAGGTGCCTGACACATTACAACCATAGCCAGGTCGCCAAGGTCAGAGACCCTGAGAGTGGAACAGCCAAGGTCCCCGATCTCTGTGTAAAAAGTAAGGACAATGCCCTTTTCTTGCAGGAATTTGAATGATTACAGCTTCTTTAGACAAACTTGAGGTGAGTTCCTCTTTGCTCTTTGTTTAAAGCTGAAAATATTATTGATTACCTTCCCAATAAGGCCTTCTCATCAATGTTTTCAAGAGCTTCTATTCTCTTACACAGGATTTTCCTTCAGCTATATGGACATTATCTGGTTTAGTCAGTTTGAGCTACCTCAACAAAATACCATACAGTGGGTAGCTCACAAATAGCAGAAATTTGTTTGGTACTTCTCTAAAATTTAGAAGTCCAAGATCGGGGTATCAGTAGAGTTGAGTGGACTATCTACAGGTTTGCCATACGAAAAGTGGGACACTGTTCTATAGGGTTAGTTTGGAAGATCTAGTCATACTCCTAAGAGATCATAAAGCCCTTTCACAACCTCATCACTTAGCAAAGGAAAACACTCCATCATGGTAGGGATTAGGGTTTGAGCCAATGACTTTGAGTGTGACAACTACCTACTGTGCACATTAATTGCTCATGTAGAGTAGATGAAGATAGTGCCAACTGAAGGTCATTTTTAAAGGCCAATAGGATAATGAATAAAGGGGAATTTTAAAAAAATGCCTAAGTTTACAACGTTAGTCCTCAACGTTAGGAGCCCAGCTCCTGTACACCTGAGCCACTCTTCAGCTTCAGAAGAGGACATTTCATCCTCTAACTTTGCAAACTTAGGATTTTTTTAAATCACTTAATATGAAGAATGAAGAAACAAATCATTTCTCCTAAAAACAAACAAATTTGACAGATAACTCTGGGATACAAATCTACTCCTGTCTGCCATGAACATCTGTTGGTAGAAATGACATATGTGGCAGCAAAAGTTCCAGAAGAGTCACTTGTGTTTCACAATGTCGTCACTACCACCAGCCTCAGTGAACTACCACTGATGTCCTCTCACCTGCACATTGCTCCTGCCATGCTTCTTTTTATTCTAGCTCCTTAAAGAGTCAACTTTAATAAAAAAGAAAATGTATTCATTGTTAGGTAACAGAGAGCAGAGATGAAATAAATAATGCTTACCCCAAGGGAACACACTATCGAAACAAAACAAAAAATAATAACTTAAGAAACTAAGTGCCCTGAGTAGGTAATATACTCGAACAAGCACGATTTTCATCCTCAGAGGTCTGACCTGGTCTATCCCAGAAAGTTATCATCTGTTATAGTTCAGAAATCGTAATAATACTAAAATTGGGTTTGGTGCAGAGTCAGAACTCAATAATGCTGTTTGAAAGAATGGATAAAATGCATCTCACATCACTTTGTTTTATTTTGCTTGACTTTGACTTTATCGCTGAGCAATATGCTTGGCATATATTTTGTAGTAATAAATATGGGGCATTACTTAAGCTAAGGGAACAGAAGTTTTAGCTTATATTTCCCTGCCTTTGTCTTGATACTATAACACTAAAGAGAAAGTACGCATTTCTTGTTCTTTAGTTTGCTTTGAAACAGGGTCTTGCAAAGTTCATCCAGTCCTTGAACTCTCTCTGCAGCCAAGGGTGATTTTGACCTCCTAGTACAACACTCCTGCCTTCCTACCCAAGGATAGAGAAGGTAGTGTTACACCATGTCCCTTATGTGCCACAAGGAAGGAGACAGAAAACACCAGTAGGCTCATGTGAAACAACTATTACTCTTTAATTACTCTCACCACACCAGCAGAGTCACTGATCAATCAGGGCCACCAGACAAGGACGAGGAAGCCCTGTTTCTTCTGGGAGTCCTAAGTATGGGCTGAAGCAGAGGTTATAAGCATAAAACCCATAAGCATCTGGACCAAGTTATAGTTATAATTTTCACCAGTCAGAACTCGGGAAATAGGGACTTTCCCCAGTATTCCATCATTGTTCATGGACATTGAGTGTAAGTGTTTCTGCCTAAAAAAAAATCATTTGATCTTTCTGTTGCTAGGAATAACCATTGTGTTTTAGGTAACTGTTGTTGCTTAGAGAGCTGATAACAGGTATATTTGGGGGAAGTATTGTTGCTTACAGAAGGAATTGGTCAGCTTAGGCAAAATGGAGTCTGAAGTAAAAATGAGAGCACTTAAGACAAGTTCCTTTTATCTGTTGCCAATGTATAGGTACATGCCAGCATACCTGGTTGTATTTCTTTTGAAACAAATGAAAGACATTTTATTCTAAGAAATTTTTATTTGTAAACATGGTGCTAGAACATTTAGCCTTCAGGGTACAGCTTTAATCCTCAATCTTCTCCATCCATGATATTTTCTAAGGCCTTGCATTCAGTTTGCTCTGTCAAACCACCTGCCTCTTTAGACAGCCAATAATTTTTGATGCTATGCCAGATATTATGTCTAAAAGAGCTCTAAATGATTCTATGATTATATGTTTCATCTGAGCTTGTTCCTTGTTGCTATTAATCAGTGAAAGTCTAATTGCTTAGTCTGATCAAAATTGAATTTGTAGTTGACTTATTTTTTTTTTTTACTTCAAAGAGACTTGATCTAATTCTGAATGACTTCTGGGGACTTCTTCTGGACTTCAGAACTATGACAAAACAGATTTCTAGTATTTAAATACTTAGTCTGTGATGTTTTGTTACAGTAGTGATGAACTAATATGGTAGGTCTACTTATTTTGTACAATAATCAAATTTCATAGCATGAAATAGATCTAAAAGTCCATGGTGAAAAGTCTGGTGGGCTGCTTCATACAGATGTTTCTAGACTTGGTTTGGTTTTGGCCTTTCCATGAGCGTATGTGACCATTCCTGTGTAAACAGACTTGTATGGGTCCTAATTTACTCTTTTTATAAAGTAGACACCTGCCATGTTGGTTTAGGATATATTCATACAATCTCAATTTTCTTTAATTGTGTCTTTGCAGGTAAGGCCAATTTCCAAGTACAGTGACAATTGCAAATACCAAGCATTAGACTTTCACAGGTGAATTACTAAACCTCCTGAGGTTTTATGTGTCAAATCCATAGAACTGTGTATGAAAACCATGATTATGGCACTGTTTTAGTATGCATGGCTTCTTTGTGTGTGTTTCAAAAGGTCACAATAATTTAAGTCCAATATTGAGGCTGAAACTTAGCAGGAGTGCTAAGCTAATTTAAAGTCAGTCTAGACTATTGTATATTGAGACCCTTTAAACTAGGCTATATACTAAGACCCTTCCAAAGAAAGTTAAATTAGTGCTCATTAAGCCTGGTACTTATATTGATGGAATTCTGTAGTGCCCCCCAATGTGTTTCTGGTCTCAACTACATGACTTGTTTTGGTCAACATTAGCAAATGTGTCATAAACAAAGGACAGAAAATCAGCATGCATAGTAGACTACACTTTTGATGTTCTTACCACCCCCTCCCCTGCAAATGTGTGAATAAACCCAGAAGCCTGGATGATGAGCACCACGTGGGTCGAGAAGCCCCTCACATCAGTCAACTTCCAGCCAGTCCCCAGAGAGAATGATGTTGCTGTAAGTGTATTGATGAGCCAACACAAGATGTTCCCAGCCACACTCAGCCCCAAATGACAACTAAATGAATCCTGAGCAAAAGTAATGCTATTGTCTAGGCAACTAATGCTTTAGACAGTCTGCTGCTACACAGCAAAAGCTAAGCAATATAATGAAAATCTTGAACCAGGAATCTTAAACTTCATTCATTTAAATATAAATCAATATAACTAGTATGTGCATGTCAAAGTACATGAAACTGACAAAGTACATGAACTGATAAAAATCTTCAAGGATGGAATAAGTCTCCAAAGTCAAGTACCATATAAAGTAGGCTACCTGACAGCAACAATATATGAATATATGTCCTGAACAGAGAATGTGGGGAAATTATGTCAAAATAATCCAGAATCTCAAAAGGATTAAACTATAATAAAAATATTTTTTAAAAAATAATATTAAGGCACCTAGAGTCTTAACAACAGTGGTATGGTAAAATACTGTCCTGTATCATAGGATTCCCTTGAAAAAATAAATTTAACTTAATTTTGTTAAAAACTAGTATAAATCACTCGTACAAATTTGAATGGTAGTTTAAATGGAGCACAAAATAGAGTTTCAATCATAAAAATCAACGACTAACAAAATGTGGTCATGGAGAAGTCTTGCTGAACCAAATACAATCAATAAGCATAACAGTTTATGGTTGAGTCATAAAAACCATATCGGTGTGATACTAACTCGAAGCGACACCAGAAAAGAGAGAAGAAAGATTGATGTTTCAGCATTGGTCACTGGGCTCTGGTAAACAGGAAGCCATGCATTTGGCAGGACTGGAAGCATTTTCAAATACTGAAGGCTGGGCTTCTTTGCTGATGATTCCTGAGGCAGACAAATTCCCATGAAAAGTCCAACTCAGCAGCTCTAAGGGAGGCCAGTTGCTAAATGCTAATTCATCTCACCTAGATAAATTAGTCTGTCTACTCCAGTAGGAGAAGGACGTGGCTTTAAAGCTCAAATCAGAGCCCAGTGGCCAGATGTGACAGTTCATACCGAGGTCTCCCTGGGGATGTGCTGAGAGTGTAGAGCCACCTGAGGCCACTTACTTGGAGGCACAAAACTGGGGAGGGCTGGGACCAATGGTGAGGTGCCCAGGAACGGCTTCTCAGTGACGAGAGCCATGTGTGGCGCTCCTGTTTGCAGAACATCGGAGAGTGTGAACTGGAATTGCTCCAGGTGTGGCATTAAGAGTTCATAGATTACTGATACACAAGAATGTACCTGCATAAACAGCTGAAGGGTAAGTGAAACAATGTAGTGAAGTACAAGACAAAGCAGGAACAATGAAGAAGGTATGAAACAGAGTCCAAAAGAAGAAATAGGAAGGCCTTCTAGAGTCACATTCTGAGGAAGGGGCAGCTATATAAAAGAGTTGCCAATATCTAAGAAGCTCTGTGGCCGCATGCCAACCAAAAAATCAACAGCCCCCAAGGAGGAAGAAAAAATGCCCTGACTCTTGGTGACGGCTGCTGCTGCTGCTGCTGCTAGATGTAACTTCTAAGGAAGTGATGTTAAGGAAAGAGAGTGGACAACGATCTTGGTAAAGGAAGTAAGGAAATGAAAGGTTTAGGTTATGTTAGCCATTCATTTTCAAGAAATGCTTAAGGACCTACTCTCCCAAGAGCTACTCTAGAGACTTATTTTTCACTGGGATGAACACTGTAAATGTATAGGTATATGTATTTATAGTCATGGCAAAAGGTGCAAAGAAAATATGAAAAAGGTTTCTACAGCCAGAGCCTGTGGGCAGTATCTGAAATGATAACAAGGAGATGGCTTTTGTGGTAAGGCCTAGAAATGGAGTCGATCCTATAAAGACCTGGGGGAAGAGAAAAAATAGGCAGGAGAAATAGTCGGAGTGCTAGGTGCTGTGGCAAGACACAATACAGCTGGAGCAAACAGAAGGAAGGAGCGGGTGACAGAGGTGCTGCTGGGGGACTGTGGATGGAAATACACTTAATGTAAGAACGCCAAGTTTTCTGTGAGAATACCCTGGAGTAATTAAAGGTTCTCTGCAGAAAGCAGACATGATTCAAATTGCCTTTTAAACAGTCCCCTGGTTGTTTCGCAGAGAATGTGTTTTGCCCAGAAGGGTTGAGACTGAAGAACAGTCAATGTATTCCTACAGCTGTCCACCAGGGAGATGGTCTGGATTAGTAAAGGGTGAAGGCTGTTTAGTTAGGGCTCCTTTATTGTGGTTCAGATACACATGTTGTGAGAAAGAGAAAGAGAGGGGCTCACTTTTACCTAGCCACATGGGAGTACAGAACAAAACTTGGAAGCCTGGGGAGGGGGCAGGCTTTCTTGTTTCTCTAAGTATGAATCTTGGGGTATTATTTATCCAAATATAGACATCAAATGGGTAGTCTATTGGTGGTGCTGAATTTCCAGGGCTAAGGCAAAGCTGTGTTACGAATGTTTGAATTTCTGAGCAGAAAAGTCATTCAAACCAAAGGACTAAATAAAATTAGCTGGGGGCGGAAGGATAAAGAGCCAACAGTGTGGAAATCTGAAACTTAGGGGCTGCACTGAAGGACCCACCATAAAGAAATAAGAGAGAGCAGCCCATGAAGTAATAAAGAGAATGAGGTGTCCTAGAATCCAAGGGGGGTGCTTTTGGAGAGATGATACCATAAATGACAGCCACACAGAGCTCAATGGCAGAGAGGGCAAGACACAAGCTTCAGGTTGTGCTGCGCTAAGATTGCCAATAACCTAGAGTAGAGGAGCTGCAGGTTCCCCACGGAGGCAGACAGCCTGCTGGAGTCAGAAGGAGAGGTAAGAGGTTGGAGGCTGGATGTCAGACATCCCTCTCTGATTCTTGTGCTGTGCCTCCTGTCTCTTGCTATACATTAAAGTAAGATGAACACTAGCATCACAGAGTTCGCTTTAGGACATTTATCTCCACATCGCATTGCATAGCTTAGCAAAGCTGAATCATCAGGTCCAGTCACCTCCTTAGAAGCATTGGGTAGCATTAACTGCTGAATTCCCCAAGTGTTTCCCTTACACCAAGGCCATTGATTGAATTTATATTTAATTGACACACACTAATGGTACCTATTTATGGGGTAATATCATTTGATAGATACGTGTAGAATGAGAAAATCCAGGTAATTGCATTGCCCACCTCAAACATTTATCATCTTGTTGCCTCAGGAAATTTCTAGTTCATCCTGCAATATATAAGAATCCTGCAGTGACCTTTCTGTGTTGTGAGATGCCATAACCTGTTCTTCCTATCTAATTACTTTGGTTCCATCTTCAAATCCTATCTCCTTACCCCACATCCATCCTCACCCCCATAACCACTATTTAACCCTCTTGTTATATCTGAAAAAAAGATCATTTAAAAAAGATCTACTACTTTAGATCCACATACATAATGGCCACTGTTTATTGTCAACATTACACAATTTAGAATCACCTAGGAAGAGAGTGTCAATGAGAGATTTTCTATATTAGGTTGGTCTGTGAACATGTCTATGAAGAATTTTCTTAACTGAGTTAACTAAGATGGGAAGACACCCTCCCCCAAATGTATGTGATACCATTTCCTAGTTTGAGGCATTTGCCTATTTTGTTCTCAAGTGGCTATGCTTTTGGAGTTTAGTCAAAACTTCAGTGCTTGTATCAATGTGATAGCTGACCCCTATTTTCTTCTTGTAGTTTCATATATTCAAGTTGACCTTTGAGTGTCTATTCCATTATGAGGAGCAAATACATGCTATATATACATGCATATATATGCATATACAAGTATATATGCTTATATATAATGAAAGATGGGTACTCACTTCTTTCCTTCAGCATACAAACATCAGTTTTCTAAGAACTGTTTCTGGGAGGAAGGAGCTGTTCCTTCTCCAATGTGTGTTTCTGGTACCTGTGTTAAAAAGATTACTTGTCTATAGACACACAAATTTCTTTCTCCCATATTTTGTTCCACTAAAGACTAATTTTTGAATAGAAAGTGTTCATACTTATCTTTTTACCTAGATAATGGGATAGCAAACTATGTTTTCATAGACAGAAGTTTAGCCCATGAGCTGTTCTATAACTACAGTCTGATTAATAGTGAGCCTCGCCCTCAGTGTACAGACTGGGCAATAGCTGCTTTCATACTACAAAGACAAAGATGAATTGCAATACAATCTGTATCCCTCTAAGCTAAAAATACGTATTCCCTAGCTCTTTTTTAACAATACTATCCTACCCAGGGATCCATCCTATATACAGTTACAAAACCCAAACATTATTGTGGATGCCAACAAGTGCTAGCTGACCAAAGCTGGATACAGCTATCACCTGGGAGGCTCTCCTAGTGCATGACAAATTCAGAGGGAGGCACTCTCAGCCAGCCATTGAACTGAGCACAGGGTCCCAAATGGGGGAGCTAGAGAAAGAACCCAAGGATCTGAAGGGGTTTGCAGGGCCACCAGAGGAACAACAATATGAGTCACACAGTACTCCCAGAGCTCCCAGGAACAAAACCATCAGTCAGAGTACACACGGAGTTACCCATGGCTCCAGATACATAGGCAGCAGAGGATGGCCTTGTTAGACACAAAGGGAGGAAAGGCCCTTGGTCCTGGAAAGACTTGATGTTGTAGTGTAGAGGAATACCAGGACAGGGAAGTGGGGGAAGGTGATTGGGGAAGGGGAGATGACCTATGGGATTTGGGGGGAGGGGAGAACAAGAAAAGGGGACATTTGAAATGTAAATAAAGAATATATCTAATAAAAAATACTACCAATTCTGATGTGTGTGATGAGTCTTTAAAATACACTCTCTATCTTCTATAGATATAAATACACAGTCTTCAAAAGCATGGGAACACTTCAGGAGCAGGATCCTCTGCACTGTGTCCACTCTAGTTATCCTCAAGGCTAGTCAACAACTCTGACACTAAAGTTCCTGACTTGTATGTGTCTTGCTTTCTTCCTGTGTTTTTCCCCTCAGTAAGTCATTTGTCACATCTGCAGTGACCTATGTCTAGGATACCTTTGCTGCTGGGAGAATAAATATGGAACATGACTTCCTTCTGTATCTTAAACTTTAAGGAGAAAGAATAGTAGAGTGAATTGGGAAATACTAGAGAATGCATTTATGTGTATATAAATAAATAGGTTTAGACATATGTGGTGGTTTAAATGAGAATCAGCCCAATAGGCTAACATATTTGAATGTTTGGCCCTAGTTGGTGGAACTATTTTGGGACCATTTAAGAAGTATTCTTGTTAGAGGTTATGTGTTAGTGGGGGATGGGCTTTGAGAATTCAAAATCCTATGCCAGGCCTAGTCTCCCTCTCTTTCTGCCTCCAACTTGCAAATCAAGATATAAGCTCTCAACCGCTGCTCCCCAGCCATGTCTGCTGGTCTGTTGTCATGTTCCCTGCCATGCTGGTTATTGGCTAACCCTCTTTAATTGTCAACAAGCCACCCATTAAATGTTTCTGTCATAAGTTGCCTTGGTCAAGGCAATAGAACAGTAACTAAGACAATATCTACAGAGAAAGATAGGTTTTCTAGAACTAAGCTTAAAGTTTCCAAACCAGCATGGTTTCAGCTGGAATATTGGTAATGGCTGAGAGAAAGGTGCTCATTCCTCTTTGTGTATCTTGACTGGTATGCTGGGGCTCTGACTCCTTGATATTATAACTGGCAACATTGTGGAGAGACAGTAATTGGTATAGATAGTCCTCTAGAACAGTAGTTCTCAACTGTAGGTTGCAACCCCTTTGGAGGTCTAACAACCCTATCACAGGGGTCATTTAAGACCATCAGAGACCACAGTTACTTACATCTTAATTCATAACAGTAGCAAAATTATGCAATGAAGAACACAATTTTATGGTTGAGGGTCACCTCAACATGAAGAACTGTGTTACAGGGCCACATCATTTGGAAGGATGAGAACTACTGCTCGAGAACAATGTGATATTCCTGACTTCGTACTCAGATTGCTGCTGCCCATGTCCCTTCCCAGCACAAGCACAAACTAGTAACTAGTTCAAATTTATGTGAAATTGCCAACCCCCCTTGCCAAAAACAAAGCAAAACAAACAAAAAAAACTGATCAGAGATAATTATCACTGGAAATCCCCTTTTCTCTCTCCTCAGATATAAAGATAGGTAAATAACAAATGTTGATGTCCCCATATGGCCACAGTCTTAAAAGAACTAAAATGGAAAGAGCAGAGAACTCTAAGTCCCTGCTAACCCTAGAGGAGGAGCAGGCATGTCCTGAGTCATTAGAGCCACAGAGAAGCAGCCTTACTCCCTGCTGATGGGAACTTCCCTAGCTTCCAAGCACTCCACTGACTTGCCAATTGAATTAATTCCCTGTCCTTGTTAAGTAATGCTGGAAAAAGTCCCACCAGCCTTGCTTTCTCTGAAGCAAAGGTCTGTAAGAGTTTGCCTAACACTGTACCATAGTAGAAGCTGTGCTTTTACGTGGAACAAGTTTGGTTTTATACTATCACTAAAATGAATCCAAGTGGTCCTATTCTCTCAAACCCCACCCTACACCTCAGGAACATAATTTTCCCATAATGACAACATTGGAAGCAAGCACGCATACTTCCAGATGCTGGGAGCCACACTTACCTAAGCTGTTCTTAGAAGCTTCATCTTCTCTGACCTCTTTTATGATCAAACACTGCTTTCAAATAGAAGCATTCTCTAGTTCATCTGCCTGATAAATAAAGAAGAGAGCCTTCCATGACATTGTCTAGTCCTGAGATACAATGCCATTCACCCACCCACCACAATTTAAAGTGTCTTAGAATCTATGGAGAGAGAAAGTGGCCCGCACATTCTTGGGTCTCAAGTAGAAGTTATTGAATGATATGGCCAAAACCAAAATTATAATGACTAAGAAATAAATAGTGTGTTATTCTGATTGAGAGAATCTTAGTTTCAAATTAAAAGGGGAGATGAAATAATCTCAGTTAAAGTGGAGGGGGGGAGGACTATCAATCCAGCCACCATCATGTATTACATTATTTATATAGAACAGTAGATGAGGTATCCAATAATTCAAAGAAAGCTGTACTTGAAAGCATAAGAATTTGCATCTATTTTAGCAGATACAATCTGGATTTGGAGAGAGAAAGCTGAGGTGAGCTTGAGTCTAGCAAAGATCAATTTTACCTCAGAAATGTTACTAGTGGTATAGAATTTATTATGAGGAAAGTGATCAAAAGGCATACTTGTTCAAAAGAACTCAATCACACAGAAAATGAAAGCAGAATAGCGTTACAAGCTGCAGACTTCGGAACAGAATGTAAATCTGAAGCTATGTCAATGCTTAGAAATCACTGCTTGGAGGAGAAAGAGAACTGCAGGCAGGCTGCCATAGCGGGAATGTTTTACAAGAGAAGACACAAAATATTTTCTTAATTGGCTGTAAAGTTGGACTTCAGTTAGGATACAGATACAGAGGACATCAAGAAGCATGGTAGTCTGATGTTTTATCACTTTCACAAAATACCAAAGAAAATTTTCAAAAGAAGTATTTGTCTTGACTGTCAGTTTGGTCATGACTGCCCACCTCCATTACTTTTGGGTCCAACATGAGGAAGACCACCATAGTAGAGTATGTGATGGGACAAAGCTGCTTCCTTGTGGTAGCCAGGAAGCAGAGAGAAGGGGAAGGGGGAGGAGGAGGAATGAAGCCCATCACAAGCTGTAGCCACTAAGCCACTAATCACACTACTCCCCAAGACCGACTTTCTCCACCTGGGATGAGCTCACCTCTGAAAGCGCCCACCTCATCCTAATAAAACTATCAAACCACCTATCTATAAATGTACACTGTGTCAGAGTTTTTATGATGTAATCATCTCCTAATTAGCAGATCCACAAGCCAGGATTTCAGCACATGAACTATGGGGGGGCGGGGGTTGGTAAATGATGATAGGCTCTAGTTCCCAGCTTTCCTGTTTCCATGAAGTAATTTCTACTCCTAAAAAGATGATCTGCGACTCCTATCCCTGCCTTACACCATTTCATCCTTACATAGGAAGAGTCCTGTGCTTCCTCACTGGCATACATAAAAAGAATCTTATATCAATCAATTGACTTTTTTCATTAGGATAAGACTATAATGTAGAAGTTGGTGACACTCATTATTTGACTCTTCTGGGTGAGACTGTGATTCCTTTTCCAGGACAGTAATTTTTGAGTGGGTATGTACTCCACCTAAAATCTGTAAAAATATCATTGTTACTAATAACTCTGCCTTACTGATTTCTGTATGGTATGCCAAGATGCATCTCCACAGAACTAGCATCAAAAACCACAATTGTCATTACAGAACCAGGCTCCTGAACTAGTCCAAAGCTAGTAAAAAATAAAATGTTGGTGCCACATGTCATCTTTGTATCTATTTCTCACACAGACACCCAAATTCTAACTATGGCCTGATAAGTTATGTTCATTTTATACCTCTTGATAATCCAAATGGCTCTATTGAAAACTGGATTCAGAGTTCTAGGGACATGGCTCACTTCAGGTTTCTATTTCTTTCTGTCTTCCTGGAAATCTAAATCTCTTATTTTTTTATGATCTAATTTAGGTAACATTTCTACCCTTGACAACTAAAGGCAACAAACAATTGAGTTTTCTGTGGACTGTAAACTCTATTTCATCACACATTGAACCAGCTCCTTTCTGTGTTGACATACTACACATTTCAAATATTCTAGGCTCTTGCCTCGAAAGCAGGTTGAACTTACGATGAATAGTAATATTCTCAATATTTTCTAGATTGTTCTAGGTAATGGCCACTCTCCTCCCTCAAGTATTAAAATACAAACACTGGTGGACAGAGAGAGGTAGCTTATAACCATCCATAACTCCAGCTCCAGAGGATCCTCTTCTAGATTCCCCAGGTACTGCACACATGTACACAGAGAGACAAAACACACATAAAATTAAATACCATAGCAACTTATATTCTCAAAAGTTTTCTCTATAAGTGATCAATCATAGAGTAACTGTATCCTCTATGAACCTTAGAATCACCCTTACCTATGTCTGTGTTTTCAGTCCCTCATTTTCCATATCTTTGGAATATAAGTCCTAAGTTGAATTTCCATTCTGTCTACAACAGTCTTGTAGGAGCAAGACTTCCATTCTATATGGAAAAGCTGACAGAGCGGTTGGCCACCTCAAATGAGTTCAGGTTATTTATTTAAAATCATAGCTCTCATAGATGAGTCCAAATTGCCATGCCTAACATTTTACAGCTTATATTGGCTACAGCCTAATGTTACTACACCTAATATTCCATAGTTTATTTTTATAAGACAAAATTTACTTAGAAAGGCAAGAGTTTACAAACCTCGTGTTCCTTTTTCTCATTGTGTCTTTCTCATGCCCTCTTCATTTCCAATGCTCCTTCTTTTGCTCATCACCTTTCTCCAGCTTACCTTGCCTGTTTTCCATCTTTTAGAACTCAACACGGGAATCATTGGACAATTGGTAAGAAGCCTTACAACTCCATCCAACTGTGATTTGGGTCTTTATTCTGCCAGACTAAATGCACCCAAATCTCTTGAATAAATGGTACAATACTACATGGCTTGCATGTTTGAATCTTCCCAACTACTAGGACATCTTTGAGAGTAAAATCCATGACCTTCACATAATACCAGTCCATACTAGGTGACCTATAGTTTCTATAACATTTCTCGCAGGATAGTTTTAACACAGAGAGAAAATATTGTCAGTACTATCATAGCTAGCACCTAGGTTCTAGAATTTTCCAAAACCTCTTTATCACATTCTGTTTATTTATCCTACATGTAGCTTATTTTAGTCTGTTTTAATAAACTGAGCACATTTATATACTTCTCTATATCTATCAGCATATACACCAGTGGCTAAAGTTCATTAGTTGCTTAGATGTGATTTACATGTAATGAATTGAGCTTAGTAGTTCTGACCAGTCAGTAATCCTATGATGATTGAAGACGTAGTAAAGAAGACCATAATTTCAAAGCCACCTTGGCAAAAACCTGAATTAAAGGATAACCTGGAGAATTTTCTAAGACCCTGATTCAAAATAAAAATCTAAGAGGGCTAGGAATAAGCCCAAATGTTAGGACAATCACAAAGCATTTGTGAGGCTATAGGTTCAATCTCCAGTACTGAAAAATAGTAAATAATAAATACTCACATAAATACAGGCACACATGTATTTATGTATATACATACTCTGTTCCATGACAGTGATATATATATTATATTGTATATTATTTACATATATGATATATATGTTATTTTGTCTTGATTAATTCACCTTCATGGATGCCTTGAAATTATTCACTTCTGTTAACTTTTCTTTCAGCATAAAATTTCAACACCAGCTCTAATACATATATAATGATTTTTAAAAATGCATCTATTTTTCATTCATTCTTAGTTATTATTTTTCTGTAGAGGAGAGAATACTGGACTAACAGCATCCTTCATTAACACTTTGAACATGAGTTTCTAATGTATTTTGAGCTCATTTTTTTCTAATGAGATAAATGATTTCTTCTATTTTCATTTTTTTAAAGATTTATTTTTTTATGTATGTGAGTGCACTGTCACTGCCTTCAGACACACTGGAAGAGGACATTGGATCTCATTACAGATGGTTGTGAGCTACCATGTGGTAGCTGGAAATTAAACTCGGGACCTCTGGGGTAACAGTCAGTGCTCTTATCCACTGAGCCCCCTTTTCTTCATTTTTTTATTATTTTTTATATTTATACCAGCTCACACCAGAGAAGCCAGCAGACAGCTTCAAATGTTTTCCACACCTTCTACTTTGTCTGAAACAGGGTCTCCTGTTAATCATGGTTGTGTATACCAGGCTAGCTAGCCTGTGAATTCATGAGAATTCTCTCATCTGCACCTCCATCTCCCTATAGAAGCATTGGAACTACAGAAAAATTGGCTAGAGTGTCTGGCTTTCATATATGAGCATGCATGCCACAGCACAAGTGAGCAGATACAGCAAACAAGACAAACTAGAATAGTAAATTCAAACACAGAGAATACTCTTTAACATATTAATTTAAGTCTAATAGGACTGTAGTCCTGTTGCTATCATCATCATCATTATCATCATCATCTTCTTCTTCATCACCACCATTACCATATGTACACATATTATAAAGAATTTATTAGTCTTTTTAATTTTCTAAAAGGAATAATAGAATAAAAGTGAGGCATGATAACTAACCGATTGGCTGGATCCAATGAGATGGCACAGCCAGGAAAGGCACTTGTCACTCAAGCTTAATGACCTGAGTCCAGTGCCTAAAAGGTGGAAGGAGAGAATCTATTCCATAAAGTTTACCTGGCATCCACAAATGCACTGTAAGATATATTCCCACATATGTCATGCATGCACGCATGCATTCATGTACACACACATGTGCACACACAATAATAATGCATAAGTAATTTTTAAAAGTTATTCAGCAGGCAAATAACATAGAAAGTAATGCATGTGACAGAACTGCACAGCTACTCCTCCCAACACCAATCGACGCTGCAAATCACCAGGAGCGCTGACAGCACACACTGCTCCCCAAAGCTATCTGACTTTGGCGCACTTACTGTAAAGTATCTCGTGGGACTCCTTTCCCTTCCAAGACACTCTGGGGAAAAGTCATACAGAGTAGTGTCCTATGTCTGATGTAAAACCTTGGGCATTTTAAGCTCTCCTCTGGTAGAGGGGATGCGCAGTCTCCTTAGTTCCCTCCCACGGTATAGCCTCTCCTTTCTGCTCAGTTTCCTCTCTGCCTTTCCACTACATTTGCCTGAGGTAGAGTCACCATCGTCCTCCATTATTTACATATTGATCAAAACGCAAACGAGAATGAGCCAGAGGAACAGAGCGCAAGAGCATTGAGAAACCTGGAGTTTTAAAAGGCGATTGCTTTCGAGAGGACTCTAGCCAGCACGCAGGGCTTTCTTTAATGATTAGAGTCATTTTGAAGTCCTAAATCAAAGGTGCAGCCTATCAGAGAGCTAGGAAATCTATAAGAAGATGAAGATGTCACTGATGAGAGCTGTTGTAATATTATCCTGGGCACTTTTGACAGCATCTGCTACCAAAGCACATGCAGAAACTGTAAGGCATGCAGAGCATTCCCTCGCCCAGGGAGAAACACCGGAAGAAGTAAAATGCCAGAGCGGCAGTCAGGCATCTTCAGCTCTCCACGGGAACTGAGTGGAAAACTACGGCTTCCATTTGTTTCTTTCAGAACTCGATTAATTTTTTTTCTGCTCGAGTGAGTAGGGAATGTATACGGACAAATCCATTTTTAAAGCTTCCATCAAATCCTGAATAGGCACCAGTAATATCCCAAAGGTAGCTACCAGGAGGAGTGCCTGCCCTTGGGCACCTAGGCTAAAAGTCTCACACAGACTTCTTCATGAAGAAGCCCACTCCACTGACTGTGTAGGCTCAGCTGGTAAACACGGCCTGCATTTTGTGGTATTTCCATTTATTATTTCGACTTTGAAGTAGGCAACGTCAAAGACAACTTAGCAGTGGCAGAAAAGACTGAGGGCCACTGTGGTGTCTCCATCTTTTTTTTTTATTCGATATATTTTTTATTTACATTTCAAATGATTTTCCCTTTTCTAGCCCCCCACTCCCTGAAAGTCCCATAAGCCCCCTTCTCTCCCCCTGTCCTCCCACCCACCCCTTCCCACTTCCCCGTTCTGGTTTTGCCCTATACTTCTTCACTGAGTCTTTCCAGAACAAGGGGCCACTCCTCCTTTCTTCTTGTACCTCATTTGATGTATGGATTATGTTTGGGGTATTCCAGTTTTCTAGGTTAATATCCACTTATTAGTGAGTGCATACCATGATTGATCTTTTGAGTCTGGGTTACCTCACTTAGTATGATGTTTTCTAGCTCCATCCATTTGCCTAAGAATTTAATGAATTCATGGTTTCTAATGGCTGAATAGTACTCCATTGTGTAGATACACCACATTTTTTTGCATCCACTCTTCTGTTGAGGGATACCTGGGTTCTTTCCAGCATCTGGCAATTATAAATAGGGCTGCTATGAACATAGTAGAGCATGTATCCTTATTACATGGTGGGGAATCCTCTGGGTATATGCCCAGGAGTGGTATAGCAGGATCTTCTGGAAGTGAGGTGCCCAGTTTTCGGAGGAACTGCCAGACTGATTTCCAGAGTGGTTGTACCAATTTGCAACCCCACCAGCAGTGGAGGAGTGTTCCTCTTTCTCCCCATCCTCTCCAACACCTTCTGTCTCCTGAATTTTTAATCTTAGGCATTCTGGGTGTCTCCATCTTTAAAGCTCTGCCCTGTGCAAGTAAATCCTTGGAGTGGCCACCCGGACGTCTGTTCCGTCTGCACACTGACTCAGGTGGAGAATAAACGTAATAGTCCTGCTGACCAAAGGGTTTACATACACTCAACATTTATGGTTTCCTTTCCTTTTTAAAAACTGAAAACCATTTTCAGATTGCAACAAGAAACATTCTCACGAGTGTAATCTGATCAAAAAAAGAGGTTAAGTAAAGATAAATTTTTCCTGTTCTACTATGTGTATGGTAACCCTCTTAAACTTTACTTTTATCTAGATTTCCAGAATATCTGTTAGATACTGTTAAAACACCATCGAAGTGATGTTTTTCTTTTGTATGCTGTTTTATACCTTTATTATTCCATTTAACTGTATACCAGAATTGCCTCTCTGTAGCAATAATCGTTATCATTTTAAATAAGAATAAAGTGTTTTATTTGGTAGATTTATCACATTTGACTTGTCTAAGTCCATTGCTCTTTATCTACTTTATCATTGTGGCGAACAATATGTTGTAAAAATACTTCCTTACACATCTTGGCACAATTATTTCCTTAGGAAACAAATTGAAAGATGAAAGTGCTGGTTTAAGGAGGATACATGCATGCTTGAGATTTCTGTGCCTTCCAGACTGCACCCTGGAGAGCAGAAAGCCATGGAACCTCCCACTCTCTTGCCCCAGCCAGGGACAGAAGTCAGGACTTCTGTTATCAGGACCTAAGATAAACTTCTCCCCAGACTGAGACCCTATCCTCCACTCCGGTTTTAACCTTGTATGTGTCCCGCAGGCCCATGTGTTCAAGGCTTATTTCTCATCTCCTGCAACTGTTAGGAGCTGGTAACACGTTTAGGACCCTGGAGTTGGGTCAAAGGAGTTAGGCAATGGTGGGGTGTGCCCCGGAATGTGACCCAGCCATCCCCTCGACTCTCTTATCTGAGGAGAGAGGATTCCTCCACTCCCCTCCCCCACTATTCCATGCTTACTATCCACAGGCCCAAAAGCCATAGACCCACCATGACCTGAGATCTCCAAAACTGTGAGCCGAAACATACCTTAGCTCTTACGAAGTACTGCTCTTGAGTCTCATGCTGAAGTCTGTGCTCCCTGGGGCAAGAGGCAGCTGGATTCATGCCTGTACGCTGAAAACTACTGGAACTGCCATTGCTTCCACAGTCGATGCACGATAATGCTTATAATTTTATTTTAAAGGTTTTATTATGCAGTTCCTGTTTTCTCCCAGGGCCTCCGCGACTACTTTCTTCATGCCGCTGGAGTCACTCTAACACCCTTGCTTTTCTCCGGTCTCTTATGCACGTTCCTACTGGAGCATGTCCACCTCCTGTCCCCTTTACTAGAACGTTCTTTTCCTGTGACGCCCGCGGGAACTATTCAAAGTTACATTATCCGTGAGGTTCTTCTATCTATTGCAAGTCTCTCCTCGCCCTCCATTCCTTCACCTATCATGTTCTTCCCAATAATATTTTTTATACTTTATGTATGAGTATTTTTCTGCATCTATGTATGTGTACCATGCGTGTTCTGGGGCCTACAGAAGTCAGAAGGAGGTGCTGGATGGACTGGAACTGGACTTACAGATGATTGTGAACTGCCATGTGGATGCTGGGAACTGAACCCAGATTCTCTCAGGTGTCTCAAGTTTTCTGACCTGTTGAGGCCTCTCTGCAGAGCACCTGCCCTGGTAGACGGATCAGCAGATAACACTGTGTAGTTTTCTTGGTATTTGTTTACTATCTCCGTGCATCAAAGCAGGAAGTTTAATCTCCTTGTTTTACTGTTCTCTTCTCCAAAGCCCAAGTGGCCACTCATTAATATATATTGAATGTAGAAAATCAGTTCATTAAAATAAAGATTGAACAAAGGGAGCTCAGGCAGAAAGTCAACTTTCTGAGAGCCAGAAATGAAATGACAACAGGAAATAGTCACGCACAGGAACACAATAAAGCTGAAACACTGACTTGAGTCACGTGATCAAAATCGGGATCATTTAATATTCATTTAAAGTTAGAAACCAGTGAGAAGTGACCTTGAAATTTTCATAGTCTACCCAGGGATATAAAATTCATGACACATTTTTTTTAAGCTATGTATTACAGAGTGAAAAAAATGGAAATATAAGTTAATAGAAGTCAGTACTGAGGAGATACAACCAAAACCACAACAGATAAGTAAGAGAGATAGTTTAGAAACCCAGGAACATTTCTAAATGGAAATCAAACTGTGGATGTGTAAACGTGGGCATTCTCTGTGTGGGAAAGAGAGATAAGACTTTTTCATTGCTCAATATTAGCTAAAAGTTCTGATATATCAGGGCCAGTGAGAGGTGATTTAGCAGGTAAAGTGCTTGCTGTGCCTGACAATCTGAGTTCAATGCTCTGGATCTAGATGGTGGACAGCAAATATCAGTTCTCCCTGATTATCCTGCACACAAGCACACACACACACACACACACACACACACTGTAAATCCTCTAGGACCAGCAGAGGTTTCATTTAAAAAAATATTTTTGTAGTATACCTATGTCATTGAGCTGGAAAGGGGGAAAATAAAACTTAGCTCCTACCATCAGCGAGCTTGAAACCTGCTAGAGAGAAATGACTGTAAATCCCTTGGTAACATCTTCACCAGAGCTGGCCCCGAAAACAACATGTGTGGCTCTTAAACAAGACATGATCTAAGGGAGGGGGGATATGCGTGGCGAGGAACGGCAGGAAAGGCAGTCTCTGAGGTCAGTTGTGAAGACATATCTACTAGGAATTAGCCATAAAATGGACAAGGAAATGCTTACAGAGGGAAGTAAGGTGAAGAGGCAGCAGTGTCCATGAAACTGAGGGAAAGGGAGTTAGCCAGACAGACCCCAGGATGTAGCAAGAGTACTGAGCCAGTCCCTCAGGAAGCTCACCTCTCCTGCATTCCTCTGAGCCCCATAGCCTCTGGGCTTCTGGAAAGGAATAAAGACAGGGCAGTCATCTCTAATCTATAATGAACTCATCTCAAATCTTCCAACAAACAGAGCAAACTAAGAGACTATGAACCTACCTAATAAGCCCCGAAGCCTCTGCCTGAATCAAGGTACAGTGCTGAAAAGATGAAAGTCTGGACTTCAGATGTCAGCCCTGCAGCATGGCTGGCTGCAGCTCTAGGTGAGCATTGAAGTCAAGGAAGTTGGCAGCGGGGCACAGGGTCATGGAGGGATCCTGGCTGCTGCCTCTAGATAAACCAGGGAACAGGGACAGAAATCACTCACCAGACACGGGCCAGGTGCCATTTATTTTCTGGTCACTTCCTTCTCTATTGTAAATGCATCTGTTTCCCCATCCTTCATGATTCATGGCATGTTTATCTGATCCAAATTGACTTTCATTGAATAAAAACTGAATGCAAGACAAATGACAAAAGCCTTCACACTTTATGTCATCTGTCATCATTCATTCCTCATGGCAACAAATACTTGGAGGTATGAAAACAACCAACCTTGAGGCTGAGCATATGCCCAAAATAAAGGTCCCCTGTTGCCAGAGCTTCACATACCTCAGTAGGTGGATCTCTGGCAGAAGCACTGATACTTGTGTAAGGGGCTGCTGGTTTGCTGGTTTTAAAGGTTGCTGGAAAGAAGTGGTTATAATATGCCCAGTAAATGACTGGCCTGGAGAGATGGCTCAGTGCTTAAGTACATGTCTTGCTCTTGCAAAGGACCAGAGTTCAGTTCCCAGAACCTATGTAGGATGACACACAACCACCTTAACTCTAGCTTCAGGGGATCTGATACTTGCTTCTAGCTTCCAAAGATACAAACAGACATATGTGAACACACACACACACACACAAATACATATAAATGAATCATTTATCAAAAAGTATTTTACTAGGTATCTAATCAAATATTAGCAGGATTAGAGCATGATGGAACTAAACCTCTTCCTCACATCCAACAACTTGTTAAACCACAGACTGGAACTGTGGGTCTCTTATTACCAATCAAAGGAATGGGACTTCAGACCCTGGGAGAACATGTGACATCCTGAACTACCAGGAGGTCCTTCATCGATAATTAGCTAAACCTGGCTCCAGAAGCCTTATGCTTTATGAGACCATTTTCTCTTCTGATAAAAAACAAAACCATGATGTCACCCTTCCTTTTAGAGTCTAGTCAAATGGGCATGCCAGTAACCTGGAGAGAAAACGCTTCTTGAGAAATCTGTCCATTCGAAGACTTTAGTATCAGCAAGCCTAAAATACAGATGAAGTGATGGCCCCTTGGCAACTCTTCAGGCTCACCCTTGAGGAAAGGTCATGCTACTTTATAATAAATCTTTCCTGTCTGCTCCACTGGACTCCGTATGTCTCATTTGAATTCTTTGGATGGAGACTCAAGGACCAAGTTGCCCAAGAGTGAGGTCCCAGTAACACTAAGAAATCTAACCCTAAAGATGATGTTTGACAATGAATAACTACGAATTAAGAGATGTATTTCACCATAAGACCACTGCTTGGCAGAATACTTTCTAACAGCCAACAAAGCACTAATATCCATCAAAATATAATTTGAGAAATTCTGGCCTTTCTTTTTGGAGAAAAACTATGTCCAGGAACGACTGTGTATATGCGCCATCATTTTGTACTTACCATCAATCATGGTTGAAGGAAGCCCCATGGGGATTGGATTTTCCTTAATCCCCTCATTTTTAGTGGTTATTTTCAGATAGATTGGTGAGCAAGAAAACAAGCGTGAAGATCTCCTCTGATCCAAGTCAGCATCCCTCATTGAACACACTGAGAGGCCTGCCGCTCTGTAACTGTCTTTGGATCAGGTAGTTATGCAGCAAGCAGCCCCCCACAAAGACAGCAAGAAATACTTCCTCCAAGAAAATGTCCTAACAAGTTACAGTTTCGCCTCAGTTTTATCTTGACCTGGGACACTAGTTCATGATGCATGAAATAAGAACTGCAAGTCACTTAACAAAGATTAAATAAAGTCTCCTAAGCATGGAAGAGAAATAGAATTCCCTCTTGAAACAGCCAGACCAGAGTAGAAATGTATTCTCACTATGAGAGGGCTTTGGATTCTAGGGCAAACTTACCTCTACAGTACTGAGATTTAATAGTAAAGTGAAGCTGTACAGCATATCTAATCATCTAGATTGTTGGAAGATGCAAAATTACTTGTAAGATCTGCCTAACAGCTGAGATTCTCAATAACAACATGTCAATTTTTTTTTCTCAAGGAATGATCTAATTTTATTCATGGTCTCAGAGAACGTGGTATCAACTTAGTTGATAAGGGTCTGTCTTCCAGGTAACTTGTGCTATTTATTGGATATATGGTCAGCTGTTATCATTCACCTTTGAAAATGGACTCCCATTCTACACCATTTTACACACACACACACACACACACACACACACACACACAAATGTTAATGGCTGTTCCTGGTTCTTATTCAGAATTATCTGACATAGGTGAATATTTTTCTTCTGAGCAAACTTTGAAGCTGATTTCTGTTTAGCATAACTCAGAGGCCATGTGTAGTTTATGTGGTTGGTTGGGACATGAGCCACTGGGCTTGCCACTGCCCCATTGTCTCATACCTCAGCCATACTAAACCTTACTCTGTTCTCACAGTCTCTTGCCCACTTTGATGATCACAATCTTGGCCAAGATCTACCTGCCCCTGCTTATACTTAATCCAACTTCAGTCTTCAATCGTTCAGTGGTCTCTTCTCCATAGCCCTTGATATTGTAGCAGGAGAATGAGGTTTAAAAAAAAAAACAACTGCCTTATAAAAGAAACCAGACTAGAAATCCCTCCACTCAGAGGCATGAAGTAAAAATCCATGCAGAACAAATGACCCAGTCTTCCCAGCATGAACATCATCAAGCCTTTCCCCATCTCTGGTCTATATTGACTCTCCCCTTTCTCTCTAAATAGCTCTTTCTTCTGTTACATCTATGTGTCTATGTCCAAACCATTGTTCAGAGACAACAGAATCTGGAAATCCCAATGGATTCCCTCTAGACTTCAATATCTACCCATAATAACATCACTCTTAATACTGTTCACCACTACATGAAAATACGTCCCTCTCAAAAGTGTAGCTCCTGAACTCACAGACTTTCTTTGTGCTTTTCAGCACTATCAGTAGATGTTGCTATACTACTTTGATATTTAAAATGAGCACTATGTGTGCAAAGAAAGGTAGGGCTGAGGTACAAGCCTTTCCAGTCAGGAAGGCAGAGTAGAAGAGGAAGTTTCTGTAGCAAGCTTCAGGCCATCCTTCCCTATACCAGAGGCTCTGTTTAAGGAGGCAAGATGGAGGAGGAGATGAAGGAAGGCAGGGACAAGGACAGCAAGGAGAAAAGAGAGGACAGGCAAAGGGATAAGGACTGGGGAGTGGGTAGAAGAAACAAAAGGGTAAGTCAGGGAGCAAAGTGATTAGTCTAGCTGAGTTTGCCTTGCTGTCTGCCTCAAAAAAGCAAAAAGGAAAGGAAAGTTACCCTCCCAGTGGCATTTCTTACCTAAGTGCTATCTTTACGTCTGTGCTATTCACAGACATCAGACAAGACATTTTACTTTAAGTGGCTCTTCGAGACAGGCTTTAATTTTTTATTCTATTTATTCAAATAAGAAGAAATAAAATTAGCACCCAAATTTGTTCAGAAGAAAAAAATACCACTTCATGTGAAATTATCAATCGCATTTTTGGAGATTAGAAATTTATTAAATAAACATGGCAAATGCCACTGCACACACTTGTTAATTAAAGGGTCTGTTTGTATAAGTTAGCTGTCAGTTATTGCTTTTGCTCATTTCCTCCCACAGGTCTGCTCTCCTCAGGTTTTGAAGTTTCAACAAACCAAATATATAAAATTGGCCAACGTTTTACAGTGCAAAGATGGACCAGCAAGTTGGCACAGCTGCTTAAGACTCTTATAGCCAAGCCTGAAATCTGAGTTCCAACTCTGGGACCCACCCAGTGGGAGGAGAAAAAGACTCTAAGGATAACCAAATCTGATCTCCACGTGGAGAACTCCAATAAATAAGTAAATAAATGAAAAATGGAAATCACTAGTTGATACAAGATTTTTTGAATTTTATCTAAAATATTGCTTCATGGGGAGTAGTTTTAATATAAAAGAGGGAGTAAAAAAAATCTAGAAAATAATGCATAATCTAAAAAATGCTACTTTTTCATATCTTATTTCATTTCAGAACTTAATATTTACTTTCCCCCAACATAGACATAGAAAATGAAAACAATGCCTTCTTTTTCTATGACAACTCTCATTCATTAACTCATAAATAAAATGAGATGTCAAGAAGTTAAGGAGATGAGAGATGTTTCCAGACACTTAGAAAAGAGTCTTCAGATGAATATGTGTGTGCATGTGTCTCTGCATCTGCAGAACTGCTGGAAGAAACACAGCTGAGTCATAAGCAACAACTTGAAGGAGAAACAAAGCACAACCAATTCAGAGAATGACAGCATGAGGGAGACAGGAAGTTTGTCCATGGGTTCCCAGTCCCTCTAGTGTCTGGACTCACTATTGGGGCCAAGCAGGTGTTCCCAGGAGATGGACAGTCACACAAGAGAGGAGAGGCTGTCAGTGGACACCCATCTCATCCCTTCAAGCCCCACAGAACTGAAGATTGGCTGATTGTCATGGGATTTTTTTTACATTTTTTATTAGATAACCCAATTACAAAAGAACACATATGGTATGCACTCACTAATAAGTGGATATAAGCCCAGAAGCTCAGAATACTCGAGATATAATTCACAGACCATATGAAGATCAGGAAGAAGGAAAACCAAAGTGTGGGTACATCTGTCCTTCTTAAAAGGGGAGGAAAGTACGCATAGGAGAAGATGCAGAAACAAAGTGCAGAGCAGAGACTGAAGGAAAGGTCATCCAGAGACTGTCCCACTTGGGGATCCATCCCATATACAGTTACCAAACCCAGACACTATTGTGGATGCCAATAAGTGGTTGATAACAGGAGCCTGATATAGCTGTCTCCTGAGAGGCTCTGCCAGTGCCTGACAAATACAGAGGGGGATATTCCCAGCCATCCACTGGATTGTCATGGTTTTGGAAGGGCATATATTGTGTCATTGAGAAAGAAGCCTTTAGTCCACCCCTGCCCCAACATTTTACTATCAATTGCAAAGCATTGCCAACCACTTTGCTCCAGACCAGTTCTTTATCTTAGAATTTTCTCTAAATGTACATTCTAAAATTATCTATTTTATGTAAACAATACTGCTACCATAAATTGAGAAAAAAACCCTGGCTCTTTTTCAGTGTTATATTTCTTAGGAAAGAAAACTAAAATGTGACCATATCACACATTTTTCACGTCTCATTTTGAATTTATTTTATTTGGGAAAAGGGGAAAGGGAAAGGCAATTTCAACTTTAGGTGATACGTGGACAATTGAAAAGCAGAGTACTCCCTTGTATGCACAGAACAGACCATTCTTCCCAAGCCACATCAATGTTAACATCCTTTTTCTGGGTCATAGAATAATCATGTCTGGTCCAAGTCAGGAAGATAGAGTTCCTCTGGAGGGACTTTCTGCTGGTTGAGTCTTTAGAAGTAAGTTGGTTTAGAGAAGTAACTGTTTTTCCATCAACCATTTGCTAGAGTAAAAACAGGGTTGTTTACAATGTCTAGGCCCAATAAGATTTCTTAAGAAAAAAATAAAGCATATTTCTTAAGGAACTGAATTCATTCAAATGGGAAAACTTGCAGCTTGGTAAGTAGGCAGTAACCCCATAGGGGAAACAGAGAGGGTTGCCTGTATAATGTATCTGTACTTAAGAGTAGGTGCATAGAAAGGTTCACACAGCATCCAAATCTTTCACAGGCAAAAAAGTACAAGTTGAAAGCTCCCGGTATGTCTCTCTGTTAATTGTGCTGGTAGGTAAGGCAGAAGTTGTTACAAGAAAAGAAAGGTATTGGGACCACTAAAAACCAACTTCAAAGCTATGCAAAGTTTTACATGGATATATATATCCCATCACACCAAAGACCACTGCACAAGAATGCTAGACAAACTGAGAAAGCAATACAAACATGAAAGCACTACGTTTTATATTCTTTTATATGCAGCTCATATTTAGTTAGGCACAAAAAGACAAGGTAGTATGGGGGTGACCCTTGCTGACCTACCAGAGGGGAGATAGAGACTGAAGTGGCCACTTCCTGTAGCCAAGAAGGACTTTCAGAGGAGGGGGGGAGGACATAAATCCACCCACAAAGCCTCCAATCCAACATTTGTCTTGCCTACAAAATGTGCAGGGATAAAGTTGCATTAGAGACTGAGGAAACAGCCATCCAATGACTGTACAATGAGAGACACATCCCATGTGATAGAGCCAACATCTGACACTATTAATAGTACTCTGCTATGCTTTCAGATAGGAACCTAGCATAACTGTCTCCTTAGAGGCTTCATCCAGCAGCAGATGGAGGCAGATGCAGAGACCCACAGTGGAATATTAGGTGGGGCCCAGGAACTATGTGGGAGAGTAGGGGATAGAAGTGATCAAATCAGAGGGGTCAAGGACATCACAAGAAGAATCATGGATTCAACTGACCTGGGACTACAAGGGCTTCCTGAGCTTTGCCCATCAGCTAAGGAACATGTGGGTGCTGGACCTGTATGTGTCCCCTAACAAGTAGAGTAGGGACTGTCTTTGACTCTTTTCCATGCTATTGGATTCCCTTCCCCCTTACTTGGACTACCTGATTGGGCCTCAGTGGGAGTGTATGTGCCTAGACCTGCTGGGGCGAGATGTCTCAGATTGGGTTGGTATGCAAGACTGCTCTCCCTCTCTGTAGAGAAGTGGAGGGACAGTGAAGGGATGGATTTGTAAGAGTATAACTGGAAAGAGAGGAAGTATGGGGACAAAGTAAATAAATAAAAACAAAATAAAAGAAAAGGCAGAGTCATACCAAGATACTTTATATTGTTTGTGGCTATTGTGAAGGGTGTCATTTCCCTAACTTCTTTCTCAGCCTGCTTATCCTTTGAGTATAGGAAGGCAACTGATTTTCTTGAGTTGATTTTATAACCTGCCACTTTGCTGAAGTTGTTTATCAGCTGTAGGAGTTCTCTGGTGAAGGTTTTTGGGTCACTTAAGTAGACTATCATGTCATCTGCAAATAGTGATAATTTGACTTCTCCTTTTCCAATTTGTATCCCCTTGACCTCTTTATGTTGTCTAATTGCTCTAGCTAGAACTTCAAGTACTCTATTGAAAAGATATGGAGAGAGAGGACAGCCTTGTCTAGTCCCTGATTTTAGTGGGATTGCTTCAAGTTTCTCTCCGTTTAGTTTGATGTTGGCTACTGTTTGCTGTATATTACTTTAATGATGTTTAGGTATGGGCTCTCGAATTCCTGTTCTTTCTAAGATCCTGCTATACCTCTCCTGGGCATATACCCAAAGGATTCCCCAGCATGCAATAAAGACACATGCTCCATTAGGTTCATAGCAGCCTTATTTATAATAGCCAGAAGCTGGAAAGGACCCAGTTGTCCCTCAAAGGAGGAATGGATACAGAAAATGTGGTATATTTACACAATGGAATACTACTCAGCAATTAGAAACAATGAATTCACAAAATTTTTAGGCAAATGGTTTGATCTGGAAGATATCATCCTAAGTGAGGTAACCCAATCACAAAAGAATACACATGGAATGCAATCTCTGATAAGTGGATATTAATTAGCCCAGAAGCTCTGAATAACCAAGGCACAAATCGCATAACAAATGACTCCCATGAAGAAGTATGGAAAGGGTCCTGATCCTGGAAAGGATTGATCTAGCGTTGGAGGGGAATGTAAGGACAGAGAAAAAGGAGGGAGGTAATTGGAGAGTGAGTGGAGAGAAGAAGGTTTATGGGACATATGGGGAGGGGGGATCTGGGAAAGGGGAAATCATTTGGAATGTAAACAAAGAATATAGAAAATAAAAATATTAAAATGGAAAAAAGAAAAGGCAGGACATGTGGCCCCCTAAATCCATATCTGGTGACCAAGGCAAACCTACTCCTAGAAAATGCAAAGACTGAAAAAACCTTAACCCTAACCCTAACTCTGACCCTAACCCTACCCTAACCCTAATCATAACCCTAACCATAACCATAACCATAATCCTAACCCTAACCCTAACTCTAACCCTAACCCAAGCATAGCAGAGTATCATATTTAGAACCATCTCTAATGATGAAGTTTGTCCAGAAGTCATTCTTCCTATGTTGTTAGGTATACTTGACCATGTTGCCCACTATTTCAGTCATACCTTTCTCTGTGGAGCAACCTTGAAACCCAGTCCCACATCCCCAAAGACACATTGATTCAACAGCCAGAGGACTTGATTCTTCTAAGAACAACAAGATTTGTGGAAGGGGTTCTTTTGTTATCAGAGATGAGCAAATGATACCCACGAGGCCAGCTAAAGGCTATCTTGAAATGTGGTATCCATCTTTTTTTGGCAAGTCACAAATGCTAGTTAATTTTGGACTCCCACTGCCCGTGGTCTCTGTGCAACAGAAGCACACCCACACTTTGCAGAAGCATGGAATATAGCTTAAAATAGAAATGTACTGCAATTATTTAAGCTCCTTGATCCTGTTGTGGCACCAGCTGTTCAAACATCCTATGTGAATCAACATGTCCCCTCTTCATACACTTGTGAACATCCTATATGGACCAATGTACTCCCACTTCATCCTCTTGTGAACATCCTATATGAACCAATGTGCTCCCACTTTATCCACTTGTGAACATCCTATATGAACCAACATGCTCCCACTTCATCCACTTGTGAACATCCTATATGAGTCAATGTCCTCCCACTTCATCCACTTGTGAACATCCTATATGAATCAACATGCTCCTGCTTCATCCACTTGTGAACATTCTATATGGACCAATGTGCTCCCACTTCATCTGCCTGTGAACATCCTATATGAATCAATGTGCTCCCACTTCAGCCAATTGTGAACATCCTATATGGACCAACATGTTCCTGCTCCATCCACTTGTGTGCTATATACATGTGTGTGTGTGTGTGTGTGTGTGTGTGTGTGTGTGTGTGTGTGTATTTCCTTGGATATAGGCATTAGGTTAAATAATCAAGGATAAAAAGACAATCCTATAGTTATCCAGGTTCTATTGTAAAAGCTGTGAAAAACAAACCAATTGAGAATCTGAGCTCAAATCTTTCTGGTCTCATAGCACTAGAGACTCAAGAGTCTCAAGACTCCCATTGAGATTCAGTGTCATGACCATTCTAACACAGGTCAACAAACAGCAATTTCTGTGTTCTAATAACTATGGTGATATCTACTAGAAATAAATCTTTGTTTATTTTTCTTTGCCATGGCCTCAGGTGGCATGTCTCACCTGAGTGCTTTCTCTTAAATCCTTTGAAATGGAGAACAAGTCCATGGCATGAATGAAAGTGATTTATTAGAAAGCAAAATTTCAAAGTATAGACTCTAATTAGGGCAAGTGAACAGTGCTACCTTCCTAAGTGTCAAGGACAGCCCACATTTTTTTGATGAACAACAACTTTATTATTTATCAAGAATAACAAAAGCTAGACTTAAGGTGGGAACAGATTCAGTGAAAAAAGATGGTCTTTTCAACAAATGGTCCTGGTCCAGCTGGAAGTCAGCATGCAGAAGAATGCGAATTGATCCATTCTTATCTCCTTGTACTAAGCTCAACTCCAAGTGGATCAAGGACCTCCACATAAAACCAGACACACTGAAACTAATAGAAAAGGACAGCCCACTTAAAGATTGTACAGATGTTAATGCCGCTTACATTTCTTCCTTCAACACAAGAGACAAACCTCTCTTTTCAGTTGCTGACTTTCTCATTGCACTAGGAAATGTACATTAGAAATAAAGTTGTGACCAAAACCCTTATTTTAAAACTTCTGCAGTAGCATACATACCACTGAGGCACATATTTCCCTCCTCGATTCTGTCCCATATTCTGCATGTCTTCTGTATGTGCTCCTGACTTTGAGTCATAGTCTGTGTTTGGTGAATGGAGCTGCTGTTTTTCAAAGACATTGTTGTCAAGGCATAGGACTGTATACTTCATCCTCAACCAGCAGAACAAACACCTCCATTTTTACTATCTGAACTAGGAAAATCCCACAGAACAGCTAGACAGATGGCACTGTCACTAGCCCATCCCTTAGCTAAGTGTCCCCTTTGTCTATCTAATTCTGAAAGACCCCAAGGAATCTTACTCCATGTACTGCCTAGTAATATCTGATGTCTCTCAAGTGGCCAACCACTACAGCCTAGACCCATATCACAGAGCTAGGAAAGTCAGAAAAAGCAGAATCCAGAAACAAGTTGCGGAATCTGGGCTGCAGGAAACCTGAGTGGGGGAGCTCTGTGAATGCTGAGTCACTGCAGTGTCACCTTAGTCATTCCCTCTTTCCTCACTCTATGCATGCCTCTGATAGCATCCACAGCCCAGAAAATGGAACAGGCAGATTTTGAAAGGCAGCTAAACAGTCCCTTGTCCTTTAGGATCCTCAAGGAGAAATAGCTACTGAAATTTTATTAAAGCCCATCTTTATGGCAATTTATACAAGGGGTCATAAAAATGTATCATTTTCTTCAACCCAAAAATTCTACTCCTGGGAATGTGTCCTAGAGAAATAACTCAACAGAAAACAAATAAGTGCATAATGGTACTTTTTTGTGTGTGGCTTTGTCCAAGGAAGTAAAGAGTCCAAAGTAATCTAAGTGTATTTTAAAGAATGTTTAAATAAATTATTTGGAATAATCCAGTGGAATTTTACAGAGACATAAAATTATAAGTATACTCCCTTTTCCTGTATTCAGTAGAAATGAATAATAATGTCTTGTGGTTACAACCCTAAAAATGACTATGTCAACAAACAGTAGCATGAATATATAAAATTAACAACCATTAGAACTATAAGATCACTGGTGATCTCCCCTGTGTTGAAACTCATTTATGGTATCATTTCACATCAACAGCAATGCTATAGGGACCAGTCTCCTTAAGAGAAAGAAACTTAACTGAACTAATCCATGCATTTTCTAAAGCAGTTCACCCTCCCACATGTCAGAGTTCCTTGGGAATCAAAGATCTATTCATTGTGAATGTGAAATCTAATGTGGCTCTGATCATTTCTCCTCCTTCATCCTCTGGACTTAGAAAAGACTACAGGTATGTTTCACTGTATACTTCTGTAATTTCTGTTTTTATCAAAAGCTGAATGCTTATTTTCCCTTCACACATGAAATGTCTCTGAAATTGAGCAGCATTTTGTAACTAATGGCATCACAGAGCACTGTCACAAGGGTAGCAGGCGTGATGAGGTTGTAGCATCTGGATGTATAAAAACCAAGTCATCTTCCTGCGGTTGTCACTCTACTTATTTGCAGTGTTGGATTAATGAAGGATGGTGTACTGGCTAGTTTTGTGTGTCAACTTGACACAGGCTGGAGTTATCACAGAGAAA
Source organism: Apodemus sylvaticus (assembly GCF_947179515.1). Classification (NCBI taxonomy): domain Eukaryota; kingdom Metazoa; phylum Chordata; class Mammalia; order Rodentia; family Muridae; genus Apodemus; species Apodemus sylvaticus. The sequence continues at coordinate 59,948,453 of NC_067473.1, read as the reverse complement.
GGAGCTTCAGTTGGGGAAGTGCCTCCATGAGATCCAGCTGTGGGGCATTTTCTCAATTAGTGATCAAGTGGTGAGGGCCCCTTGTGGGTGGTTCCACCTTTGGGCTGGTGCTCTTGGGTTCTATAAGAGAGCAGGCTGAGCAAGCCAGGGGAAGCAAGCCAGTAAGAAACATCCCTCCATGGCCTCTGCATCAGCTCCTGCTTCCTGACCTGCTTGAGTTCCATTCCTGACTTCCTTTAGTGATGAACTGCAACATGGAAGTGTAAGCTCAATAAACCCTTTCCTCCCCAACTTGCTTCTTGGTCATGATGTTTGTGCAGGAATAGAAACCCTGACTAAGACAGATGGACTCCATCACTGCCTCTTAAAGGCTGCACTCCTGCTCAGCACTAAAGTAGGATTGTAAATGCACAATATCATAGATGCTACAAAGCACAATACAAACAGCAATGGTAGAAAATGCTCTGTTGGACATGAATGTCTATCGTTCCATGTCCTTCTCAAAGCAACCAATTCATCTCACTTTTATTTCCTTGGTTATAGGAGCCTAGAGAGAGCAAAGGATAAGAGAAAACCAGTGTGAGATGATATCTTGGTAATTATAAGATAAAAAATTAAGATCATGGTTTAACTGGTGAGAATTTTTAATGTTATATGAAATTATGACACCACCTATGAACCAATGTCAGCTGTAAACTTAACAGAAAGATTGGCGGTGCTTCCCAATGACCTGACTCTCCCCTAAACTGCTTTTCCTTTCTTCCACTTGACAAGTATGATTTATATAGTTTGCTGTACTTTGATTCCAGAGACATTAGGAGTAAATATGATGGGTACAGATCAAGGAAAGTATAAAGTCTACAGAATGTTCTCTGCTTTGTCTATCACAGAGTTCAGTGTTGTTAATTGTTCACAAGAATTCAAAGCAGCCACCTGAGGGTAGACAGCTGTAGGTACGAATGAAGAGTGCAGTGTCAGGCTGACCCTGACGGAGACCCTAGCAAGAACACACTGAGAATGGAAGGTGTGATGAAATGATGATATCAGAAAGCGTTTTTCCAACTTATATTCACATCATGCACCCACATTCAGACATATTTTATTTTTATGTAAATGTTACCAGTATAAATTAGGAGCTATCCATAGGCCAATCCCCAGAGCTTACAGGCATTGTGATATTGTTGCTTAACCAACTCTTAGAGTCAATGGCCTTATATCTGCCTACCCAGCAAGGTATTCAGAAAGTAGATTTACAATGGATGATCCTGAATTTACAACAGGAAATGAACCCAAGCTCACATCGTGGTAAAGCTGATGTCCACAGCTTAGCCTCACATATTTTGTACATGTTGTCAGGAATGTTTCACATTGAAAGCCATGCTGCCCCAGGTATTTCAGTTTGCTTTGATCTAAAGCACTCTCTGCTAACAGCTTACTATTTCAAAGATGACTCCTATTACATTGTTCACAGTGTGACTTTGATGTTGGTGTCATGAAGACATTGTCCTCTTGTTGATCATCAACCCAATGACCACACTGAAGAGACAAATAATGAGACTGAGGGCCCTCTATGTCTTGATGCAGGATGTGCTTGCTAACAATTGTACTGTGAAGGATTCAGCCTTCCTGATACTATACTCTGTAACCTGATTCCTATTGAACTGACCCAAAGATGACACCACTGCATAAGGTAGAGATGTTTCAAGTGCCCTCATTCTAGCTCAGGCCCATGCACATGCAAAGGCTGTTTGGCCAGAGTGGAAAAACAAGAGGCATGCTTTAGTCTTTTACTCTATGCCATAACACTCCCTTGCCTATCCAGAAGTTTCTGAAGCCTGAGAATCACACTGAACCTGGAGCCCCATGTCACCTTTCCTTGAAAAGACTCTCTCTCCTACCCATCACCTTCCCTCTTCTTAACCTAGACTTCCTGAAGAGTGCTGATCAAGGTGGTCTCGATATGAGGTTATGCTTAAAGTGGGGCTCTGCTCACACACAAGCAAAGCCAGTGCTTGCTTAGCCTGGAATTGAGCCTTTATCATAAGGGTAATCACACTCTGCAAAAGTAGCATGCCCGCTGACCCTCTCTACCTTAACCTTGATTATTCTTGTCACCGCACCATAATTTGTGTGGTTGTTGTTTTCCTCCCATAGGCAGAATATACAGTAGAAAACTGCAAGATGTGTATCTATGGTGTTAACTACTGTGATCCAGGTTGTACCTTTTAGATAATAATGGCACCAAATGAAGAGAATCACTGCTACATATTTCAAGGCTTTCCATGCTTGGAAAGTAGCTTAGCTGGGTGTCGTAGGTGCTCAAATTAGTGGTAACAACTAATCTGTCCATATTACAGTCATGGAAAAGATAAAGGATTGATCTTTCCTTCTTCTCTAACCTGTAACATTTCTAAACTTAATCTTAATTTGTATCATTCACCAGTGGTTAAAAAAATGTTGGCTTTGATTAAATATCAAATAGTGAAATATTTAATTCTTACAATCATCCAATGAGGTATCACATTAATAAACTGTCTCATTGTTTCACACACAAATTAACTGGGTAGAATTTGGTAGGATGGGGCTTGAAATCATAACTTCTTAGCCATATTATTTCTTTGAACTGTATTGCTCAGAATCACCATGTCACTTCTTTGTCTCCTTGTTTTTAATTCTAGCTTGGGGGAAAAAAACCTCTCCTTTACCGTTTTTTCATAAAACATACCCTATGGTATTTGGGGGGTTGTATGGTTTTGTTTTGTTTGCTTTTGTTTTTGTTTTTGTTTTGTTTTTGGTGTTCATTTGTTTTATTCCTCTCTCATACATTGCATCCCAGCTGCAGTTTCCTTTCTCCACTTTCCCCCAGTCCCCCATCACCACTTCCTCTCTCCCACAGACTTACTCCTCCTCCTCCTTTCCCTTCTGAAAAGAGTAGACCTCCCAGGGATATCTACCAAACAAGGCATAACAGATTGCAACAAGACTAGGCACACATCTTCATGTATCAAAGCTGTTCAAGGCAACCCAATGTGAGGAAAGGGTCCCAAAAGCAGACAAAAGTCTTAGAGACAGCCCCAAGTTCCATTGTTAGGGACCCTGAAGAATACCAAGCTATAGAGCATAACATATTTGCAGAGGACCTAGGTCATCTGCATGTCAGACTAATATAGGCTCCCAGAGTGTTGGCTCAATCTCGATGAACTACTGTGAGCCCTGCTTAGTTGATTCTGTAGGCCTTGTTCTTGTGCTAGCCTTGTCCCCTCTTGCTGCTACAACACTTCCTTCCCTGCTTCAGCAGGATTTTCTCAGTTCCACCTAATTTTTTCTGTGGGTCTCTACATCTGCTCCTATCAGTTGCTGGATGAAGCTTCTTTGATGAATACTATGCTAGGCCCTGGTCTATGAATATAGTAGAGTATGATTAGGAGTCATTTCACTGACTTTCTTTTTGCCAGTTATGTTTGGTTCTATCCTAGGTCTCTGGGCTACCCAGTCTCTGGTTTCTGGCCCTCCAGGCAGTGTCAAAGGTAGGCTCCATCTCATGGTATGGGTCTCAAGTTGGACCAGTCATTGGTTGGTCACTCCCTTCTGGGAGTGGCCAGAACTTGACCCCCCGCCAAACCCCCATCTTTCAGACAGGACAAATTGTAGGTTGAGGGTTTTATGACTGGGTTGGTGTCCCAGTCCCTCTACTGGAAGCCTTGCCGGGCTACAGAAAATGGCTGGTTCAGGCCCCTCATCCTACAGTACTAGTCTTTGCTAGGGTTACCCTCATAGATTATAGGGAGTTTCCATTGCATTGTGTTTCTACCTTGCCCCCCAAATGTTCCCCAGTTCCACTTGTTTCTTCTACTACTCTCTCCTTCTCTCCACCCCACACCTGATCTCACCTGTTCCCATCCCACCCACCCCTAGTCCACCTCAGAAATCTATTCTATTTTCCCTTCTGAGGGAGATTTATGTACCCCGTCCTGAGCCCTCCTTGTTTCTCATACTCTCTGGGTCTGTGGATTGTAACATGTTAATCCTTTACATCTGATATCCACTTATAAATGAGTACATACCATATTTGTCTTTCTGGGTCTGGGTTACCTTACTTAGAATGATTATTTTTTCCTAGTTCCATGTCATTTCTTAACAGTTGAGTAATGCTCCTTTGTGTATGCATAGTATTTTCAACATGTTCATCTCTTCAGCTTTCTCCTCTCATTTTATTACACATTATGCAATTGTCTTTTGGGGTAATGGGCAGTATGGTATAGATGTATATGGGGGTCAAAACAGAACCTCAGATGTCATTTGTCAAGTACCATCCTTTGAGACCAGGTTTCCTGCTGGGGTAAAACTGAGCTGGCTGACTAATGAGCCCCAAGAATCGCTCTCCAGCTCCCCAGATCCAGAACTCAAGCACACAGCACTGAACCACGGGTTTCTTTTTAACCTGGGTTCTTAGGATTGATCTTGGCTTTACAAACGGAGCTGTCTCCCCAGCCCATTATTTTTTGAAAGCAGTGAGGAGAATAGGCTGGAGGAAAAACAAACATTAAGGTTCTGGGCAGAAACAGAGACTGTTTTAATAGGAAGCAGGACTGCCCTGGAGCTGGGACATGGAAATTCAAGAGAATTTAGTTTGGAGTCATGACCATATACACAGAGAGATGTACAGATAGTTCAGCCATATAGCAGTCTGCAGCAACCTGTCCCTTTAGTGTGGCCCTGGTCAGTAGCAAATGCCCTCTGTCTTCATTTTGTAAATGTCCTTCCACTCTCAAGGTCATAGCCCTCTCTATTTACAACTCAGCCACTTCTTCCATTTTAAAGTCACCTTTGTAGTCACATATGGTGGCTCAGGCTGACGACCCTACTGTTTAAAAGGAAGAGGCAGAAAGAGATCAAGTTAAAGCCCAGCCTGGGCTACATGATGAGACTCCAAAACAATCAAACAGATAGAGGTCACCTTACACATGGGTTCAAGTGTACTTTCAAGGTGATAGTCACAGCAGAATTAAATGCACACTTGGGTTTTAACTCTATAATTGAGGTTAATCAAAGGTTGATCAGTTTGTGTACTAAATTATTAGAATTTGTTTAAGGCTTTCTCTGAATGTCATCTATCTTAAGAGCTTTAGAAAGATAACACACTGACTGCTGAGTGGTTTTTTCCAGGAGCAAATTTCTGATCAAAAGCTCTGTTAGCAGTGAACATAAGCATTTATTTTATCGTGGCTGCTACTCAGGACAGGGTGCCAGTGTAGACATTTGCACCTAGTCTTGGCCACTGGGAACACGAGCACTAGGTTTCTCCTCAAGGTCCATTACACGGGACAGCTTCTAGCTTCAATTTTTCTAACAACGTAGTAAATTAGGAAATGCCCCAGTCTCTTGATATTTACATCAGCATTTCCATACCCTGGTGCTTCTGTTGTTAAATAAAACTGCGTAAGCATTTGCCATGTGTTCGTGCCATGACGCAGCGTATAAACTTGGAAATCACATTTGCCTAATGGTGTTTAACCTGTTCCCTCCAGCGGAAATAATGGGCTTTGTTTCCTGCAGAAAATGGCAGACAGAGCTGAGAAACACAACTGAGAGTCACTTAGCAAATGAGCCGCTGCTGCTCTGTAAACATACATGAAGCAATGTGTCTTGTCAGTGCCATATATAGAACATTGTTCCATTGGTACATGGCCTTTGTTTCTCAAAATAAGACTGTGCTCTTTTATCACACTTAGAGAATAACGTCACTCCTCAGTACTGCACATTTGAACTTAGCGTGAGAAAGAGAGGGAGGACATGGAGAGAGAATCAGAGAAAGACAATGGGAAAAATACATGGATAGAAGGAGAGATGGAGAGGGGTTGGGGGGAGAACTCCCCAAACAAAGGTATACTCTGAGCTTCCAGGATTTGTACCCTACAGTTGCCCAGTAGACCCACTTCAAGTCATAGTACATAATTTTGCAAAAGTCTAAAGACAATGACTTTAGACTTCCTTTTTTTTTTTTTTCACAATCTGCTCCCATGTGGAGTAACAGTGGTACAATCCTTAATCATCTTAGCTTTTAACTGAGAAATGGAATTATGTGTACACCGAGATGGGGCTTAATAGGATATGTCTAGGCAATTTCCAGTCTTTTCTGTTAGGTTATGGCCTGCCATTCCAGTGAAGAAATGATTTCCAGAAATCCTCCCATAGTCCGCTGGTCCAGGTTCCCAAGCATCATCATTCCCTGAGCTGCTAAGACCAAAGGTATCCCATGCCATCCAGAAGTTGTAAGGTTCTCAGGCACCAGAATTAGGTGGACTAGAAAGCAGACACAAGGGACAAAGCATAGGAAGCTAAAGCTAACTCCTATTCTTCAGTGGGATTCCATTTACATACAAGAATAGTCAAACTGAAACTTGCTTATCTCAGGGGTGTGCCTAACTATGTGAATGCATCCCTATCCCCCCACACACACATACTCATGAGAATCCTTGTGGAATTTACCATAGATCATAAGCCATAGTTGCCCCATGGTTCTTGTATCCTGAAATACTAGAGTATATTTTAGAATACTTGATAGAGATTTCCCAAAAAAAAAAAAGCCTAGCAGTTGTAGATAGAATAGCTCATAATACTGTAACAGCACAGTAAAATATAATGAAGAGAGGAAGGTAAATATCCATTAACAAGTAACTGGGCTATAAGATTAATTTGACTACAAATGCTTTCAGCTGAATGAAACATGGCTGCAACTGAAAATGCATAGCACTGTCCTTGTTTATGCTTTAATTTCAGGTTCATTTTGTATTTTTTAGAATTAATGTTAGTTCAACACTGAAATGTGGTAATAGCAAAAATATAAAATGTAAATAGAAAAATAATATTGGCAGAGCTGGGCATGGTGGAATATATCTTTAACGTGAGCACTTGGAAAGCAGAGTGGATAGGTTTTGATATATTTGAAGCCAGAATACTCTGCATAGTGAGCTTAAGGTGAGGTGGGGCTGCATAGTATGACCATGTCTCAAAAACAAACAAAAAAGGAAACAACATGGTTGAATTTTCTTATCACTAAAATTCTTTTTGTGTTCTCTTACTTTTTAATTATGATGTATATGTATATGTATGTATATATATGTGTGTGTATGTCTATGTGTCTATGTGTATGTGTATATGTATCTATATGTGTGTATGTGACATACTGAGTTCATTTATTGATATTCATATATATAGGTATTTAGGAGTGACCACTTGAGATTAGATAATAAATAAGGAGACCCTTCCCAGGGAAAATGGAATCTTCCTCTCAGAAGCAGGAAAACCTAGTGCAACCACTTCCCTAAGCCAGTATGATCCCTAACTGCATTGTGAATATTCATCCTTAAACCCACAGATAAGTGTGGTTTGCACCACTCATCATTGAATCTTCTTTTAAGAGCAGACAAAGACCATTACAGGAAACCATAACTGGTCAAAAAGTACAGAAGAACTGGTGGTGGGGTGCCCAGATTGAATGGGTACATTTACAACAAAAGCCCCACATCTTTGGCTCAGAGAATGTCATGGATGGTGGTCAGAAAGATGATAAGAATTTGAGCCTCATGATGTCTGGTGTGAGATGGTGTCTTCTATATATAACAGGGAAGCAGCACCCATGAAATCTCAATATGTTGCCAAAGAAGACCTGAAAAAAAATGACATCACCAAAAGTCTTACATTACAGTGGAAGCTGAAACTTGAACCTAAGTGTCATTAGTCTGAAAAGCAGATATTATACTAGCACTCTGCCAAATATTGAATTTAAATTATGTGGCTGAAGAGTCGGCTGAGCAGTTAAGAGCACTGTGTGCTCTTCCAAAGGTCCTGAGTTCAATCCCCAGGAACTACACAGTGGCTCACAACCATCTATAATATGATCTGATGCCCTCTCTGGCATGCAAGTGTACATGCAGATAAAACACTCATATACATAAAAATAAATCTCTTTAAAAAATAAATTTAAAATTCAAAGTAAGAACAGAAGTCTAACAAAGAAAAATGTCAATGTCCAACATAACTGGGAGTTTGGTGTGTTTGATTAGATACTTGGCTGTCTGAGTGCTTGACTGAGAAGTGTTTGTTGTTGTTAACTCTTTTTTGTTGTTGTTGTTGTTGTTGTTTAGTTTGGTGTGAGGTACTGAACATTGCACCAAGCACTTTCAAATTGCTATAATAGCACTCTACCACTGAGGAATCTCTCTAGATCTCATCAGTTTATAGGAATGTTATCAAATCAAATGCTATTTCAGAATAGATGATACCCAAGAACACTTAATAGATAAGGAATCTATCAACCTGTAGCAGAGAAGTTTCTGTTTGCAGTGGATGGAGATCAATACAGAGACTCACTGCTGGACCAGGGGCAGAGAGTAAGAGACTACAGAATATACTACTTGGCATTCTAATCAATATAGTACTTGAAGTTCTAGCTAAAGCAATAAGACAAATACATGGGAACAAGGGAATACAAATTGGAAAGAAAAAAGTCAAAGTATCATTATTTCCAGATGATATGATAGTATAATAAGCAACTCCAAAAATTCTACCAAAGAACTCCCACAGCTGATAAACAACATTCAGTGAGGTAGTTGGTTACAATAGTAATTAAAAATAATCAGTACCCCTCCTATATATGAAAGACAAACAGATTGAAATAGAAATCAGGGAAATAACACCCTTCACAATAGCTACAAATAATATAAAACATCTTGGGGTAACTCTAACATAGCAAGTGAAAAACCAGTATAACAAGAACATCAAGTCTCTGAAGAAAGAAATTGAAAAAAATATCAGAAGAAAGAAGGATCTCCCATACTTATGGACTGGTTGGACTAACAGAGTAAAAATGGTCATCTTACCAAAAGCAATCTACAGATTCAACACAGTCCCCATCAAAATTCCAACACAATTCTTTACAGACCTTGAAACAACAAAGCTTAACTTCATATAGGCTAAAATAATCCTACTTCCAGAGGTATCACCATCACTGATTTCAAGATGTGCTATAGAGTAATAATAATAAAAACTGCATGGTATTGGTGTAAAAAACAGACAGATTGATCAATGGGATTGAATAGATGATCAAGACTCTAAACACCTATGGACAGCTGATATTTGACAAAGAAATCAGAATTATACAAAGGAAAATATCTTCAACAAGTTGTGATAGTCTAACTGGATGTCAGTATGTAGAAGAATGAAAGTAGATCAAAACATAAAACCACATCCACAAAACCTGATAGAAGAGCAAGTTGGGTGTAAGCTTGAATGCACTGACACAAGAGACAACTTCCTGAACAGAAAGCAATAGCACAGGCACTAAGATCAAAGATTAATAAATGGGACCTAATAAAACTGAAAAGTATCTGTAAGACAAAGGATACCATCAGTAGGACAAAATGGTGCCCTGTGGAATAGAAAAATATCTTTACCAACCCAACATCTGACCAATAGATAGATAATTAACAAAATATGTAAATAACTCAAGAAACTTGACATTAACAAAACAAATAGTCCATTTTAAGATGGGTTACAGATGCAGGGGTTCTCAACAGAGGGATCTCAAATAGCCAAGAAACACTTAAAGGAATGATCAGCATCCTTCACTATCAGAGAAGTGCAAATGAAAATGACACTCTGAGATTCCATCTTGCACCTGTCAGAATGGCTAAGATCAAAAATATCAAGTGGCAGCATATGCTGATGAGACTGTGAAGCAAGGGAAACATGCCTCCATCTCTGGTGGGAGTAAACATTTATATGCATACCTTGAAAATAAATATGGTGATTTCCTAGGAAATTAGAAATTGATCTACCTCAAGACCCAGCTGCACCACTCCTATGCATATTCACAAAGATGATCCATCCTACCACAAGGACACTTGCTCAATTTTGTTCATGGCAGCTTTATTCATAATAGCCAGAAACTAGAAAACAAAGAATGGGGGAGAATGTGGTGCTTGTAAACAACCACAGAGTATTGCTCTGTTGTTTAAAAATAAATCATGAAATTTGCAGGCAATTGGATGAAAATAGGAAAAACCACTCTGAGTGAGGTAACCCAGACTTAGACAAGCATGGTATGTACTCAATTATAAATGGGTATTAGATGTAAAGTTAAAGATAATCATGCTATAAGCCACAGATTCAGAGAGGCCAAGTAACAAAGATGGCTCAAGGTGAAGATGCATCAATATCCCTGGGAAGGAGAAATTTAATAGATTTCACAGGTGGACTGAGGGCAGGTGGGGATGGGAACAGGAGGGATCAGGTAGAGTGGGGAATTGTCATGGAAAGTACTAGGAGAAGCAACTGGATTTGGATTTCATTTCAAGGGTGAGGTAGAACCTGAGTGCAATGGAAAATTCCTGGAACCTCTGAGAGTAACCCTAGTGAAGTCTCCTAGTAAGGAGGATATGGAGCTAGAATCAGCCAACTTCTGTAATCAGGTAAGGCTGCCAGTGGAATTGCAACACCAACACAGCCACAAAATCTTCAACCTACAACTTGTCCTTCCTGCAAGATATGATGGGATAAAAGTAACACAAACTTGTGAGATTGGCCAACCAAGGACTGGTCCCACTTGAGACCTACATCATGAGAGGGAGCTCATTCATTCCAGACACTGCCTGGAGGGTCAGAAACCAGAGGTGTGATAGCTCAGATAGGATAGAACCAAACATGACTGGACAAAAGTCAATGAAACAATTCTTAATGATATTTTGCCATATTCATAGACTAGACCCTAGCATAATCACCATCTGAGAGGCTTAATCCAGCAACTGATAGAAACAGACACAGAGACCCAAAGACAAACATTAGCAAGAGCTTGAAGAATCCTGGGGAAGATGGAGAGGAAGAATTGCAGGAACTAGCACAGTGAAGAACAATATAAGTGAGCCCACAGAATCAACTAAGCAGGGCCCACAGAAGCTGAACCAACAATCATGGAGCCTCCATATGCATCTGACCTAGGCCTTCTGATTATGTGTTATAGTTGTGTAGCTTGGTATTCTTGTGGGATTCCTAACAGTGGGAGCAGTGGCTGTCTCTAACACCTTTGCCTGCTTTGGATACCCTTTTCCTCCTACTGGGTTCCCTTGTCCAGCCTTCATAAGAGGGAGGTGCCTAGTCTTATTGCAACTTGATATGCTGTGTTTGGTTGATAGCCCTGTGAGGCCTGTCCTTTTTGAAGGAAAATGGAAGAGAGGGAGATCTGAAAAAGAGGGGAGTTGGGATGGAGAGACTAGTAGGCAAGGAGGAAAACTAGAGTCAGGATATAATATATAAGAGGAGGAGGAAGACAAGGAGGGGAGGAAAGGAGGAGGAAGAAGAGGAGGAGGGAGAAGAGGAAGAAAAGAAGGAGAGAGAGGAGAATGAAAAGGAGGAGGAAGAGGAAGAGAACAAAAAAGAGGAAGAGGAGGAGGAAAAGGAGGAGGAAGAGGAGGAGGAAGAGGAAGAGGAGAGAAGGAGGAGAAAGAAAGGGGGAAGAAGAGGAGGAGAATGAAAAGTAGGAGGAAGAGGAGGGAAAAGAGAAGGAGGAGGAAGAGGAAGAGAATGAAAAAAAGGAGAAAGAGGAGGAGGAAGAGGAGGAGGAGAAAGAAAGAGGAGGAGGAAGAGGAGAATGAAAAGAGGAGGAGGAAGAGAAGGAGGAAGAGGAGGAGAAAGAAAGAGGAGGAGGGGAGGAGGAGGAGGAAGAAAAAAAGGAAAAGGAGAAGGAGGAGGAGGAGGAAGAGGAGGAGGAGGAGGAGGAGGAGGAAGAGACCATAGAATATTCAGCCCTATCAGCCCTAAATAAAACACATATTCTGCACTCACTTCTACAAAAGCTCCTGGATCCCAGCAGAGAAGGAAGAAGACGGAGTTTAAGATCCAGAGACTGTAGATGACTGGCAGAAGCCAGTGTGTTCTGAATATAGCAGGGCAGGTTATAAACTCACAGCTATTGTAACACTATGCAAAAGTGTTACAAGCTTAAACAAGATCATGGAGATCAGAGCACAAAATGTTTGTCCCAGATACATTGACCATGCTCCAGTGAAAAACTCACATCCAAAAAGATCTGGGCAGCATAAACTGGCCCTAATGGGAGTAAATAGGACACAGTGTTGAGTGGGAAAAGAAAGGAGGGTGGACTTAGGAAGAGCTGAGAGAAGGAGAATGAATATGACTAAAATACACTGTAAAAATTCTTATTCGGCAAAACCAGAACAGGGAAGTGGGAAGGGGTGGGTGGGAGGACAAGGGGAGAGAAGGGGGCTTACGGGACTTTCGGGGAGTGGAGGGCTAGAAAATGGGAAATCATTTGAAATGTAAATAAAAAATTATATCGAATTAAAAAAAAGAAAGTAAAAAAAATTCTTAAAGTATTTCTAACTTACATATAAAGCAAAGTTTAATGTTTTCTATGTTTTGACAAAGTTCCTAAACATTTGCATGGCATTACAAATGAAGGGGTGGATAAAATCAAATAAATGTTTCCAAATGATCAAATAAACTTTGAATCAACCATGATAGATAAAATATCATTGTCTATTATCATTATATAAAATTATAAATTAAAATGTTTTTCATTTGAATGTGCAAAGAGGGTGTAACCAAAAATGCAGTAATTACAGAACTCTATCGAGAAGCTAATTAGTAAAAACTGTTATTTTTAAGTTTTATGATGACTTTAAATTTACTTAATTAATTGCATAACTTTTGATTTCTCATTTCAAATAAATAATCATTTTATAATAAGCATGTACAATATTCTCTTTATTAAAGAAATTTCCAGACACTTTAAAATTGCAGGCCCAACATAACCTAGCTGTGCTAATGAACTATAATTTTGTAGACTTTAGAGAACTGATTGATCCAAACAGGTTGACCAGTTGATTATTCAAAAATATTTACAAATGGATTCAAGTGTAGGCTGAGTGAATTTCATCAAAATGGAATGGCTTTTCTATGACCAAACAATATCAAGATATTTAAACAACTAAACTTGAAAAAAGCTACTAAGAATAAATAAACATTTGTCTCTATTTTGGAATTATCAAGTGCTTTATATTGGGAAAGTTTCTATAACATTATTTGTCTTATGAACCCAACTTTTAAACTTATATTTATAAATTTAATTATATCTAAACATTATCCAATGGATACAAAAGCCAGTTTCATAATGGAAAACTTCTAGCACATATTCATGATTATGCCCATAACCAAGATGATATGATCTAAATCTTTGCTAGTAGTCCATGGCCCTGATACAGTCAATGGATTAACAGAAGGAATTGAAGAACCTTCTAGTTATCATTAGCCTTCTATGTTTAGAATAACTCCATCAACTGGGAGGTCTAATAAGATACTACACTTCACACTGCCAACCACAGATCCCTTTCTGTGCAGCATTTGAAGACATGGGAAGTCATTCCTAAGGACTCCACCTTGTTCTTAACTTGGCTCTAACTCTTAGGTAAAAACAACTTTCATACTTCCTTTGTTATATCTGATCTCTCCTCCACCATAAGAAGAAACAAAGTAATGGCAGGGGAAAAATTCTTTAAACAATTCAGAGCTGGAAAGAGAGTAGATGTGGTGGAACTCTTAGATTAAGATTAAAGGTTCCACCAATAGCGTATGCTCTAAGAGCAAGAATTGACAAATGGGACCTCATAAAATTACAAAGTTTCTGTAAGGCAAAGGACACCATCAAGAGGACAAATCGGCAACCAACAAATTGGGAAAAGATCTTCACCAATCCTACATCAGATAGAGGGCTAATATCCAATATATATAAAGAACTTAAGAAGTTAGACTCCAGAAAACCAAACAACCCTATTAAAAAATGGGGTACAGAGTTAAACAAAGAATTCTCACCTGAAGAACTTCGGATGGCGGAGAAGCATCTTAAAAAATGCTCAACTTCATTAGTCATTAGGGAAATGCAAATCAAAACAACCCTAAGATTTCATCTTACACCAGTCAGAATGGCTAAGATTAAAAATCCAGGAGACAGCAGGTGTTGGAGAGGGTGTGGAGAAAGAGGAACACTCCTCCACTGCTGGTGGGGTTGCAAATTGGTACAACCACTCTGGAAATCAGTCTGGCGGTTCCTCCGAAAACTGGGCACCTTACTTCCAGAAGATCCTGCTATACCACTCCTGGGCATATACCCAGAAGACTCCCCACCATGTAATAAGGATACATGTTCTACTATGTTCATAGCAGCCCTATTTGTAATTGCCAGATGCTGGAAAGAACCCAGGTATCCCTCAACAGAAGAGTGGATGCAAAAAATGTGGTATATCTACACAATGGAGTACTATTCAGCCATTAGAAACAATGAATTCATGAAATTCTTAGGCAAATGGATGGAGCTAGAGAATATCATACTAAGTGAGGTAACCCAGACTCAAAAGGTGAATCATGGTATGCACTCACTAATAAGTGGATATTAACCTAGAAAACTGGAATACCCAAAACATAATCCACACATCAAATGAGGTACAAGAAGAAAGGAGGAGTGGCCCCTGGTTCTGGAAAGACTCAGTGAAACAGTATTTGGCAAAACCAGAACGGGGAACTGGGAAGGGGTGGGTGGGAGGACAGGGGAAGAGAAGGGGGCTTGCGGGACTTTCGGGGAGTGGGGGGGCTAGAAAAGGGGAAATCATTTGAAATGTAAATAAATTATATCGAATAATAAAAAAAAAAAAAAAAAAAAAAAGATTAAAGGTTCCTATGTTAATGACCTGCCACCCTCCTTCAGTACTTACAGTCATTAGAAAGAAAGATGAGCATCCCACCTGCATAAAGAGATCATAATCACTATCCGGCAGTACAAGCTAAACTCACAGAGAGCTATTAAAAGAAATGACAGCTCAGCAGCCTTGTGGTACTCCTTCCATTTTTCATTGTTACATTGATGAGCAATTGAAACGGCTGTAATTAAAATAATGCTGTAATTCTATTTTTAGTTGATCTGTTCACTGTAACAATTTAGTATATATGGCAGTAAGAAGTAACCTGGCAAATGCAATAGCATAAACAGAGAGCAGATGGTGCTGCTACGATGCCATTCTGTGGGCACACAGAACCTCTGAAAAGCATAGGATATTCCCAGCTAAGACTTGAAATGTCTTTACATACTATAAAGTTTCCAACTGCTATGAATTACACGGGTGACAAGTGTATTGTTAACTCAACAACTAACTGATGATGAAGTCATATTGGCTATGCACAGGCAACAAGACTTGAACCTTAGTGGCAGTCAGCTGTGAGTCCCCAAACCCAAAGAGATGCTAATGGGAAAGTGGCCTTGGTGCCATTTCAAAGATACCTCAATGCTGTGATTTGGATACAGTTCGGGGATGTCTGCCAATGGTATCTTCACTGAATGTCTGGTCCCCAATGAGACAGTACTGGAGATGATAGAATTATTGACAGGTAGAGACTGGAGGACGACAGTTAGGTTATTGGGAACTTTGATTTCCAGAAAGGATCAAATTCTCATTGGATCCCAGATAGGTACCATAAGAGAAAACATCCATTTCTTTTCTGTGCAGTGGCCAGAACATTTCTCAGCAAATGATTAATTCTGTACACGCTATTGCCAGTGTAATGCTACCAAAAGGCTCTTACTAGAGTTAGAATCAATGTTGTTAATGCATCTTGAAGTTTTAGTCTCTGAAATATAAAACAAATATATGTCTTCTCTTTATAATTTGCTTAGACTAAAGTATTTTATCATAGCTGTGGAACAGATGAATCCATTCAGATGTGGAATGAAATCTGAGACTCCAGCAGTCCACTACTTGCCATTCAAAATTTAGAGAGAAAATGGCCCTTTGGCACTGCAAAGCAGACTGGCCAATTTAATCTGAGATCCTAGACTCTGGGCCTAGGAGACATCCTCTGCTTTAAGCACCCTGCCTCCAGGCAAGTAAACTTCCAAACCATCCAGTACAGGCGTTCATTTCCTTTTCACCTCCACCCACAGAAAAGAAAGGGGACTTATTGCTGTGGATAAAATGACTTACATAATAAGACATGTATCAAAAGGAAGAAAGAGTCCCCTAGTAGAAATGAATGTCCCCGATCCAGGGATGTTCCATTCCCATCAGTGATCACTATTACAGCATGCCAACTCACATCACAACACACATCAATCAGTGTCAACTGGGCCTTCTTCTGTTTCCAATAAAGAAAGCGACAGTCATAGCCTGACAGCTATCTATCATGAAGCTTATTTTCCTGCTTGAGCAAGACAGGGAGAAATGATGACCAAAGCATCCTTGAGGTATAATCTTTCCTTGATTTTGCCCTTGAAGAAGACATTCCACATTGCTTTTCAAGTCCAAAGATCTACAGAATGGATGCGATTAATACAATCTTGATGAATATTATTAGAGCCAGTCACAGTTTCTTAGATTTTTCTGTAGATAGACTCCTATTATCCAAAGAGAAATTTTGAAAATTTTTGAAGCCCAGCAGACATAGTGTCAGGAATACCAGCTAATATACATTCAGCTAAATAAAATTTGGATATACCAGACCATAATTCTCACCTTACTAGGATCAAATAGAAAAAAGCAGTACTTCTTTTTCTTTATAAAAATCCATATATTTAATAGAAAGTAAATAAAATCTTGTATGTATAGCCCTGGGTAAAGGAACAAAACTCACCAGATTCTGTCTGCATATCTTTTCAAGAATTTTCAGACTAGCTCTCTGAAAATGCAATAAGAACTGTCCAGCACCCCCAACTTTGGTATTGGATGCCAAAAACAAGAATAGATGTAGAACCTACACAAAAATATGCCTTCACATAATTCAGCACCAGGATGATGATCTTACCTAAAATATTATCTAGGAAACGTCTTACTCTCCTTGAGATGCCTTTAATCAAGAAACAGTTTGCTGATTGTGATGCATTAAACCTCATCTGGGCCTGGAGGGCTCTTATGCATTGGTTACAATTTGAACATGAAATCCCCCTCACAGGAAATCCCTCCCCACAGGCTCCTGTGTTCAATCCTTGGTTCCATCTGGAAGATGCTATTTAGAAGGTTTTGCAACCTTTGGGGAGTGAGGCTTAGCTGGAAGAAGTAAGTCACGAAGGATGTATATTTTGCTCTAGTCAGATGGAGACAGACATCTCCAGGAGATGAGCAGCTGCTTTTGATGCTCTGGCCATTGTGTTCTGCCTCATCTTGGGGCCTGAAGTAATGGAGCCAAGGACTATGCACTGAAACATTTGAGATCGTGAGCTGAGGAAATTCCTTCTTTCCTGTAAGCATTTTCTTTTTCCCTGACAGTTTAGAGCAGCATCGGTCTAACCAACACAGTAACCTTGGCTTGACTGTGCATCTGCAAAGAATCATCACCACCTCCATCACATCAGTTCATGAAACACTCTGGAAAACAATTAATAGTTAATTCTTTATGGCTAAAACTCAAAGCAGAAATAGAGAGTGGTTGAATAAATTAGAAACACAGCTTTCCACTGGGTTTGTATGAGTTTCTGAGTTCCAGGGGTTTTAGACTCCACCTAAGAAAAGTGAGAAGAGCCGTTATTCATGCTGTGGTGTCTGACAATATATGACACCAGAACACTTCACCATTCACTTTGATTAGCTTTTATTTTTATTTATCAATTATAAGGAAATGGCTGAGGGCTTAACTCTTGGGGTTGCAGCCATCAGTGCCACATTGATGGCCCTGTTTTCCCTAAGAGCATGAAGCTGCCTCATGACCTGTATGCCAACGCCATTCCAGTAGATTTATTTCTGAGCTGGTGACTTGGCAGTGTCCCAGGCTGCACACAGAATCCAGCACCAGCCCAGTGCACCGAGCCATTACACCATGTCCCTGGGTAACTATTTTTAATCAAATCCTACCTTACATCTTTTCGTTGTCTTCAAAGCTTCTTCTCAATATCTTAGAACTGCAGACTTTCCCCCTAAATCCCACTGCCCACCTGAGAAAAGGGATCAAACACAGGCTTCCTTTTGATCCATGTAGCACAATGCTATCCTCAGAGCTCTCAAGCTGATTACATTTTGTTCCTGTTTCTTTGAGGGAGTCTTTGTTCAAAAGATATTTTACCAAACAAAATCACAGCAATGCCTTTTGTTCTTTCCTCTCTCTTTGCACTTTCTCCTACCCACCAACCTGTTCCACATACTGAATTTCTCCCTAGCCATAAGATGATAAATATCTACATAGTGTTGTAGATATAATCCCATGACAAATTACATCTTCAGACTCCAGAACTCTCATCTGAGTAACTGGATGACTCTAGAGAGGGCTTGAAAACTGATATATTTTTTGTTATTATTTATTATATTTGGGGGGAGCATAAGTAAATTACCTTGTTAGTCTTGATGGGTGAGAAGTGAGAGGTTCTCTTGCTATAACTATTCTCTCCCTCTTCCAGTCTAAAGCCCATTCTAAGTTCATTTACACTCTCTTCATAATCTGCATAAAATAACTACATAAAATAGCTTGACACAAAATAGAGACAGTAAGTATTTCAGCATTAACATAATAAAATATGATGTAATAAATATTAAGCACAACATTCTTAACGTGAAGCTCCTGCCAAGCCAAAGGGGCAGATACTGTGAGCCACTGAAGGGAGAAATTGCAAAGTGTTTGGGTTGGCTGCATTCAGTTGCAGGGATTGCTGTGGGGCACGGAGAACAAAGAAATGGAGAAAACAGGAGTCTACTTTCCTAAAAACCTTGTTGGTCAAGGACATGAACAGAAGGTTAGGACTCCTATGAAGGGAATCAGGTTCAGATGAACAGTAAAGGAGATGAAATAAAGATGGATGAACTGGTAAAATGCTCACCTTACAAGCACAAGGATTAATCCCCAGCACCCCTATGTAAAGAGCTAAGGCATAGTGGATCATATTTAAATTTACTTGGTCAGCTTAGTCTATTCCATCACACACACACACACACACACACACACACACACACACACACACATGCATGCAAGCATGCATGCACATGTACACATACACACACACACATACACACATAGAGAGACACACAGAGAGAAATAGAGGGGGGCCAAGGGGAGGGAGGGAGGGAGGTATAGAGGGAGGGAGAGAAAGAGAGAGGGAGGGTGTACTGGCTGGTTTTGTGTGTCAACTTGACACAGGCTGAAGTTATCACAGAGAAAGGAGCTTCAGTTGGGGAAGTGCCTCCATGAGATCCAACTGTGGGGCATTTTCTCAATTAGTGATCAAGGGGGGAGGGCCCCTTGTGGGTGGTTCCATCCCTGGGCTGGTATTCTTGGGTTCTATAAGAGAGCAAGCTGAGCAAACCAGGGGAAGCAAGCAAGTAAGGAACATCTCTCCATGGCCTCTGCATCAGCTTCTGCTTCCAGTCTTGACTTCCTTTAGTGATGAACTGCAATGTGGAAGTGTAAGCTCAATAAACCCTTTCCTCCCCAACTTGTTTCTTTGTCATGTTTGTGCAGGAATAGAAGCCCTGACTAAGACAGAGGAAGGGAGGAGGATATAAATAACCATGCAGGCACAGTAGCCACTCTGGGCAGGACATCTCTGAGCTCGTCGTACCCTTCAAAGCCAAAGAAAACAACTAAAGACAGAGTCTAATGAGAGGCGGGAGAGTCAAGAACACAGAGCCTGGGGAAAGACAAAGAAGTGATGACAGGAAAATCAGGGAATGAATGATTTAGTGTCTAAAAAAATAGCCTATCATTTCTAAAACAATAGAACCTCATCTTTTCATCGGGGGCCATAATCCCATTCTTTTTTTACCTCCCATTGCTGTCATTCTACCTATTACCAGCCCAGATTTTAACGCCTACCCCATCCAGAGCCACTTGCAGAATAAAGCATCTTTCTGTCTGTGTTTCTGACTAGTCATCACATCCTAATACAAAATCATTTATTTCTGTACAGAAGACCAGCATGAACAATGGGCTTTTGTCCTGGAGTCTCTCACAATTAGCAGTTTATCAGCTCAGTGTGCACTCCAGAGATTTCCCCATCCCTGAACTCTGGTTTATGCTGTTTGAACCCCCTTTTTAGCCATCATGGAGAGGAACCAATCATGAATGTCATTGCTTGACCCTTATGGGAAGATGAACCAAGCTAACAAAGGAAGGCTTCCCTGAATAGCCCTGACCCAGGACGTGAAGTAACAAGGATATTGCATCACCTCTGCCTTCTGTAGCACAGGTCTTCAATCCACCAGCAAAAATATGAACTTTGAACCTGAAATGATTTCTTAGTATTTCATCACCCCAGTTAAATTTCATCTGAAAGTAGCACAGCTGCCTCCAGAAGTAGCAAGAAGACAGAGGACAAAACACTGGCTCTGTAAGTGCTTCCTGCAGCAAGTCCTTCTGTCCTTCGTAGTCATGAGATAATGACAGCAAAGCACCGAACAAGTGTCAACTAAGATGGCACTGAAATCAGATTTATATCTGGCCTAGGAAATATTGAATGAAGTAAAATGATTCAGAGAACATCAGCCAGAAAAAGCATTCCAACAAGCTTTGTTTTATATATATTATATATGTGTGTGTGTGTGTGTGTGTTGTATGTGTGTGTGTGTGTGTGTGTGTGTGTAATGCATAAAGGTAGATGCTATAGATGATATTAACCAATAAGTTAAAAGGTTAAAGGACATTTAGAATAAGTGAGCATAAGCAGGTTATCAGGTCGAAGGGAAGCATTGTGGGTGATGATGTCAGGAGCTGCCCAGATGTCCATCAGTTTGCTTTCCCACCTCAATTCCCCATTTGCAACTCCATTCTGTCTCACCCTGACCTTCTCTGGATCCAGCACAGACAGTCTATGCAAATATCTCTTTTAAAATTCATAGATCCATGAAACACACTGTACATGTATATTCTCTGGGCTGTATGTTTTCCAGTGGAATCTGAGCCTTGGTCCTCTGAACTAGGAAGTCTTCATGGAGCTGTCATGTGACTTACCAAAGTATGTATCCCAGTTTCCCATGTTGTCTGTACCCCTAGCTGAGCTTCCTCAGTCCTTCTTTCCTCAGGACATCTTGACTCCTTTAGACCTTGCTATCTTGATGTCTGTCAAAGCCTCTCTTGCCTGAACAGCTGTCAGAACCTATTCAAACACTGCCTTAATCCCTGCATTTACAGAAAACAGTGTATGGGCCTCACAGCATCTCTTAACACTATAAATTTATGGATCAGATCATGCTTAGAGGAAGAGATAAAAGCATAAATCCATATGCAGATTCTCCACTGTTAGGGACAAAATGATGTTCATGGGCCAAACCCACATAGCAGCTGAAGCAGACTATGACATAAATAAGGGTGTCATACAAACTGCCATTGGGGACAAGTTACCAATGATCCTATCAGAAGGGCAAGATATCCTGAAAAGTGCAATTGTGGCACTTACATTCTCAGAGTGAGCAACAATACTTAGAGCGTGATCAATAGAAGGCAATTCATGATTGGTACTATAAACCTAGCTTCACTGTTAGTGGCTGATGAGGCCAGAGACTATAGAAAAGAACCAAGTACTGCCATCTCACAAAACCAGCATAATGTCTAAGTGCATTCTACGTACTCATGCTTATCCACACAGCTAAGTGTTGCTCTCACCTCTAACCAAGAAAGCTTCTTTTTGCAGCAGCTAGAGACCACTATAGAAATTCACAACTCCATTCTGCCTTACGCTGACCTCCTCTAGGTCCAATATAGACAGTCTGTGTATTCCCTTTTATGATTCATAGATTTGTGGTACGCATTAGTACGGCATAATGCCTATGCTCTGTGTTTACCCACTGAATCTGAGTCTTGGTCTTCTGAACCAGAAGCTCTAAGTGCTCAAAATGCAGAAAACAACTAAACTGTAGGATGGCCAGCCCCAGTTGGTACATCTACAATATGCTAAGGCACAAGAAGTATCACAGAAGAGGGGTCAGAAAGATAGTAAGAGTAGGAATACCAGAATGAGACATCTGCTATAAAATAGTAACTTCTTTATATGACAATAAAGATATACCCAAGAAACCTCAACAATACAGTGCCTAAACAAGACCTAAAAAATAACAATACCAATAGACATCCCAGCCTGGATAGTGGAATTCTCACAGGGATTTGCCTCTAGAAGAACTACAGGCAGTCTGATTTCTGGGAGAGGGACAATCAGTCTTCTCCAGGGACGCCTGATGGATCGGCCAATCCCAAGAGATCAGCCCAAACATATATGAGCAATGAAAAATGATCTCAGCAGGTTATATTTATAAATTTCATACATGAAATATAATCATTCATATATGAACAATTATAATTATATGTAACAATTATAATTAAAGAATAAGAAGCCATTTGTAAAGGAATAGTAAGATTCCAGAGGGGTCCAGAAGGTAGAGTGGGAAGGAGCGAATGATATAAAATTGTGGGAGTCTCTGTGTCTTTACGAGTTTCTCCTGCTTTTGTTTGTTGTTCTTTGTTTGCTTGTTTGCTTTATTTTATTCTGGTTTGCTTTTTAATTTGTCTGTTTGCTCTCCAAAGAGAGAGAAAGAAGGCATGGAAGTCTAAAGGGTAGAAAGGAGATTAGGAGGGAGAAACCAAAAATATTGTGTGAAAAAATGTGTTTTTAATTTAAAATAATATAAAATATTATACTATATTGTCTATCCATGACAAAAGATATCAAGCAGGAAGTGTACAGAAAACAATCTGAAGGCAGAAATTTAACTTAAAGAAAAAACTCAACACTTGTAAAGTCCTTCGTTTTTGTTTTAAGTCCTTCATTTCTAGCATAAGTAAATAAATATATGATATAGGCCATTGGAATGAGTTTGGCATAAACACGACTTATAAGAACCCATAAGGGCATAAAAAAGCAGTGGAGCAGCTGGGACAGGAGCCTTCCAATCACCATTTGCACTAGGGAGCCAAGTGGCTGCACAGCCTTCTGTGTACAGTCCACCCAGGAGAGAGTAATCTACCAGCAGCACTTTCACTTCTGAGTATGGAGGTGAGATCTCCAATTTCTCTCCAATATCTCTCTGGAGGGGAACAGCTAAGAGCACACAGGGCATATGATTAGTGGAACGGCTGGAACAGGAGTCATCAACACCAGGGATCCAGGCAACTTCACAGACATCTGTGTACAGACCCTGCCAAAAGATAGTTGGTCTCCCAGGAGTATGGACACAGGCTTACAGGCCCAGAGGAGGGACAAGCTCCAAGGGCACAGAGAAAGTATACAGATTAACAAACATAGAAATGAAAAGGGAGATATAACAACAGAAACTGAGGAAATTCAAAAAATCATTAGATCCTACTACAAAAGCCTATACTCAACACAACTGAAGAATCTGGAGGAAATGGACAGTTTCCTAGACAGATATCCAACACAAAACTAAATCAGGATCAAATAGATCATTTAAACAGTCCCATAACACCTGAAGAATAAAAAGGGTCATAGAAAGCCTCCCAACCAAAAAAAGCATGGGACCAGATGGCTTCAGTGCAGAATTCTATCAGACCTTCATAGAAGACCTAACACCAAAACTCTTCAAAGTATTCCACAAAATAGAAACAGAAGGAACTCTACCCAACTCGTTCTATGAAGCCACAATTATGCTGATACCAAAACCACACAAAGATCCAACAAAGAAAGAGAACTTCAGGCCAATTTCCCTTATGAATATTGATGCAAAAATACTTAATAAAATTCTTGTCAACCAAATCCAAGAACACATCAAAACGATCATCCACCATGACCAAGTAGGCTTCATCCCAGGGATGCAGAGATGGTTCAATATAAGGAAATCCATCAATGCTATCCACTACATAAACAAACTCAAAGAAAAAAACATATGATCATCTCATTAGATGCAGAAAAAGCATTTGACAAAATTCAGCATCCTTTCATGCTAAAAGTCTTGGAAAGAACAGGAATTCAAGGCCCATACCTAAACATCATTAAAGCAATATACAGGAAACCAGTAGCCAACATCAAATTAAATGGAGAGAAACTTGAAGCAATCCCACTAAACTCAGGGACTAGACAAGGCTGTCCTCTCTCTCCATATCTTTTCAATATAGTACTTGAAGTTCTAGCTAGAGCAATTAGACAACTTAAGGAGGTCAAGGGGATACAAATTGGAAAGGAAGAAGTCAAATTATCACTATTTGCAGATGACATGATAGTATACTTAAGTGACCCAAAAACCTCCACCAGAGAACTCCTACAGCTGATA
Source organism: Apodemus sylvaticus (assembly GCF_947179515.1). Classification (NCBI taxonomy): domain Eukaryota; kingdom Metazoa; phylum Chordata; class Mammalia; order Rodentia; family Muridae; genus Apodemus; species Apodemus sylvaticus. The sequence goes on along the minus strand of NC_067473.1, from coordinate 59,924,199 downwards.
AACAACTTCAGCAAAGTGGCTGGTTATAAAATCAACTCAAGCAAATCAGTTGCCTTCCTATACTCAAAGGATAAGCAGGCTGAGAAAGAAGTTAGGGAAATGACACCCTTCACAATAGCCACAAACAATATAAAGCATCTTGGTGTGACTCTAACCAAACAAGTGAACGATCTATATGACAAGAACTTCAGGTCTCTGAAGAAGGAAATCGAAGAAGACCTCAGAAAATGGAAAAATCTGCCATGCTCGTGGATCGGCAGGATTAATATAGTTAAAATGGCTGCCAAAAGTGATCTACAGATTCAACGCAATCCCCATCAAAATCCCAACTCAGTTCTTCACAGAGTTAGAAAAAGCAATTCTCAAATTCATCTGGAATAACAAAAATCCCAGGATAGCTAAAACTATTCTCAACAACAAAAGAAATTCTGGGGGAATCAGTATCCCTGACTTCAAGCAATACTAAGGAGCAATAGTGTTAAAAATTGCATGGTATTGGCACAGTGACAGACAAGTGGACCAATGGAATAGAATTGAAGATCCAGAAATGAATCCACACACTTATGGTCACTTGATCTTCGACAAAGGAGCTGAAAACATCCAGTGGAAAAAAGATAGCCTTTTCAACAAATGGTGCTGGTTCAATTGGAGGTCAGCATGCAGAAGAATGCGAATTGATCCATTCTTATCTCCATGTACTAAACTTCACTCCAAGTGGATCAAGAACCTCCATGTAAAACCAGACACACTGAAACTAATAGAAAAGAAACTGGGGAAGACCCTTGAGGACATGGGTACAGGGGAAAAGTTCCTGAACAGAACACCAATAGCTTATGCTCTAAGATCAAGAATTGACAAATGGGACCTCATAAAATTACAAAGTTTCTGTAAGGCAAAGGACACTGTGAAAAGGGCAAAACGGCAACCATCAAATTGGGAAAGGATATTTACCAACCCTACATCTGATAGAGGACTAATATCCAATATATACAAAGAACTCAAGAACTTAGACCCCAGGGAACCAAATAACCCTGTTAAAAATGGGATATATATTTAAACAAAGAATTTTCACCTGAAGAAATTCGGATGGCCGAGAGGCACCTTAAGAAGTGCTCAACATCATTAGTCATTAGGGAAATGCAAATCAAAACAACCCTGAGATTTCACCTTACACCAGTCAGAATGGATAAGGTCAAAAACTCAGGAGGCAGCAGGTGTTGGCAAGGATGTGGAGAAAGAGGAACACTCCTCCACTGCTGGTGGGGCTATAAGATGGTACAACCACTTTGGAAAGCAGTCTGGTGGTTCCTCAGAAAACTGGACATGACACTTACGGAGGACCCTGCTATACTTCTCCTTGGCATATACCCAAAGGATTCCCCAGCATGCAATAAAGACACATGCTCCATTATGTTCATAGCAGCTTTATTTATAATAGCCAGAAGCTGGAAAGAACCCAGATGCCCCTCAAGGGAGAAATGGATACAGAAAATGTGGTATATTTACACAATGGAATACTATTCAACAATTAGAAACAATGAATTCATAAAATTTTTAGGCAAATGGTTTGATCTGGAAAATAACTTCCTAAGTGAGTTAAACCAATCACAAAAGAATACACATGGAATGCAATCTCTGATAAGTGGATATTAATTAGCCCAGAAGCCCTGAATACCCAAGGCACAAATCGCATAACAAATGACTCCCATGAAGAAGTATGGAGAGGGTCCTGATCCTGGAAAGGATTGATCTAGCATTGGAGGGGAATATAAGGACAGAGAAAAAGGAGGGAGGTGATTGGAGAATGAATGGAGAGAAGAAAGTTTATGGGACATATGGGGAGGGGGGATCTGGGAAAGGGGAAATCATTTGGAATGTAAACAAAGAATACAGAAAATAAAAAATATTTTAAAAAAATAAATCAGGAGTCATGGATGCAAGCATCAACAACAGAATACAAGAGATAGAAGAGAGAATCTGAGGTGTAGAAGATGCCACAGAAAAGATTGACAGGACAGTGAAAGAAAATGAAAATGCAAAAAGCTCCTGACCCAAAACATTCAGGAAATCCAGGACACAATGAGAAGACCAAACTTAAGGATAATAGGAATAGAAGAGAGTGAAGACTCAGAACTTAAAAGACCAGTAAATATCTTCAGCAAAATTATACAAGAAAACTTCCCTAACCTAAAGAAAGATACAACCATGGGCATACAAGAAGCCTGCAGAACTCCAAATAGATTGGACCAGAAAAGAAATTCTTCCCATCACATAATAGTCACAACACCAAATACCCAAAACAAAGAAAGAATATTAAAAGCAGTAAGGGAAAAAGGTCAAGTAACATATAAAGGCAGACCTATCAGAATTACACCAGATTTCTCACCAGAGACTATGTAAGTCAGAAGATTCTGGGCAGATGTCATACAGACACTAAGAGAATACAAATGCCAGCCCAGGCTACTATACCCAGAAAAATTCTCAATTACCGTAGATGGAGAAACCAAGACAAAACCAAATTTACACAATATCTTTTCACAAACCCAGCCCTTCAAAGGATAATAAATGTAAAACCCCAACATAAGGAGGGAGACTTATGAAAGCTTCACTAGAAAAAGCAAGAAGGTAATCTTCCATTAACAAACCAATAAGGACACAGCCACATAAGCATAACTCTACCTTTAATAACAACAAAGACAGGAAGCAGCAATCACTTTTCCTTAATACCTCTCATTTTTTTTTGAGATTTATTTTTTTTGTTTTCTATATTCTTTGTTTATATTCCGAATGCTTTCCCCTTTCCCAGTTCCCCCTCCCCGTCATTCTCATAAGCCCTCTTCCCTCTACCCATCTCCCAATCACCACCTCCCATTTCCCTGACCTGGTATTCCCCTACAATGCTGGATCAACTCTTTTCAGAACTAGGGCCCTCTTTTTCCCTCTTCATGGGTATCACTTGATATGCTAACTGTGTCTTGAGAATTCAGAGCTTCTGGGCTAATTAATATCCACTTATCAGTGATTGCATTCCATGTGTATTCTTTTGTGATTGGGTTACCTCACTTAGGATGATATTCTCCAGTTCCAACCATTTGCCTAATAATTTCATGAATTTATTGTTTTTAATTCCTGAGTAGTATTCCATTGTGTAAATATACCACATTTCCTGTGTCCATTCCACCATTGAGTGACATCTGGCTTCTTTCCAGCTTCTGGCTATTATAAATAAGGCTGCTATGAACATAGTGGAGCATGTGTCCTTATTGCATGCCAGGGAATCCTCTGGGTATATGCCCAGGAGAGGTATATCAGGGTCATGTCCAGTTTTCTGAGGAACCCCTTAATATCTCTTAATATCAATGGACTCAATTCCCCAATAAAAAGATATAGGCTAACAGACTGGATGCGTAAACAGGACACATTTTGCTGCATACAAAGTGACAAAAGCAGACACAACCTTAAAATAAAAGGCTGAAAAAACAATTTTCCAAGAAAATGGTCCCAAGGCACAAGTCGGAGTAGCCATTCTAATATGAAATAAAATCAACTTTCAACCTAAAGTTATCAAAAAAAATAATGAAAGACACTTCATACACATCCAAGGAAAAATAGACCAAGAAGAACTCTCAATCCTAAGTATCTATGCTCCAGATGCAAAGGCACTCACATTCACAGAAGTAACTTTATTGAAGCGCAAAGCACACATTGCACCTCATACAATAATCGTGGGAGACTTCAACTACCCAGTCTCATCAATGGACAGATCATGGAAACAGAAACTAAACAGAGAAACAGTGAAACTAACAGAAGCTATTAAACAAATGGATTTAACAGATATCTATAGAACATTTTATCCTAAACAAAAGAATATACCTTCTTCTCAGCAGCTCATGGTACCTTCTCCAAAACTGACCATATAATCCAGGCACAAAACAGGCCTCAACAGATACAAGAAGATTGAAATAATCCCATGAATCCTATCAGATCATCACAGATTAAGGCTGGTCTTCAATAACATCAAAAACAATAGAAAGCCCACATACACATGGAAGCTGAACAACACTCTACTCAAGGATAACTTGATCAAGGAAGAAATAAAGAAAGAAATTAAAGACTTTTAGAATTTAATGAAAACGAAGGTACAACATGCCTAAACTTATAGGACATAATGAAAACAGGGGAAGAGAAGGGGGCATACGGGACTTTCGGGGAGTGGGGGGCTAGAAAAGGGGAAATCATTTGAAATGTAAATAAATTATATCGAATAAAAAATTTAAAAAAAAAGAACACAGAATTCAAAAGAAAAAAAAAACAGTGCTAAGAGTAAAACTCATAGCTCTGAATGCCTCCAAAAGGAAACTGGAGAGAGCATACACTAGCAGCTTGACAGTACATCTGAAAGCTCTAGAACAAAAAAAGCAAATACACCCAAGAGAAGTAGATGACAGGAAATAATCAAACTCAGGGCTGAAATCAACCAAGTAGAAACAAAAAGAACTATACACAGAATCAACCAAACCAGGAACTGGTTCTTTGAGAAAGTCAACAAGATAGGTAAACCCTTAGGCAGACTAACCATGGGGCATAGAGACAGTATTCAAATTAACAAAGTCAGAAATGAAAAGAGAGAGATAACAATAAAAACCAAGAAAATCCAAAAAAAAAAAATCATCAGATCCTACTACAAAAGCCTTTATTCAACAAAACTGGAAAATCTGGATGAAATGGACAATTTCCTAGACAGATACCAGGTACCAAATCTAAATCAGAATGAGATAAATTATCTAAACAGCCCCATAACCCCTAATGAAATAGAAGCAGTCATTAATAGTCTTCCAACCAAGAAAAGCCCAGGACCAGATGGGTTTAGTGCAAAGCTCTATCAGATCATCAAAGAAGACCTAATACCAATACTCTCCAAACTATTTCACAAAATAGAAACAGAAGGAACCCTACCCAGTTCATTCTATGAAGCTACAATTACTCTGATACCTAAACCACACAAAGACCCTACAAAGAACTTCAGACTAATTTCCCTTATGAATATCAATGCAAGAACATTCAATAAAATTCTTGCAAACCGAATCCAAGAATGAATCAAAAGGTTCATCCTTCATGACCAAGTAGGCTTCACCCAAGGGATGCAGGGATGGTTCATTATAAGAAAATCCATCAATGTAATACACTACATAAAGAAACTCAAACAAAAAAACCCCACATGATCATCTCATTAGATGCTGAAAAAAGCATGTGACAAAATCCAGCACCTCTTCATAATAAAAGTCTTGGAAAGATCATGAATTCAAGGCCCAAACCTAAACACAGTAAAAGCAATATACAGCCAACCAGTAACCAACATCAAACTAAATGGAGAGAAACTCGAAGCAATCCCACTGAAATCAGGAACTAGACAAGGTTTTTCACTCTCTCCATACCTATTCAATATAGTACATAAAGTCCTAGTCAGGGAAATTAGACAACAAAAAGAAGTCAAAGGGATACAAATTGGAAAGGAAGAAGTCAAAATATCATTATTTGCAGATTTTATGTATACTTAAGTAACCCCCAAAATTCCACCAGAGAACCCCCCTAAACATGAAAAACAACTTCATTAAAGTGGCTGGATATAAAAATAACTCAAACAAATCAGTGACCTTCCTCTACTTAAAGAATAAACAAGCTAAGAAAGAAATTAGAGAAACAACTCCCTTCACAATAGTGACAAATAGTATATAAATACCTTGATGTGAATCTAACTAAACAAGTGAAAGATATGTATGACAAGAACTTCAAGTCTCTGAAGAACGAAATCAAAGAAGGCTTCAGAAGATGGAAAGATCTCTCATGCTCATGGATTGGCAGGATTAATATGGAAAAAAAATGGCCATCTTGCTGAAAGAAATCTAGATTCAATGCAATCTCCATCAAAATTGCAATTCAATTCTTCACAGAGCTAGAAAGATCAATTTGCAAATTCATCTAGAATAACAAAAAACCCAGAATAGCAAAACTATTCTCAACAATAAAAGAAGTTCTGGAGAATCACCATCCCTAACCTCAAGCTGTACTACAGAGCACTTATGATAAAAACTGCCTGGTATTGGTACAGTGACAGGCAGGTAGATCAATGGAATAGAATTGCAGACCCAAAAATGAACCCACAAACCTATGATCACTTGATCTTTGACAAAGGAGCTAAAGCCAACGGGTGGAAAAAAGACAGCATGTTCAATAAATGGTGCTGGTTAAACTGGCAGTTAGCATGTAGAAGAATGCACATCGACCCATTCTTATCTCCTTGTACAAAGCTGAAGTCCAAGTAGATCAAGGACCTCCACATAAAAACAGATACATGGAAACTAATAGAAGAGAAATTGGGGAAGAAGAACCTGAAGCACGTGGACACAGGGGGAAAGTTCCTGAACAGAATACCAATAGCTAATGCTCTAAGATCAAGAATTGACAAATGGGACCTCATAAAACTGCAAAGCTTCTGTAAGTCAAAGGACAAAATGGCAACCAACAGACTGGGAAAATATCTTTACCAATCCTACATCTGATAGATGGCTAATATCCAATATGTACAAAGAACTCTAGAAGTTAGACTCCAGAGAACCAAATAACCCTATTAAAAATGGGGTACAGAGCTAAACAAAGAACTCTTAACTGAGGAATACCAAATGGCTGCGAAGCATCTAAAGAAATGTTGAACATCCTTAGTCATCAGGGAAATGCAAATCAAAACAACCTTGAGATTCCACATGACACCAGTCAGAATGGCTAAGATCAAAAACTCAGGAGACTGCAGGTGCTGGTGAGGATGTGGAGAAAGAGGAACACTACTCCACTTCTAGTGGGATTGCAAGCTGGTAAAACCACTTTGGAAATCAGCTTGGTAGTAAATCAGAAAATTGGACATAATATTACTAGACCCAGCTAGACCACTCTTGGGAATATACCCAGATGTTCCAACATGTAATAAGGACACATGCTCCACTATGGATACTTTGGTCCTTCTTAGAAGTGGGAACAAAATACCCATGGGAGGAGACACAGCGACAAAGTGTGTAGCAGAGACTGAAGGAAAGACCATCCAGAGACTGTCCCACCTGGGGATCCATCCCATATACACTTACCAAACCCAGACACTATTGTGGATGCCAACAAGCACTTGCTAACAGGAGCCTGATATAGCTGTCTCCTGAGAGACTCTGCCAGTACCTGACAAATACAGAAGTGGAGGCTCTCAGCCAACCATTGGACTGAGTACAAGATCCCTAATGGAGGAGCTAGAGAAAGGACCCAAGGAGCTGAAGGAGCTTGCAGCCCCATAGGAGAAACAACAGGAACAACAATATGAACCAACCAGTAACCCCAGAGCTCCCAGGGACTAAACTACCAGCCAATGGGTACACATGGAGGGACCCATGGCTCCAGCTGCATATGTAGCAAAGGATGGCCTTGTTGGACATCAAAGGGAGGAGAGGCCCTTGGTCCTGAGAAGGCTCAATGCCCTAGTATAGGGAAGCACCAAGGCAGGGAATCAGGTGTGGGTGGGTTGGAGGGGAAACCAGGAAAGGGGATAACATTTGAAATGTAAATAAAGAAAATATCCAATAATTTTATATATATATATATATATATATATATATATATATATATATATATATATATATATATATATATATGCCAGAATAAAAAATAAACACACAAACTTTTCCCAAGGAGTACAGTCCACCATGTCTGTGGTCACTATAAACTCAGTTTCTTCCTCAAACCATGACCCAGTGACTGTCAGGGTCTGTTAGGAGGATCACACTGCATCCCTGACTCTCTGAACTCCTGCCTCTGGTGGTCTAGAATCTCAGGGATAAGCAGAAGTGCATTTGAGAAGAAGCAGTTGCTGCCAGACTGATGGAAAACCAGCTTATGTCACAGACAGACAAGTTAGCATAAGCAGGATCATATAACTCAGCTCAGGAATCTACCAGCAGACCTGAAGTCTATGTCAGAAGGAGTTGTCAGATAGGAAACTACCAACATTATGCAGTCTTCACTGTAACATTGCCATCCTGGGCTGGGTGTGCCCTGAAAGTCCTGTTCTTGACCCTGGCAAAAGCAGTTAATTTCAAGTGGTAATAAAAACACACTGTAAACCAATCAGTGCAATGGCCTTTGGCTTTTCTATATGAGTTATTTTTTTAAAAAAGAAATAAAAGTTACAAATAAATAAATAAACTTAATTTTTGGGGGGGTTTTTGGTTTTTTTTTTATTCGAAATATTCTTTATTTACATTTCAAGTGAGTTTCCCTTTCCTGGGTCCCCCTTCCCAAAAGTCCCATAAGTCCTCTTCCCTCCCCCTGTTCCCCAATCCACCCCTTCCCACATCCTTGTCCTGGTATTCCCTGATACTGCTGCACTGAGTGTTTCCAGGACCAGGGGCCACTCCTTCCTTCTTCTTGGGCATCATTTGATATGTGCATTGTGTCCTGAATCCTCTGGGTATATGCCCAGGAGTGGTATAGTGGGGTCCTCTGGAAGTACCATTCCCAGCTTTCTGATGAACTACCAGACTGATTTCCAGAGTGGTAGCTCCAGCTTGCAACCCCACCAGCAGTGGAGGAGTATTCCTCTTTCTCCACATCCTCACCAGCACCTGTTTTCTCCTGACTTTTTTGATCTTAGCCATTCTGACAGGTGTGAGGTGAAATCTTGGGGTTGTTTTGATTTGCATTTATTTCCCTGATGACTAAGGCTGTTGAACATTTCTTTAGGTGCTTCTAATCAATTCAATATTCCTTGGGTGAAAATTCTTTGTTTAGCTCTGTACCCCATTCTTAAGGGGGATATTTGGCTCTCTGGAGTTTACCTTCTTGAGTTCTTTGTATATCTTGGATATAAGTCCTCTGTCAGATGTAATGTTGGTAAAGATCTTTTCCCAATTTGTTGGTTGCCGTTTTGTCCTTTTGACAATGTCCTTTGCCTTACAGAAACTTTGTAGTTTTAAGAGGTCCCATTTGTCAATTCTTGATCTTAGAACATAAACTTTTGGTGTTCTGTTGAGGAAATTTTCCCCTGTGCCCATGAGGATTCCCCAGCATGTAATAAGGATACAAGCTCCACTATGTTCATAGCAGCCCTATCTATAAACCTAATTTTTAAAAAGAAAGAAAGGGAAAAACCAGGACCACAGATATGATTCAACAGGTAAAGTCACTTGCTGTCAACTCTGACAGCCAGAGTTCAATGCCTAGAACCCACATTGACCACAGAAGTCTTTCTCTAACTATGACAGATGTGCCATGGCACATGAACACATATGCAAAATAAATAAAGGTAACAAAAAATGTAAAGATCTAAGAATACAAATACAGATGAGCTAGCCAGCCTACAGAAGAAAACCTCTACGTATGATCAACAGTTTTCACTTGCAGTTCAGACTGAAACGATGTGTCAGCTACCCAGGCTGAAAAGAAAGCAAGGATCTGTTTCAACAGCTGGAAAGTTCAGAGTGGCATCCTGCACCTTGAGAATCTGCTGGGATGACGGGATGACGAGACAATGCAGGTATCCCTGGGGTTGAAGAGGACAAGCTGAGTGTATACCAAGAAAAGCAGCATCCTGGAGACCAGTTCTATCAAGCTCCTTCACAGAGCTGATCATGGCCATACAGCGGGCCATTTACGCAGTGACAGGGCCCTACGCCTGGTTCCAGTATTAGTTATCCTAAACTCTTAAATTAACAAGAAAACAGAAACACTTTCTGGTTAGCAATTAAGCATCTGATAAATTCTTCCTGAAGATAAGAAATAAGTGCATATAAAATAGAGATTTACAGCCAGGGAAGGTGGCACACATCTGCAACTTCCATACTTAGGAAGCTGAGGAAGAATCATGAGTTTGAGGCCAGCCTGGGCTACATGTGACTCATCTGAAAATTAAAATCTTTCAAACAGCAACCACTAAAATAACAAAAATCTATTTTTAGACCAAATGCAGGAGGACAATTGTAACTGGAGTTATACATGACATTTAAAAAAAACAAAAAAACAAAAAAGGTTGTGGGTATGATATACTGAAGCTGCATTCTGAATTTGCAAAAGGCAAATTAGACCCAAGGCGCATATTAATTCAGACTGTAAAAGTTCTTAGTGGATTGTCTTCTAGTTATCAAACCTAGGAAGAGACACTCCCTGGATAGCTCATGCCTTGGCCCTCCTTCCCTATGACCCCCCCATCACACATCTTTATTCTTCTAGTATCCCTTTTGTCTCTTAGTTATTTTTTAATGTTTTATTCATTCTTTTAAAATTTCACATAAGTTATTTTGATTATAAACTCATCTCCCACTTTTTTCCCACCCATCCTGTTGCGATTCCTTTTTCTTTTCTTGACTCCTATCCACTAGTGTACCGACTCCTGGCCTGTGAAGCGTGAGCTAGGACTGTGTTTCCTAGAACGGTTACTTTTAGAAAGCTAACCGAGGCTAGCTGAGAAGCTTCCTCTCTGCCACCAGTGTTTATCGGACCTCACGTCAGTCAGAGAAAAATATGAGAATGAGTCTGAACAAGTCGATGCTGCAGCATCCGCCTGACAATTGCGGTGCTCTGTCACCGTTCCCCTTCATTGGCCACGTACAGAGAATAGATGGCGGCTGCCTTATAACCTGGAGGATGGCTACTGTGAAGGAACGTGTAGAGAATGCCAGACAGCACCAAGCAATCAGCAAGGTGAGGGCCTTCTGGAACAAACACATCACTTAGAATACATTTTAAAAGGCAAAAACCTGAAAATAGTAGCAGACTGGGATGAAGGATGCTGTTTTGATAGACTCAACGGGAAGTAGACAGTTGCCACACATCACTCTTTCCAGCCACATCCAACTTGCGCAGCGACAGTCCACAGGGTCATTTTGTGCCTTGAAATACTAATGTGTTTTTTTAAAAAAAAATACTGTTTGATTTTCCGAGTAGCTTTGAAAGGGCAATCGAGAGTCCTGGTTATTGGGCTGTCATTATGCACCGTGAAACAAAAGAGAATGCATTTGAATTGGATTCTGTCAGGTAGTTGGTGAAGCATGGAGGAGCCCAGAAAAGGAAAAAAAACCATATTCAGTCATTTATGCTGCTCTCCATTGCGATGCAAGGCAGGTAGGAAGGGTGGAGCGCCCGGGGAATAAATAAAAAAAGAACCATACATACTCAAACACTCACTAAAATGCAAGGCAGTATTTCATGCTGTGGGCCAGTGATTTTTCAAATTCAATTGTTCAGAAAAATTATCTATGTGGGCTTACAAAAAATGGGGGACACTTTAAAACATCTAAATTAGACCACCTAAGCCTGGGCCCTAGCCAGGACTTTTTAATAACCGCATTGGGTGGTTCCAATGTAGCTACCTGGGAAGCCACTGTGCTAGCGTGCATGTAAGTATTAAGTCACACTCCCTGTCATTATAGTCTGTAGAGAACAACCCTCGATAAAATGTAGAGGGTATATGAAATATGACTATTCTGAGCATTCTCAGTACATTGGCACAAGGAATATGGTGTTGCAGAAAGCAATTGTTTGCTTCTGCTCTTGGACTGGGCACTGAGATGTGAAGATTATGATGCAAAGACTGAGCACATCAACAGAGCATCTTCACATTTCCCTAAATTATTTCAGGTTCAGTTTTTTAAAGGTATGTGGTTGTAAGAGGCAAAAAATAAAAAAAGGATACATAGGAAAACATGCAGATAAATAAAAGTATTTAACTATGTCTAAAACTAACCTTTGAAGGGTTTAATTATACTGTGCCACATAGTTTTATGTCATCTTAACAATCTGGAATCATTTTAGAAGAGGGAACATCAGTTGAGAAAATGTCCCCACTGGATTGGCCTGTGAGAAAGCCTGTAGGGTTGTTGATTAATGTGGGATGGCCAAGCCTACTGTGTTGGTGCTGCCCCTGGGCTGGCAGTCCTGTGTTCTACAGGAAACTGACTGAGCAAGCCATGGGGATCAAGCAGCACCCTCCATGGCTTCCGTGTCAGCTCCTGTCCCTGAGTTCCTGCCCTACTTGAGTTCCTGCCCTGGCATACTTCAATGCTGGACTGTGATGTGCAAAGGGAAGTAAACCCTTTCTTCAGCAAGTTGCTTATTATCCTGGTGTTTTATCACAGCAATAGAAACCCTTACTAAGATACATATAAATCATCCCCAAACTAAGAATTAGCATAGATATAATTACTTAATAACATTCATAATAAGAAAAATTCATTAGAAGAATATGCTAAATTGTCTAAATTTTAATAGCATCTAAAAATATTCATTTTAATTCACCCAATTAATTAAATTGATCACATTTGTCTTACCAACAGCTAAAAGCCTATGACTTTTACTAAATGAAGATGAAGGGGGAAAAGAAATATAAGAGAAGAAAATGTACAGCAAATTAACTATGTGCTTTACATGTTCTAAGTCCTAAGCATTCTAACCATTGCTCTTCTGTCTTAGTGTTCACCAAGCCCAGGTAGGCTCCATGTTACCCCTGCTGTGAGGCAAGACTTGGCTATCAACCAGCATAACTAAAGTTATAACCTGTAAGTACTGACTTTGAACTACAGCCTGGCCCCCAGGCTCTCCAGAGTGCTGTTCCATTGCTCTGACTCTCTGTGCAACTCGACTGTGGTTTGAATATGAATTCTTTTCCATAGACTTGAACACTTGGTCCCAGCTGGTGGCACCTTTGGGACAGAAGGTGCAGCCAGCTAATGTAGGCCATCCTGAGGATTATATGTTGGCCCTACCTCTTGGCCCAAACTCTCTCCTTCCTGTCTACTGCTGGCAGGTAAACACAAAGCTGCCCTGGACCAGCCCTCTGTTGCTACCATCAAGTTCCTGTTGTTATGGTAAAATACTCGACAACAAGCAAATTGGGAGAGAAAGCTATTCCTTTATGCTTACTATTTCAGGTTATAGTTTATCACTGTTGGGAAGTCAATTCAGGGACAGCTGTCCATACAACATCCACAGTTCAGAACAGCGAGAACAAATGCATGCTTGCTTACAGGCTTGCTTGCTTGCTTGCTTGCTTGCTTGCATGCTTGCATGCTTACCTGTTTGATCACTAGCGTACTTGCTTGCATCCTTGCCTGCCTGCTTGCTAGCTTAATTGAGTATGTACTCTTTCATTCTCTCCTTTTTGCTACCCATTGCCTAGGAAATGGTTGTTCTTACTGTGGACTACATCTTCCCACATCAATTACCTTAACACTCTACCACATATATGAGACATGTCAGCACAATGTAGACTATCACTCACTGACAGAATGACTTCCCAAATAATTCCAGAGTGTCAATGAGGATAGCTAGTGATATAGAGCAAAGGCAACTGTTTCTCTGTGCCATGGTTTTCTGCTGTTGTCCCTTTCTTAGGTACATCACCCATGATAATCTTTAATCAACATATATTTCACAGTGTGTACAATATCCCTAACAAGTATTTCATTTGCATTTGAAGTGCTGTATCTAATAGCATTTTACCACACCCTGAAGGTTATTTTAAGATACTAAAGAATTAATTATTAACTATTTTTCTGTCCTAATAGCACATCAAAACACTAGTTGTTTGCATACGTGCAAAAGAAGTTTAAAATACGTTATATATTTTTGGCAAGTTTAAGATATAAGAAAATATGACATTTATTTAAAAAGCATTAGAAGCATTATAAAGCAGTATAGAACAGGGTAAGATTTGTTCTGTGGCCTTCAAATATCTAAGAATTAAAAGGGAAGCAATTCCTTTACATGGAAAGTAGTGAGGCACAACAGAGTAGAAAATTGCTCTGTGCCCCAGAGAAGCTGTTTACTACAAAGAAGATTGACTGGGAAATGGCTCAGTGGATAAAGAGATTCCCGTGCAAGCACCAGGACCTGAGTTTGGATCCCTAACACCCACAGAAACGCCAGGCATGACAGCATGCACCTGTAAACCTAGAGCTAGGGAGAAGAGGAACGTTGATCCCCACAGCTCACCCACCAGTCTTCTAAGGGAGACTGTATTAAAAAAGAAAAAAAAGACTGAGAGAGATATAGGCAATAGGCAAACATACCTACCCTGCACACACAGGCTCGTATGTCCCTCCCCTGATGCACACACACACACATACACACACACAGAAAGAGAGAAAGACAGAGAGAGAGACAGAGAGACAGACAGAGACAGAGAGAGAGAGAGAGAAGAGAGAGAGACAGAGAGCGCCTAAATTTATATTTGTCTTCTTGGGACTGTAGCTCAGTTGGTACAGTACACAGCTAGCATCTTTGGGGCCTTGGTTTCAGTTCCTAGCATAATTTTTAAAAAACAAATAAATATATCAGTGTTCATAACTAGAGGAGGGAAGACTCAAACTCAACATCACCTGGTACTGTTTGGGCAGGGTAGAAAGATCTAGGACTCCACAGTCATGGGCTCTTCCCTCCCTGTTTCAGAAAGCCATGGAGGCAAGGCAATGTAAATCAGAAGCAGAATTTCTGTAAAGATGTCCTGAAAAATCATTGAACGAACCAGCAAGGGTAAATTACAGAATGTGGTAGTAATCCCAAGATGTTAGGGAAGCCAGAGTCCTGTTCTGTCTGCCAAGAAGAGCTGCATACAGAAGGTGAAAGCATCCCCAGAGGGGGGGGAGGGAGGGAGAAGGAGAGGAAGGGAGGGAGAGGGAGGGAGAGGGAAGGAGGGAGAGGGAGAGGGAGAGGGAGGGAGAAGGAAGGAGGGAGAGGGAAGGAGGGAGAGGGAAGGAGGGAGAGGGAGGAAGAAAGAGGGAGAAGGAAGGAGAGGGAGAGAGAGGGAGAGGGAGAAAGAGAAAGAGGGAGAGGGAGGGAGGGACAGAGAGGGAAAGGGAGGGAGAGAAATAGAGAGAGGGAGGGAGGGAGAGAGAAAAAGAGGGAGGGAGGGAAAGAGAAGGATAGGGAGGGAGAGAAATAGAGGGAGGGAGAGAGAAGGATAGGGAGGGAGATAGAGGGAGAGGGAGAGAGGGAGAGAGAGAAAGAGAGAGAGGGAGGGAGGGAGAGAGAGAAAGAGAGAGAGATGTTTGTTGCAGGCAACAAATTAGGAAGGATGGCAGAGACACCCACGTCCATTGAAACTGTTATAATTTCATCAGAATCCCCAGATACCAGACATGAAGCTACAGAATTTTGTGTTTTCCCTCCCTAGGATCAAATTTGCTTTGCCTTACTAAGGCCCTATTTCTTCCTTTGGCAATGGGAATGTAAATTTTGTGTCACAGTATATTAGAAATATATACTTTGTTGTTTTGTTTCTTTTTTATTCAATATATTTTTATTTACATTTCAAATGATTTCTCCTTTTCTGGCCCCCCACTCCCCGAAAGTCACATAAGCCCCCTTCCCTCCCCCTGTTCTCCCACCCACCCCTTTCCAATTCTCTGTTCTGGTTTTGTCTTATACTGCTACACTGAGTCTTTCCAGAACCAGGGGCCACTCCTTCGTTCTCCTTGTAACTCATTTGATATGTGGATTATGTTTTGGGTATTCCAGTTTTCCAGGCTAATATCCACTTATTAGTGAGTGCATACCATGATTGATCTTTTGAGACTGGGTTACCTCACTTAGTATGATGTTCTCCAACTCCATCCACTTGCCTGGGAATTTCATGAATTCATTATTTCTAATGGCTGAATAGTACTCCATTGTGTATATATACCACATTTTTTTGCATCCATCCATCTGTTGAGGGATACCTGGGTTCTTTCCAGCTTCTGGCTATTATAAATAGGGTTGCTATGAACATAGTGGAGCATATATCCTTATTACATGCTGGGGAATCCTCTGGGTATATGCCCAGGAGTGGTATAGCAGGATCTTCTGGAAGTGAGGTGCCCAGTTTTCTGAGGAACAGCCAGAGTGATTTCCAGAGTGGTTGTACCAATTTGCAATCCCACAAGCAGTGGAGGAGTGTTCCTCTTTCTCCACATCCTCGCCAACACCCGCTGTCTCCTGAGTTTTTAATCTTAGCCATTCTGATTTCAGAGCAATTTCCCTTATGAACATCGATGCAAAAATACTCAATAAAATTCTTGCCGACTGAATCAAAGAACACATAAAAACGATCATCCACCATGATCAAGTAGGCTTTATCCAAGGGATACAGGGTTCGTTCAATGTACGGAAATCCATCAATGCAATCCACTACATAAACAAACTCAAAGAAAAAACCACATGGTCATTTCATTGGATGCTGAAAAAGCATTTGACAAAATTCAGCATCCTTTCATGCTTAAAGTCTTGGAAAGAACAGGAATTCAAGGCCCATATCTAAACATAGTAAAAGCAATATACAGCAAACCGGTAGCCAGCATCAAACTAAATGGAGAGAAACTTGAAGCAATCCCATTAAAATCAGGGAGTAGACAGGGCTGCCCCTTTTCTGCTTATCTTTTCAATATTGTACTTGAGGTACTAGCTCGGGCAATTAGACAACATAAAAAGATCAAAGGGATACAAATTGGAAAGGAAGAAGTCAAACTATCATTATTTGCAGATGATATGATAGTCTACCTAAATGACCCAGAAAACTCCACTAGAGAACTCCTACAGCTGATAAACAACTTCAGCAAAGTGGCAGGTTATAAAATCAATTCAAGCAAATCAGTAGCCTTCCTATACTCAAAGGATAAGCAGGCTGAGAAAGAAATTAGGGAAATGACACCCTTCACAATAGCCACGAACAGTATAAGGTACCTTGGGGTGACTCTTACCAAACATGTGAAAGATCTGTATGACAAGAACTTCAAGACTCTGAAGAAGAAAATAGAAGACCTCAAAAATGGGAAAACCTCCCATGCTCATAGATTGGCAAGATTAATATAGTTAAAATGGCCATTTTGACAAAAGCAATATACAGATTCAACACAATACCCATCAAAAACCCAACTCAATTCTCCATAGAGTTAGAAAGAGCAATTCTCATATTCATCTGGAATAACAAAAAACCCAGGATAGCTAAAACTATTCTCAACAACAAAAGAAATTCTGAAGGAATCAGTATCCCTGACCTCAAGCAATACTACAGAGCAATAGTGTTAAAAACTGCATGGTATTGGTACAGTGACAGACAGGAGGATCAATGGAACAGGATTGAAGATCCAGAAATGAACCCACACACCTATGGCCACTTGACCCTCAACAAAGGGGCTGAAAACATTCAATAGAAAAAAGATAGCCTTTTCAACAAATGGTGCTGGTTCAACTGGAGGTCAGCATGCAGAAGAATGGGAATTGATCCATCCTTGTCTCCTTGTACTTAGCTCAACTCCAAATGGATCAAGGACCTCCACATAAAGCCAGACACTCTGAACCTAATAGAAAAGAAACTGGGGAAGACCCTTGAGGACATCGGTACAGGGGGAAAGTTCCTGAGCAGAACACCAATAGTATATGCTCTAAGATCAAGAATTGACAAATGGGACCTCATAAAATTACAAAGTTTCTGTAAAGCAAAGGACACCATCAAAAGGACAAATCGGCAGCCAACAAATTGGGAAAAGATCATCACCAACCCTACATCCAACAGAGGGCTAATATCCAATATATACAAAGAACACAAGAAGTTAGACCCCAGAAAACCAAATAACCCTATTAAAAAATGGGGTACAGAGTTAAAGAATTCTCACCTGAAGAACTTTGGATGGCAGAGAAAAATCTTAAAAAATGTTCAACTTCATTAGTCATCAGGGAAATGCAAATCAAAACAAGACTAAGATTTCACCTTACACCAGTCTTTTTGTTTCTTTAGGAAGTGGGTCATAGTTAAGAAATTGCCTCATGTCTCAGAAGAGGTTTTAGACTTTGGATTTTTAATGGTGAAATATTAAAAACTATGAAGATTTTGAAGTTGAACTAAATGAATTTTTCATCCTCAGTTTGCCTTAACTCTGTGGGCACTAAGGACAGAGAATCATGGCTTGTATTCAAAACCTTCCTCATAAGCACATGTATTGAACACCTGATTCTTATGTGATGGCATCATTTGGAAGATTATGGAGTCTTTGCAAAATAGAGACTTGCTGGAGGAAACATGTCACTAGAGGGTGGACCTTGAAGTTGTATAGGTTAGCTCCACTTCCTGCTATTTTTCTGCTTCCTGAGATGATGCAATATGACAAGCTGGCCTCATAGGCCTGTCACCATGCCTGCCTTGCCCTGGTGCACTCTATCCCTCAGGAACTCTGAGTCAAAATAAACCCTTCTCCTTAAGTTGTTGGGGCCAGAGTGTTCTATCACAGCAACAGAAGGGAAAATAAGGATTGACATTGTTACGTGGAGTTAGCTGAATGGACTCATTAAATACACCCTCAAGTCAGCTTCCCTTAGCTGAGTCCACAAAATGCCCACTTGGGTCCTGCCTGAAATAAAATAGAAGGAAAACCAGAGTAGGAAGTATCTTCCATACCTTCTATTCTAACAGTTAGTTAACATGTCACACTGTGCCACCTTCACAGAGGCATGGACCCATGTAACACATTACTAGGGCTCTACTCAGAGACTCAGAAAGGCCCCACTCAATTGACCTTTGTGTAAATCTCCTTCTGGTTACCAAAGCAAGCAGGAAGAAAACCTTGTCTGTATGAGGCAGATAATACAGACTCTGAGTTTAATTCACCTTCACAGAAGCACTTTAGCCAATATTTGTGTTGTGTTAATATAACCTTAACACACATGGATTTTTTTTTCTACCTGCAGTGACTCTGAAGAAAAGGGGAAATCAGGTTACTCCTAGTTGGCCTTATGGGACATATGTGCAGTCATTTGAAAGTTTGTATTTAATACTTATATTGGTTGTTTTTAAGATGTAGACTGTGGGAAATCCTCTTGCCTAGTTGGGATTAGCAGACTACACATGGAGAAAGTATAGACGTTGGGGGTCTCAGCTTTTTAGGTTGCCTTAAGATGTGAAGTTGGGAGCCATTGCCAGTGGACAAGCTGCATACTGGAGAGGTAAGATCAAGGAGTCTCCATTCTGGCTCAAAGCCCTTCCCCTTGATGGATAGCTCCCTGCAGGAGGGCAGACCTGTGGTCAGTGCAGGATTAATAGACCCATCCCCTACTTGGGAACAGAGAAGATGAAAATCAGAGATTGAGATTTTGATGTCACATTAAGAAATTGAGATTGTATCCCGAAATCTATGAAGGTTTCTGGTCATCAGCTTGGAATCTGACAAGGCAGCCACTTCATGGTGAGGTGGCTGGAGTGACCTAGGAAGGATCCAGGAGAGGCTACTGGACAATCTGGGGTCTGTGGCACTGATCCAGGAGAAAGATGGTGAGAGGCTAATTGGAGACAAGGACCACAGCGTGAAGCCCCGAGAACAGGTAGGTACGCAGAAGGAAGGAGACACCAGTGAGCATCCCTCCCACGCAACCCAGCTTCCCTGCTTCCAGATCAGCACACACTCTCCATTCTCCTTCTGCATCCCGAGGCAGACACACCACGCCTCACTGAGCCTGTGTTCTATCCAGTCTTATACCTATACCTGCTCCACAGGAATATTCAGCTTTCAGAAGCAGCTGAGATGAAGGAATATGAAGGGCTCCTCAAGATGAACAGGAGCAAACTGGAGACTTGGCAGTGTCCAGCTGATCTGTTTTCTCTGCGATGGTCAGAATCCTAGACCAAACAGATTGCATCTTCTACCTCTGAAGTTTCTCTATGTTCTAACAATATTAAACAGGCTAAGCAACTCCAGACTTCAGTGTCTGTAGGAGCCAGGCCTGTCTGGGTTTCTGAGACTCCCCCAGGCCATTTCCTGTCAAGCTAGACAAGCTTCAGAACTCCCCTTAATGTACCTGTTAGACTCAGAACGGCCTGCTCTGCCTGATTAATTTCCCAAGGGCACCAATCTGCTTGTTTTAGAACCTGCCTGCTTCAGAGCAAGAGCTGAGAAGATCCAACTAGATCAAGAGGGATCAGGGAATGAGCCATGTGGGGCATCCTCTGAAAGACACAGGGTGATATTGAGAAAACCAAGGAAATCAAAATTCTCATCAGCAACCACAAACCTGGTAAACAAAACCTGCAGGACCAGCTGAATCTGCCTTTCATAGAAGTTCTCCCAACCACTAGAAACATAAGGACACATGTTCTGATTTTAATATATGTGTGTGTGTGTGTACGTGTGTGTGTGTGTGTGTGTGTGTGTGTGTGTGTGTGTATATATTTCTTTAACATTTTACCAATAAGCAGAATGAATTCTTGGGCATTCTAACAAATAAAGTTATAAATAAATAGATTATAGAATGATAGATGGATTGATAGATTCGTTAATAGATAGATAGATAGATAGATAATACATGATAAATATACATGTGCACATAACATTATCTTTACAAAAGAATGGCATGTGTATAAGACTCTAAGTATTTTTATTATTTCTTATTTATTTATTATTTGGAGATGCACATGTTCTATGATATGCATGTGGAGTCAGAGGACAGCATTTGGGAGTTGGTTATCTATACCTTGGATTCCAGGTATCAGACTCTGGCAAGTACTTTTACTTTCTGAGTCACTTTCCTAGCCCTCTAAACAATTATTTTAAGTGCGTATCTTCATCAAAAATCATTACTAGAATAAACACCATCACAATCTCATGTCTGGTCACTTTAACAAAACACCAAATTCCAGGGTGGGGAAGTGACTAACTTAAGGTCACAGAGCCGTTCAATCCAACATGGATTTCTTACATTATTGCTCCTAGACCTGTATTTATTTTCCAATTGCACCAAGACACTGCCTTTCCCAGGAGATAGGAAACAACTAAGAACCAAATCGAGCAGGCTTTGATTTCAATCTTCATGTTATATGTGGTTCCAGGCAATGTATTTAACTTCTCTATACATCATCTTTTTATAAGCACATTGGTGTTCTGCCTTCATGTTGGTCTGTGTGAGAATGTTAGATTTGAGACCTCATCATAATGATGGGAATAATTAAATAGGATAATATATACTGAATATTGGTAAAAGCAGGCATGCTAAAATACAACATAGCCAATATTGTTACTATGCTCTTCAATCAAAATGCTCAACTGAAGTGTGTAGTGTGTCTAGGTGGCTCATTTTCACTCAACTTTTAATTTATTTTTTATTTATGGGGGTGGCACTCATGACATGGCACCATGTGGAGGTGACAGAACAAGGTCTGGGTACTGGTACCCACCTCTACCTTGTTGAGTCCTTGGTTCCTGCCATTCCACATGATCCAGGAGATGACTCTCGAGGCTTCAGGTAATTATCATATCTCTGTCCCCACCTTTCCATAGGAATGCTGGGATTGCAGGTGCATGACACATCATCAAGATATTTTTATTATGGTTTTTAAAGTCCAGTTGTTATCCCCCTCCCAGACTGCCCTCTGACTGTTCCTCATCCTATTCTTCCTCTGTCTCCAAGGGGCTGTCCCTACCCCATATCCTACCAGACGTCCCCACTCCCTGGGGCCTCAAGTCTCTTGAGGGTTGGGTGCCTCTTCTCTCACTGAGGCCAGACCAGGCAGTCCTCTGTTGTATATGTGTTGGGGGCCTCATATCATCTAGTGTATACTGTCTGGTTGGTGGCTCAGTGAGAGATCTCAGGAGTCCAGGTTGTTGAGACTGCTGGTCTTCCTATGGGGTCACTCTCCTCCTCAGCTTCTTTCAGCTTATCCCTAATTCAACCACAGGGGTCCCTGGCTTCTGTCCACTGGTTGGAAATAAGTATCTGCATCTGACTCTTTCAGATGCTTGTTGGACCTCTTGGAGGACAGCCATGCTAGGCTCCTGTCTGTAAACACACCATAGCATCAGTAATAGTGCCAGGCCTTGGAGCTTCCCCTTGAGCTTATCCCAATTTGGGCTGGTTGTTAAATCGCCTTTTCCTCAGTCTCCCTCCACTTTTGTCCCTGCAGTTCTTTTAGACAGGAACAAAGAATTTTACATATATTCTGAGGATCAAACTCCAGTAATTTGTCATTCCTGGCTACCACTTTTGCCCTCTGAGGCATCCTTCTGGTCCCATCTTTACTCAATTTTAAGTGGCAAAACAAAAATTTAAAACCCTTAAACAGATTTGCAGGGTGTGACAGTGTACTAACACAAACTATCCATAATAAGGAAGCTGACATCTGACTGTGTGCTCTTCCTTTCCCCATGCTCTCTGTCTTAAGAGATGAAAGCTTTCCCTGAGCATAGTGACACACACACCAACCATCCCTGAGCATAGTGACACACACACCAACCATCCCAGACCCTTGGCGACTGAGCTAAGGAAGTCAGGAAACCAAGGATAACCTTTGCTCTATAGCAAGTCTGAGGCTAGATTGGGCTAGCTAAAAAACAAAAGGCAAAACTTGAAATTTTACAAGATTTTTCAGGTACAAAGCTTATGTAAGGGTTGTCACCTTTCAGCTGAATCTCAACTCACAACCCATGACTCTTTCTCCCCAGTCTATTATATTAGTAAAGACCTTTGACATCCCTACAATTTAGACCTGGTCAAGTAGAGGCAATGTCTTCTACTGAACTCTACCCGTCCTTGTCCTCTGCCAGTCTGCTCAGAATATAGCAAAGGGGTCTCCAAAACATACTGTGGCCCTTCTTTCTCGTAGTTTTGATTTCACTGAATTTCTTCTCTAAAATGTAATAGTCAAACCTGATTAAATTTTTGAATCATGAAAAAAAAAAAAACATCAAAAACACAAATATCTGCCTCCTACCTTCAAGGAGTAAGTTGGCCTGGAACACAGCTTAGCATGCAATTTTTTTTTTCTGGATCCTCCCAGATGATTCTAAAGTACAGCCAAGGAAATGAGCCTCTGATAGCTGACAGGATTAGAAGCTAAGGAGAGCAACACCGGCAGTCCTTCTTGTGGGAAACCTTGTCAGTGTGTCCTAAAGTTGGGCTGGCCACATTTCCCTCTGCTCCTCTAAAATGCCCATTCTACAGATCTTCCTAAGCTGACTTGTATCCATCTACTTATATGGCCCCCCTCAGCTCTTTACTGAAAGCCGCAGAAGCAGAATTTCCTTTTCTGTGCTCTCTAACCTGTGGGCAGATGTGACATACAGACGGTGCTCAGCAAGCTCTAGTCATCCCAAACGGGCCTTGTTCCTTCTATTTCTCTGACCCAAGTTTCCAGGTGAGAGTGATTTTTTTTTTCAAGAAGTCCTGACTAGACTGCTTCAAAAGGAACATTTCAAGGACACTCAAAAACTACCCAGTGACAGAGCCGGCCCCCATCAGTAAGTCAGAAAACTATGCGAGGCAGCTCCCGTTGGCTTATAACTTTCAAAATGTTCTTCCTAGGGCTTCTCAAGTAGGAATATAATTAAAGACGAGGCATATTACCTGTTCCATTGTGCCTGGTCCTGGTCCCTGCCCATTGTTCAGATAAGACAAGACTGATGAATGTGAATATGTCTGAAGTTAAAGCAGGCAGGAGATAATGAAAGCGGCTGATTGGAAAGTCCTTATCAACTCAAGAGAATTCTGAGATACACAAAGCAGGAGAAGCACACGCCAACCCGTCATCCAAAGTCACAAAGTTGAACAGCAGTGGCTGCAAACTCTGCAGGCTTCTCCCCACCACTGCCCACAAGTCAGAACAGTCCCTTATGTAGAACTCTGGGGAGAACCAGAGCTTAGGCTCTGCAGCTCAGAAGCAGTCCCCAGCTCCGTGCAAAATGAAGGTGTGTACGAAGAACATGAAACCCAAGGTTATTGTCACTGTTGATAAGTTTTAAAAGGATCAGAATTACTTATGCTGATTGTCACTGCTTCTACAGCTTGGGCGTGGCTCACCCTTTCAGACCTCTGCTCTCCATTCACTTCTGAGGTGCTCTGGCTCTGAGTCCTGCTGCAATGAGTTGATGAATTTTTGCAGTTCAACTGTGTTGAAAATACTCCTTGTCTTCTTGTTTATTGCTTTTGTTATTTTGTTAAGTAAAGGAATCTTTAGTGTTTCTTCCATTTTGGTTCTCACCCCATAACAGGGATCTCAATACCCCAGTCCATTCTTACAATAAGGCAACACTGACTGGAGAGAACATTGATCAAAGGCTTCGGTCAAGGCAGTGTAGCCTAGTCACTGAAGGTTGTAATGTGACTACGGAGCTGGAGTATCTGAGCTCAGAACTTAGTCATAATCCCCAATTACATACAAGCTTTGGCATGAGTCATGCTTCAATTATGAAATCTATGAAATCTATCTGAGACATCAGGAAATGGCCAAGACTGTGTTGAACTTTGGTGTGCATCCCAACATGAGAAATCTATATGTCACTCTTGAAATAGTCATGCTTCTAGACAGCACCAGTGTCGTTTTCTCCCTTGCCACTGCTAAAATTTACTGGAGTTATTTCTTAATATTATCCTTAAAATTATTAATATAATTAACAATAGTCTCAATATTATTGCTGTGTTGTTTAAAATGCCCATGGCATTTCTCTTTGACTCTGGGAGTATAATCACTTTGTCCTTTGGGAGTTGTGGGACTATCTAGTTTATCCTCTCACTTTTCATTGATTCTCAACGGGTTCTTTCTTCAGTTATAGCATGCCTATAGTTCTCCCATCCACAGATTTTCAAGTCCTCCCATGGGTAGAAAATTACTAGGTCTCCTTTCTTTATTTTAGTCACACTTTTAAAATATATAATGGATGTTTAAAAAACATAATTACCATGTATGGTATTATATTATTCTTTGGTATTTTAACAGAGGATTAACTCCAGAGAGTTCCACACTTGAAATTGTTTTTTAGAACATGAGATACTTCCCTAAAGAAAGAATGAAAAAAATCTGGCAAGTCAAACATTGGACTAATTAAAGAAGCATATATAACATTGGGCAGAAAGGAGAAGTTTGTATTTTGTATGCCTTCTATGATACAATAGCAGAAAATTGACATGAACTACAATAAGTTTACATGTCAGTGAGCTTTGCCTTCGAGGGTCACGCTAACCCAGATTCTGTTTATTTTCAGTCAGGACACTCTTGGAAACTATTTTCTGCTCAGATGTTATGAAAGAACATAGGATTTCATGGAAAAATGCCACAGAAAAGCATGTTGTTATGAAGAGCTTTGTAGAGCCAACATCTAGAATAATTTAACTATGGATGTTTCATCAAAGTTGTATAGATGCTGGAATCTATGTTCTTAACATTTCAGGATTCCATTAGCTTCCCATCATTTGAACTTTACCTACCTTTCTTCCATAGCTGCTCATCACGAACACTTTACATCCTAATGGGTATGCCCCAATCACCATATCATATGGACACATCCTAACACTGGAGATTAGAGAATGGTGAGAAATGGCTAGGAGAAGAGTAACTGAAACAAACAACAAAATCGGGAACCACATTGTTAGTTTGTATCCTCATACACAACCATTGAATACCCTATGTCCCCTCCCCATCACAAATGACTATCATTTCATTACAAGGCACTTATATTTTTTCAATAGCCTAAGAGTAACTTAAACCCTCTTACTCACACAATCATACTTCTATTCAAAAAACTGCTTCTAGGAGATGATGATTTAGTTCAGCTATTAGAAAGCTTGCTTCATATTCCTGGAGCCCTGGGTTGATCTTTGGAACCATAACAGATTCTTCTAATATGCCACCTTATATTTCAATTAATAAGATTCAAATAAAAACATAATTAGATGACTAGCAAGAAAGTATCTGAGGAGCCAAGAACCAAAGTAAACATAATTGAAGATGTATGTCAATTGTCAAAAATTGGAAGAAACTGTGTGAGTGTGTGTGTGTGTGTGTGTGTGTGTGTGTGTGTGTGTGTGTGTGTAATGGGTAATGCTAGGTAATTTTTGCTTTGAATTAACACTACACAATAACAAATGGAATGATGCAGTGGGTGATCAAACCATAAAACCCACAGGGAAGTTCCTTAAGACCTTAAACAAGGAAAAAACCATGAATTACAGGCAAAATAATTATCTAGTTGAAGTCAGACTTAACAGCCCCATTCATTCTGTTGCTGCAGCAACGAATTAACCACAAACCGGACTGTTTCTAACACTAAGTTATTGCTTGACATTCTTGGAGGACCAAGAGTCAAGTGGGTCTCATTTGGTTAAAATTAAGGTTTTAGCAGCACTGGGTTCTCTCTGGAGCTTCTAGGCATAGCCCATCACCTTACCTTTTCATCACTTAGTGCAACCATCTTTCTTTGATTCCTAACCCTTTCCTCTGTCTTCAAGGTCAACAAGAGCACATTCTGTCACTCCTATACTCACAATTTTGACATGCCTCCACCCTATACCTCTATATTTATGTGCCCCTATCAGGACTTTGGGGCCACACCTATAATATAGGCTAATCTTACTTCAGGGTCAGATAAATAATGAAACTCCCTTTCCATGAGAAGGAAGAGCTTCTGACATGGATCTGTTAGTGTGGGGAAGGAACCTGTTATCCCAGCATGACAACACCACTGTGAGAGAAAAGAAAGAAAAGAAGAAAGCGTGTAAGAAATGATGCATGAGAGGACAAAACCCTTGTGTGCAGGGTGAGAGAATGGAAATGCTTGAGTGTGATTCTAGAGTCGTATTAAATTGGGAATTATAAATTAATATGACTTTAAGGATTAGCTGCACAGAGGAACTATATCCATCAGAACATGCATTATGGTCTGACTCCGAATCATCCATTATGTCTCCCATGAAAGGGTGGAGGGGAAGACAGGTTACCCTTTCCGTGTCTGCACATTAATTGGAACAAAACTCAGGACAAAAGGTTACTTAATGTACTCATCATTCAGGGAATAACTCAGGTACCGAGGTGCTTTGGAAGGGGCTCTCCCTACTCACAGAATTAATTTCTCCTCCATGGATAGCTTTCCTTTCCAGAGGTACTTATCATTCTGTAATATAATTTCCTGTCTCTGCACCTGTCTCTCCTCCAGGATGGTAAGGTCCTTTTGAGGACAGAGGGTGTGACTTATATATCTTTGTATTCTATGCAGCGATCATAGTGGCCAGCATAAGGAAGAGCCAATATGTGGGTTGAATGAAACCTTGTGAGGTGAACTGAGAGCAAACTGAACTCCAGTCATTGGTGAGAAGGTGGCATTTGGAGAATACAGGAATAAGGAGAGCAGCTTTCAAATTGGAATAGGAAACAATAAATCTCTACTTCCTGCTGATGTGATTGAGAAGAGGAGAAAGGTGATTAATAGGAACTAGGAAGTGGAGGAAATTTTCTTCTGATTGACTGTAGATTAGAAAAGCAAGGTCAAATTGCAGATAAGAATGCTACCTGTTATGACTTTATACATCATTGAGCACACTCAGCATACAAATGAATGTTGGGGGTGGGGTGGGGACAAACAAGGTTTCTGGAAGTGGAGCAGGAATGTTAAAAACAGAAAACTTTTAACCCTTTGTGAGAAAAAGTCTAAGGCTAGCTGACTAAAGAGGAAGCAGGAAAAATGGGAATTCCTCTCATCCTCTGAAACTAAAATTCAAGTGCTTTGCCAACTCCAAAGAGAATCAAAAAGAGGCTGCAAACTCTAAACTAGCTGTCCTAGTCAATGTTCTATTCCTGTGGAGAGATACCATGGCCACAGCAACTCTTGTAAAAGAAAGAGCACTGAATTGGGGCTGGCTTATAGTTTCAGAGGTTTAGTCCATTGTGACCAACCATGGCAGGGAGCAGGGTGGCATGCAGGCAGACAGTGCTGGAGAAGAAGCTGAAAACTCTACATCTAGACCTGCAGGCAGCAGGAAGAGAGAGCCACTAGGTCTGTCTTGAGCTGTTGAAATTTCAAAGCCCATTCTTAGTGACATACTTCTTCCAACAAGGTCACAACTACTCCAGCAAGACCACACCTCTCAATCCTTTTTTAGTAGCACCACTTTCTGATGAGTAAGCATTCAAATATATGAACCTATGGGAGTGTTCTTATTAAGCTACCACACTAGCTAACTCCGAGAAGACAAGGAACAGCAGAGTCAATATGTGGCTATGTAACAGAATGGGTGTTCAAATTTTCTTTCCTTTAAATAGGCTTTACACTAAAGTCCTTCCCTGTGTGTAACTATGAAGTATGTGGGTAACTCATCCTAAGCATGCTGGCTGCTGAAATGAGACAATGCAAGATGGGTGAAGAGCTGGGCTTAAAGCTCAACCTTGACAACGAGTGGAACACAGTGTGGCAATATCGTCTTTTCCCATTAAGTTCTATTTTCATTATTGCTAAAAGTAACTTTCAATTTCTCATTTCTGGACCAAGGATGTTACAGAAGAGAATTAGCAGGTCTCCAGTCTTCTCCTGTTTATCATCCTGAAGCTTAAAAAATGCTCTATTAGGAATAGTAAAGAAACAGGAGAACCAGTGCAGACATATCAGGTTGAGTTCCATGAGCACAGGGCTGCTGACATGTTGCATGGGGGAGAAATGTGTGCAGAAAGAAAAACAGTAATCTCCAGGAAATCTCAATATTTTAAGGGTCAAGTAAGACAATTAATTTCATAAAGGCAATTTATAGAAAAAATTAAAAAGTCACAAGAACAGTAAATTATGGCTTCAATGTCAACATCTCAAGGATTCAATGCTATGAAATACTATAAGCAAAAGGACATTTGGTAAGCAGAATATTGAATTAAATACACCTAATTGTCCATAGCACAAAAGAAAGAATTAGCTCCTAGGAGTAGAAGAATCCTCTGTGAAGCTGACTTGGACAGCATAGCATTTTCTCTAGGATTCATCCTCTCCCTAACACATGGATTGTTTTCCCCAAACACATGGCCACCCTGCCATTTTAAGAGCCAAACAGCACATTTTGGCAGATTATGAAAGGCACCTTGTCATCATTAGGTAAATCTGGCATGTCTCACAACACCAGAATGTGGCTCACAGGGTTTCAAGATCAAAGGGTACAGACTAGAAAGACTGTGCCTAAGGGAGGAGAAAACAAAAGAAATGAGGAAGAGAAATTTGATTATTGATTTGTAAGGAGTTTGAAAATTGACATATCATGGAGGTTGGTCCTTATTATTACAGTTTCCACCTAAGGAAGTAGTCAGGGAAGTTCTATCGCCAGAACTAAATCAGACTACCTTGAGAGAATGAATCGTGCTGAAGGAAACTTCCATGACAGGAACTGCACAATGAGGATCTTAGTGGGAAAGGTGTAAATTAGCCATGTATTCTACACTTAAAAACACGCTTGCACTGTTGGTGAATGGGCATGCATTTGTAAACTTTAAAGGAAAGCTGAATCAAAGCTGAGGCAGATGTCTAAGTGGTTCTAAATTCAGAATGGAGTCTGAATTTGGAATGGGAAACTTGACCAGCTCCAACTGTCAAGACACATAGTTGCTAGGAAGAGTCATGTTGCTACTGAGACCTGACCTGTAAGCTGTGATTTGCCATAAATCATTCTGTACCTCATCCCTCATTTACATCAATGGACCAGAGTGGGCACCTTCACACATATGACATAAAACACACAGATACACATACACATATACATTTACACATATACATACATATACACATATACACAGACATAAGTTCTCACAAGTGCACTTCCAGTTTATACCAATATTATGCTTCCCTTATCTGAATGATGGGCTGAAATTCCTGAATCTGCTAGCTTAAAACAGTATTTCCTTTTTTAAAAGTTATTTATATTCAGCATTTTTTACAGTGATAAAAACTAACAAAATTGGGCTGGAGAGATAGCTCAACAGCTAACAGCACTGACTATTCTTCCAAAGGTCCTGAGTTCAAATCCCAGCAGTTACATGATGGCTTACAACCATCTGTAATAAAATCTGACACCCTCTTCCGGTGTGTCTGAAGATAGCTACAGTGTACTTGTATATAATAAATCTTTTAAAAAATACTAACAAAATTAGAAATAATGGCCATCCTCAGTTTTAGAGAAGAAAAGGCCAAGCATCTGTTAACCCATTGTTGGGCACAAGCCTTTGTCCAGGCTTGATCAAATTTACATGCTGATAGCTGTAAAACAAACGGTTTACATCACCTGACTAGCTTATGATAGAGCACTGTCAACACAAGCTCTGAGTACACCATCTTGCTCAGACACAGCTTTCTGTCTTAAAGTGTGGCTCAAGATGTATCTATAGTTTTGGAAGGGGAAATAAAAGTTTTAGCATTGTATCCAACTGTGACAACTTATTTCGAGATGTGATCTGCTTTACATTTTTATTTAATAGGAAAGTTTATGGATTATCATTGGATAAGTATGTTTTGCGGTGAGATATGGAAAGAGGCATGGGGCTGGAGAGACGACTCAGCAGTTAAGAGCACTTGTTGCTGTCTGAAGTACCTGAGCTTAGTTCCCAACCACCAAGCCAGCTCACAAACTCCTGCAACTCCTGCCTATTCCGGGGGATCTGGTGCCCTCTTCAGGCCTCTGCAGGTACCTTCACACATATGACATAGAACACACAAAGACACAAAGACACAGACTACAATATAATACACAAATACAAGACATACTTATACACAGACATAAAGATAAATCTAAGCAATAAATTAAAAAAGGACAAAATCCAGGCTATAAGATTGGTGTTCCCATTTAGACTCCACATGCAGCATCTATCCAGCCCCTTATACTCTGTGTCTCTCGGTGTTTTTAGTAGTATAATGGACGTATGGATATTTTTCCAATCATGATCCATAGACATGAGAGGACTGTGAATTCCTCCCCACAAAGGATTCCCTTAAAACAGCATCCCTTAAAAGCGAACACTATAAATGTTGTTCAACCTTTAATAAAAACAGTAACACATTCACATGTGCCTTGTATTAAATTGAAATGTAGTGGAGACCACCAGCTTATTAACTTGTACTGTTATTTTTACCTTGGGTTTTGGCATTCCATAGAATCATCCTCCCTCTGTCATACAGATGCATCTACTTAGACTTGGGTGAGTTGCTGATTAAGATGCCTGTGACTCTGCATTGTTTTTGTTCTGTTTTGCTTGACTTAAATCTAATGAGCTCCCAAGCCCTTCACATTTTCTTCCTGAATTTTCAGTATCTGTCTCACATCCAATGCCAACCCACATTTTTAGCTTCTTGTGATAGCATCCCTTTATCAAAATCTGTTTTAGAATAGTCATGGATTGCTGTTTAATACCACCCCAAACTTAGCGGCTTAACACAGTAATCCTTCACTCTCTTCCCCGGTTACTGATGACTTGGGTTTAATGGATGCTGAGCTGAGGAGCTCTGGCTGATGCCTATCAGGGACTATGATTCTAGGCAGCAAAGCAGTCCTCTAAATTTTAGCAGGAGCTTGGTTCTTCTCTTCCCAACTGGATACCTCTCGTGGAATGTTGGTGCTGATTCAGTGGGCTCAGGTTTCTTCCTGAATCTCCCTCTACAGGTCTACCTGACTGTTCTGACTGGACCATGACTGGCTTATCCACAGTGCAAGGGCAAGGGTAAAGTAACCACAGAACAGCCTTTCTTTGACCTTAGATACCAGCATCTTCTTTGCTGTGCTTGATTGGAAATGAGTCACTGAGTCCGGTTCATATTCAAGGCCAGTGAATCAAACGTTATATTTAAAGGGCAAATAATTTTTAAATGTAAATTTATTTTTAGATAATATCATTTAGTACTTTACGAAAAAATGTATACTAGTAAAATTGCACTCCTTCCTTGAAAAAAAAGTTTATACTAATTCAATAAAGCAAAATGGCACTAAAATGTCAGAGAAAGAATAGGTAAGATCCTCTTGTTTGTATCAGGGCAGGATCTTTGCACCATTTCTTAATGAAGGAAAAAATAAAATTATTCACAATGGGATAAGTACTGCAATAAACTGGTGTAAATGCAATAAAATACAATGTGCACAAATCCAACAGAACAACAAACACTTAGTGATGAGCAGGGTGAGCCCAGATGGGTGACAACCTCAGCTTCTCTTCCCTGGCTCCTGATTTGGTTTTGTTGCACTGGAATAGGGTTTGAGCTAAGATGGATATCACCTTCCATAGCAATAGCTACTTTCATAACTACATTCTCCCTTTAAATGTGACTTCATCTCATCAATCAACACAATGTCACTCTGCTTTCAAAAACCTACCTAGCTATTTGTTCCTCAACATGTTGTTGTTGCTGTTGTTGTTGTTGTTGTTGTTTAGTAATAAGGAATCATAAAGTCAAATGAAACCTCTTCAAGAGTGTAAATTCTCCATCTGGTGCTTGCCAGCTGTCCATGGTAAACGTTTATTTTCTCACCAGGAATTGGGGGAAACAACAGATGGACAGTTCTGTAGATATTCATCTGTCCAGGTTCTTATGTTTCCACTTTTCTATAACTCTATAAACCCCAGGTTCTACCTAAGTGCTCTTCTGCAGTTTCTTCCCAACTGCATACATCTTTTCAAGAACTAGAGACTTGATCATGGTGCCATTTCAAAGTAGACACACTCCCGTGCCCCACCCCATCCTTACCCTGTCTCCCACACTACCCTTCACTTTGCTCTCTGTGCCCCAACTTATCACCTTTGCTTTAAAGTCCATTAAAGCTGGCTTGAAAGAATTAAATATCCGTTGAGAAAGAAGTATAATTTCTCTAAGACCAAGTTCTCTGACAGGAGACAGGCTTAAGGATAACATAATTAAGAGTCAGCAAGAGGAGTTTCTAAGGAAATTAGTCTTAAATAGATGATAGTAATTAATCAGTAAAACTAAATACCTGGCAGAATGGGGGAGGCTTCCCTGGTAATTGGAAAAGCATAATTAGGGCTGGATCCGGGACACTGACCCGAGTGCACACTGTGAGGACTACCTTCCCATTCTGGCCTCTGAGGAGAGAAATGGAACATACAGCACTCTTCCTAGATTCAAATAAACAAGAACAGAGCACGCTGAATAGAAGGCAACACTATTCAACAGATTCAAAAGACTCAGAGGGAAAAGTGTCAGAGCTTTAGCACCTGGAAGGGATTGCCAGAGGCTTCAGGGGTGGGAATAAGCCCCAAACGAACAGAGTAACATTGAGGACACATGGTGACATTTAAATACAAGAACAGAGCTAAGGATGGACAGTGACTGTATGAATAGTAACAGAAAAAAGTACATTAGTATTGATTTATATAGGTGTGTTTCTTTATAAAACTATTTAAGCCATATTGCATTTGAATAAAATTAGTATCTTAATATTGAGAGAAATCATATGTTCAAACTCAGGAATCGATCTCTTCAACTTGATATTAAAATGTCCCAGGCAAGAAGCACTACACCCCAGCACCAAATTCATGATTACTCATACAAGGTATTCAAACATTGACTGAATTAAAGACATTGTCATAGGCTACATAAATTTATTTATGTAGAAATAGGTCTCAAATATCCCAGTCCAGCCTCAAGCCCACTACAAAGAGACAGAGATGACTGTGAACTTCTGATCACCCTGTCTCTACCTCCTGAGACACTAGGGAATTCCTACTGATGTCATCAGTTGTAATCCCGAACACTCAGAATGTGCCAGTACTCATCCACAGCTTTCCAATTCACTACTGATTCACTCTGATCTCCATTTATATCTTGAATTTACTAGCACTCTTTCTTGAACTCTCTCACACTCCAAATTCAAGTTATTTTTTAAATGTCTTAATTAATTTAAATAACCTAGAAATGTAGCAGCTGATCAATATATAGATCAATGTTCCAAGAAATCACAATAAAGTATAACTTTGTATTTCCTGCTGCCCACCAATCAGTCAGGAAGGTTGCATGTGTATACTGTATAAGGTTCTAAGGATACAGGAAGAAATGCATCTTTGTGTTGACTAAGCTCACAGCAGCATGAGCAGTAAGGGGTGTGTCTCCTATCATGTTCTAAATTTTTTAAATACAAGGTGTAATTAGAACAGCGCTATTAAATTACAATCTTCAAAATCTCTTGATGTGTAACTTGGAACTCTTTTGATTTCTTGAGAGTTTCATGTAAGACATTGTATGAGGCTCACTTGCTTGTTCTCATGATTGTGTGCTGTGCCAACCTCAGATACTCATTTTACTGTGGAAATAGAGTAGTAGTCCCAGAATCACCATGTATGGTGCTGTTCCCTGGCTGGGATCCTGGACTCGATGGTAGAGAAAAGCAAAGGGGGCTGAGCAGCAACGTGCACTGGTGGCCCCCTGCTTCCTTCCACATGGTGGGTGGGACGGAACCAGCTTCTCCAAGTTCCTGCCACATTGGCATCCCTGTCACAGTGAACTGTACCCTGGATCTCCGAGACAGAATAAACCCTTTATCTCCTCAATGCTGCTTTTGCTAAAGTGTTTTATCACAGCAACAGGGGGAAACTAAGATGCAGAAAAAAAAATGAATTCTAGTATATAAACCATGAAGACCAATCTAAAATCTGGAATAATGATAATACCATCTTCATGGTCCTGCTTATTTGAGAACATTTCTTGAGGTTTAAGCCCCCAGGCTTGCAATAAAGCACGTGAAGCTATAATTATTTCTCTTCCCTTGGATCTATATCCAAACTAGAAAGAAAACAAGCAGCCTCTAGCAGGAAGGGGCAGAAGAAAGATTGAGACAGAACATATGAAGACAAGTAAAATGTTCTATATCACTTTCTGGACTTAGTGAGGAAACTTCACAGATGCTATGATGAGCCTGAGTCTAAGGCTCTGGGATAAATCCCCCCAAATCAATGCTGCTATGAATGGTAGTAAACTGTAATATCAAGATACTGGTCTCAGAAAGCTGAGGCAGGAGGATCCCAAGTTCCAGATCAACTTGGGCTAACTACTGAGGCTCTATCTAAAAAGCTAAAAATATACATACTGAGGTAACAATCAGAATATCTCTCCTAGATAAGCCTAGGGCCCACTGTCTGGGAAAGAACATAGCCAAGACCCAATACGGACAACGAGAAAGGCTTAGCTCTTCCAAAGCACCACGGCCAAGCTTGAATTAATATTTTCTCCTTTAGAAGTTAATTAAGCTAAAGGGGGCTATTGAGTGTGCAAACACACTTAATGAAGCAAGGTACCAACTCCTGAAAGATAAGTCCAATACTTCACTATCAATTCTGTAATAAGAGAGAACGGAATCAAAAGGTAAAGGTGATTTGTAATAAGGCAAGGGAGAAGGAATCTAAATGGAAAAGAGAGCCATCTCAGATGAATAAAGACTGCAAGGTTTCACTTTTTAAAAAATTATTTTATTTATTTACATCCAGAATGTTACTCCCCTCCATATCTTCCCTCCCAAAGTTGGAGGAAGAACTGAAGGAGCTGGAGGAGCTGGCAACCCCATAGGAAGTCCAAAAGTCAATAAGCTGGGCCCCTGGGAGCTCCCAGAGTCTGCAAGGTCTCTTCAGCCCCACAGAGCTCCTACTTCAGAGGTGTCACGGGCTGTCTTTACTAGAGAGTCAGCAGCAACAGTGATAAGTTTGAGGTGGAGTTTAAGAGTATGGAGAAGCACACTCAAAGCAGAAATCAATGTGGGTGAAAAGACACACAATTCCAGAAAGAAACTCCCACAAAATGGAAATGAAACCATAATTTGTACCAAAAAAAACCCAGTTTCTCTGTTTAAAAGTGAGCCAAGCTCACTAATCACAAGAGGCTCCCTTGCCATATAGGTCAAAACAAAAGCAACTATGATCTAGACCTAATTTAGTGGAATTTAGAAAAGACTGGAGAAAAGGCCTGTGTAAACATCCAACAAGGATAAATATCATCATCATCATCATCATCATCAGGATATTTTTTGAGGTTGAACTTAAGAGTTCTCCAGAGCCAAAACAAAAACAATTGATATAATAAAATGCTTAGATTCTGATGAAAATAACCATGAGTCATGGTTGGCTCTTTGCCTCTGATTAGGGAATCAGAAGATATTAATCAAAGCAGCAGATCATTACAGTGTTAAGAATCCAGAGATTTTTCTTTCTCTAGTGCTTGGAATAAAACCTAGAGCCTCACACAAACCGAGGAAAGCTCTATCATTCAGCTGGGGCCATCCCAGAGAATGTCTACAGAGGACAAAACTGGGATTGCAGTAAGAATTTAAACTTAGATATAGAGTTTAATCAGGGGAGAATTCATGTACATAAAGAAGTGGCCATCAAAAAAGACAGTAGTGAGATAAAGAGATAGATAGTTCAGTGCTTAAGCGAACCCTGCTACTGCAGGGCCCATTGCTCCCAGCACCTATATGCGTCTCAGCTCACAACTGCTCGTGACTCCAACTCTAAGGGAGCCAATGCCCTTTTCTGATCTCCAGAGGGAGCTGAACTCATGTGCACACACCCACATAGAGACACTACACTAATGTGCACATTTTTTAGAAACTTCTAAAAAGAAAGTAGGAAAAAAGTAAGTTACATGTTAAAATAATTCATAAAAACTGCCTAACCTTGCTTAAATTGTAATTGCTTCTAAAAAAAAAAAAGTAAGCAGAGAATAAATTGTATAATTTATATATCTAAAGAAAAGCCAAAATTTGCTTCTTAGTTAATTCTTCTACGTCTTGGAAAGATACTTTGAAGATAGGAAATGTACTTTAAAGCATGACATATAAGGAGTTTTAGTTTCATTCAAATGAGCATAAAATTAGTTGTGAAAATTAGTGGAAAGAATGCTGTAAGAGGCACGCTCACTTTAACTGGGATCAAAACAAACTGTAGACTGCTTATGGTAAACACATTGCAAATTACATAGAATTGATAAATTAAAATGATTAACACTAAAGCTGTATTCAGGCACAGATAAAATTTAAAATGTCAATATTGATATTGTAGGTGAAGTCACACTGCTAAGACAGTAAACACTGAATGGATTTAAAAGATATGAAATTGTAAGACCTGGTGTGTAATTTTAAGAACTTGTAAGCATTAAAATCTCTAACAATGTGACAGAAACATTATCAAAAAAGTATGGAAAGGACGGCAATGGAGTACCTATTATTCAGTCTAAGATATGCATGGTAGGTTTAAAGATGTGTCAAAAATGGACTAAAACTGAATTTGTATTAGAACATTTATTCCATAAGCTAGATACAATGTAGATATTCTGCATTAGAGGTAGAAACTATGTCCTACAGACCTAAACATCTGCTGTTGACTAGAAGTAAAATTCCAAGAATTCACACCCAATATATAAGTATATTCTGACACATCTAATACTTTGGATGACCACCAGGGCGATTATGCTGAGCTGCTCTAAAAAAAAAATCATCATCCCATTTATAAAATATCCACAAGATACCATAAGAAAGACAGAGAAAATTAGTGGTTACTAGAGATCTGGGAAGAGAGAAGGGAAACAGGAGGAGGTGCATGTGTCTGTGTAGGGGTAGAGGAGGGAGACAGTGGGGACAGAATGCCTCAGGTTCTTAACAGTAAGTGCTTACACAATTTTACACACACACACACACACACACACACACACACACAGTTACAGGAGCTGAGTAATTCACAGTTCTGTGCTTTATACCAGTGTGAATGCCCTGGTTTTGACAGGCCTATCTATATACAAGGTGACTTTAGCAATTAGACGAATGATTCTCAACATGTGGGTCAAGACCCTTTTGGGGGTTGAATGACCCTTTCACAGGGGTCACTTAAGACCAAGAGAAAACAGATATTTACATTATAATTCATAACTAACAAAATTACAGTTATGAGGTAGTAACAAAAATAACATTATGCCTGGACATCACCAGAACACAAGGAACTATATTAAAGGGTTACACTATTAGGAGGCAGAGAATCGCTGATGTAGACTTTCTGATCTACCATCTTGGGCTGTTTGCAGATTTTGAACCTTCCTTCATGCCTCTTATTTGGATTTAGTCATTTTCTTCTCATTGTACCAACCAACACTTACTTGGTGAGGTCATTCTTCAGCATCTATTTATGCTTTGGGGTACAATTATCGATGTGAATACTTTCTATCGTCCACTGCTTTTTAAAACTAGCTATTAAAATTGATTTTTTTGTCTATGCATACACTTATTCTGAAATCTGTAGAGCTGTGTTATGGACTTGTTTTCTGTCTCTTGGTTTTGGTCCTCTTAATTTTTCTTTTTAGTAGACGGCAGTGATTGATGACATATGGATGCTGCCACTCCTGCTCCTGACTTGGGAGACAATGCCTGCCATTTTAAGTGTTCCTGATCAAACCATTGTACTTTTTAAACCAAAAGCTGGCACTGAGACTTTGGGATTCCTTCAGTTCATTACTTGATCACATTTTTTTTAATCTCTCCACATACACATACATATTTTTTCTTTATTGAGATTTTATTTTTAACCAATTTTTGAGTTATAATTGATGAACTATAAAAGGGCACTTATTTAAATCAAGCACTTAAAATGTGGTAATTCGGACAGATGCACATATCTGTAGAAGCAAAACCAGCATTGTATTTCTGTCACACCAAATACATTTTATGCTACTTTGCAAACCATCTCCCTGTGCTGGTAGCCCCAAACATTGACCTGCTCTTGTCGCTATAGATCAATTTATACTTTCAAGATTTAGAAAGGACGCGAGAAGCTGAAGGAGCCTGCAGCCCCATAGGAGGAACAACAATATGAACCAACCAGTAGCCCCAGAGCTCCCAGGGACTAAACCACCAACCAATGAGTACACATGGAGGGACCCATGGCTCCAGCTGCATATGTAGCAGAGGATGGCCTTGTTGGATATCAAAGGGAGGAGAGGCCCTTGGTCCTGAGAAGGCTTGATGCCCCAGTGTAGGGGAATACCAAGATAGGGAAGCAGGAATGGGGGAGGGGGGATGAGCAGTGGGAGGGGGGATAGGATAGGGTGTTTTCAGAGGGAAAATCAGAAAAGTAGATAATATTTGAAATGTAAATAAAGAAAATATTCTAATAAATAAAAAAGTAAAAAATAAATTAAAACAAGAAATTTCTATAAACAAAATCAAACACTATGCATTCAATTGGTTCTGGTTTCACTCACTAAGTGCAATTAGTTAAGTCTTGTCTTAGTTTATTTGTGTTATTATAGCAAAATACCTTAGGCTGTATAAAACATTACTCTCCCATCCAAGTACTAACCAGGCCCGACCCTGCT
The DNA here is from genome assembly GCF_947179515.1 of Apodemus sylvaticus. NCBI lineage: Eukaryota > Metazoa > Chordata > Mammalia > Rodentia > Muridae > Apodemus > Apodemus sylvaticus. Next base: position 59,885,071 of record NC_067473.1, on the reverse strand, counting down.
TAGCTTCAGAGATCAGATGAGATCGGGCATGTTCAGGGTGGTCAAAGCTAGAAAGAACCCAGATGTCCCTCAGTGGAGGAATGGATACAGAAAATGTGGTATATATACACAATGGAATACTATTCAGTCATTACAAACAATGAATTCATGAAATTCTTAGACAAATGGATGGAACTGGAGAACATCATCCTAAGTGAGTTAACCCAATCTCAAAAGAACACTCATGGTATGCACTCACTGATAAACGGATATTAGCCTAGAAACTTGGAATATCCAAGATACAACTCACATATCAAATGATGCCCAAGAAGGAAGGAAGGAGTGGCCCCTGGTCCTGGAAAGGTTCAATGCAGCAGTGTAGGGGAATACCAGGACAGGGAAGTGGGAAGGGGTGGATTGGGGAACAGGGGAGGGAAGAGGGCTTATGGGACTTTCGGGGAGTGGGTATCCAAGAAAGGGAATATCAATTGAAATGTAAATAAAGAATATATCAAATAAAGAAAAAAGAAAAAAAGAAACATTACTCTCAGAGGCTGGGGAGTATAAGATGAAGACAAAAACAAAAATGAATGTCTGGTAACACATTTCTGCTTCAGATATGTTAAATTATTATGGGATCACCATGGTAGAAGGGCAGGAGGCTCCCTGGAGACACCAATCTCATCCTGCAGTGAGATTGGCTTTCAATATGCATTTTGGGGATTCACGGACATCCAGGCAATAGAATGATTAATCAATGCTATTGTCTATGAACGGTTTCCTTTCTTATTCCTGGGTATTGTTCTATACTAAAGCACACTACACAATTTCTCTGATTGAATGTTGATGGTTTTTGTGTCTACCATGAATGAAATGGGTATGAGTTTTCATCTATAAATCCTTCTGCTAACATCTCATGTGGCTTTGGTAACAAATTGGTAACAAATTGTAAATAGTCACAGGAAATTAACTCATTTCTTATAATAATGGAGTGTGTATGGTCTGACACTGTAGTGTTAACTTGCATTTCATTGGTGAACAATTTTGAGCTTTTCATATAATTATTAATAGATTTATTTTAATAAGCCATTCTGACATTTTGAGACTAAATGTTTCATGATTGAGATGGATTTGCTATGGGATACTTCTAAATCTTCTAAGATGTTGCCAAACCATACTCTATTAAAGTAATGTAGAGCATTATTACCCATGTGTTTTCAGGAACTATGAAATAGAAGAATTCATTTCAAATAGTGTTGTCTAATGTGTTAGCTACTTTTCTATTGCCAAAGTGTTATCAAGCAAAATGATTAACAATGAAAAGCTATAATGATTAGAGTCAACGGTCAACTTGACAAAAATCTAGAATCACCTAAGAAATGGGTCTTTAATCACGTCTGGGGGGATTATTTTAATTATACACATTGAGGTGGGAAAGTTTGCCCACTGTAGTTGGGACCATTCCCTAGGCAGGGGATTCTGGCCTGTGTCAGGGTAGAGAAGCAAGCTGAGCATGAGAGTGCACTCATCACTCTCTTCTTCTGACTGCAGACTTAATGTGACCTCTGGCTGCTGTTGTCTTGATTTCTCTGCCATGATAGTCAGTAGCCTTCTCGAACGCTGAGCTACAAGAAGCCCTTTCTCACTAGGTTGTTTTTGTCAGAGCACTCTATGCCAGTGAAAGGAAAATGACAAAATCTGATGAAAATTCTTTTCCTGCCCCTTAAAATTGTTGCCGTTTCTTTATGTAAAACTAAGTATATTCATATGGCCCTGTATTGGTTGTTCCACTCAGTTTCTGTGGCCCATGTGTCCCTGTACCAATACCACATGATCTTGACAACTGTAGCTTAATGTAATGGATATCTTCATATAAGGTAGAGTGATTTCTCCTAGAAGCTCTTCTCATTACGGCTGTTTTGGCCCACAATGCACCAGTGCTCCAATGTGGTATACACAGCAGCTCATCTATCTGCTCATCTTCCATGATTATGGGTCAAAGGTTCATAGTCTAGCAGTGGCAGTTGACCAGGTAACTATATATTAAATGGTATAACTAAGAGAACTGGATCCATGCTTAATAGCACTGATTGCTCTTCCAGGGGACATGGCATTGATTCCCAGCACCTCCCAGAACCTGCATGGTAACTCACAATTGTCAGTTAACTTCAATCCAGGGGATCCTGCTTACCTTGTAGATCACTATAGAAGAAATAAGCATTTTTATGCTCCATCTGAATTCATACATTTTGAAAAACATACACTGAGAATCATTGACAAAAATAAAATCATGTAGCAAGATCAAAAATACAATAAATACTGATGCTTTTGGTGGTATGATGGTACATGCCATTAATATCTGGGGGCAGTAGAGGATGTCAGCTTGGACTACAGAGAAAGTTTGAGACTCTGGCCTACATAGTGAGAATGTCTAAAAAATATATTCTTAACATACAAATTATTACACAAGTAAATGCTATTATCCCAATATATAAAAATAAATTGAATAGAAAAAACTTTAGAAATTATTTTAAGGCCTCAAATCACCAATAATTGTGCTTGCTTCGGCAGCACATATACTAAAATTAGAATGATATAGAGAAGATTAGCATAGCTCTGAGCAAAGATGACACACGTGAAGAGTTCCATATTTTATAAGAAGATCAAACTTGGATCTTGGGTGGTGGCTGCAGCAGTGGCAGCGGCAGCAGCAGCAGCAGCTGGTCCAGAGGAAGGGCCATCAGCAGTGGAATCAAGGTGACGGACCAGGCAGGCCTTGCACCCGCTACCACTGACCTTCTCTGGCCAGCCGGGTGCAAGCGGTGGCAGATTTACTGCGCCTTTCACCACACAGAAGTTATGAGAGTCTCTCCACCTTCTTGGATCTCGGGCACCAGAAAATCAGACAGACTGAGGTGCGCAAATATAACCCCTGGGCTGTTGGGGGGGAGCCATCGGTGTGCAGACCCAGCCAGGAGGTTATTTGCAAATTGGTACAACCAGTCTGGAAATCAGTCTGGCGGTTCCTCAGAAAACTGGACATGTCACTTCCGAAAGATCCTGCTATACCACTCCTGGGCATATACCCAGAGGATTCCCCAGCATGTAATAAGGATATATGCTCCACTATGTTCATAGCAGCCCTCTTTATAATGCTCCACTATGTTCATAGCAGCCCTATTTATAATAGCCAGAAGCTGGAAAGAACCCAGGTATCCCTCAACAGAAGAATGGATGCAAAAAATGTGGTATATATACACAATGGAGTACTATTCAGCCATTAGAAACAATGAATTCATGAAATTTTTAGGCAAATGGATGGAGCTGTAGAACATCATACTAAATGAGGTAACCCAGTCTCAAAAGATCAATCATGGTATGCACTCACTAATAAGTGGATATTAGCCTGGAAAACTGGAATACCCAAAACATAATCCACACATCAAATGAGTTACAAGAAGCATGGAGGAGTGGCCCTGGTTCTGGAAAGACTCAGTGTAGCAGTATAAGGCAAAACCAAAACAGGGAAGTGGGAAGGGGTGGGTCGGGGAACAGGGGGAGGGAAGGGGGCTTATGTGACTTTCAGGGAGTGGGGGACCAGAAAAGGGTAAATCATTTGAAATGTAAATAAAAAATATATCAAATAAAATAAAAAAAAAAAATGGGCGGCAGCGGCGGCGGCGGCAGCGGCAGCAGTGGCTGCTCCAGCTGAAGGGCCATCAGCAGTGGAACCAAGGCGTCACAGGGACCAGTTAGGCCCTGCGCCCACGACCACTGACCTTCGCTGACCAGCCGGGCAGCAAGCAGCTGCAGTTGTGCGGCGCCTTTCCTGCACGGAGGCCACTTCAGAACTCGGCCTCCCACCAGTCAGGAGAGGAGCATCCATCTTGGTTCCGTACTCCAGGAATCGGACAGACTGAGGTACACAAACATAATCCGAGGCCAACACCGCGGTGGTCTGAGCCCGACAGGCGTTGGCCTGCACCCAGGCCCTGGGCGGGTCGGGGGGCCATCGGGGTGCCAACCCAACCAGGAGGTTTTTTTTGCCCAGGCCTGCGAGCGCGCCACCGCCATTTTGCCTGCAGGACAACAGAGAGCTCAGGCGGGCAGACCTGTAACAGGCATAGCCTAAGGCTAACAAAGCGGGGGTCCAGGCCCCAAAAGGCACAGGACTGACCCCAAGAACTGGGCGGCTTGGTGGGCCATCTGTGAGACAACCCGCCCAGGTGATTGTTAGCAAAGCAGACTCTCCCTGCGCTTTCAGGGAGCGCGGGCGCGCACGCCCGCCATCCTAGTCACCTGGCAAACCCAATTAACAGTCATAGCCCTAGGGGAACTTTGCTCGGACCTTGGCCTCCCAGGCTTTTGCCTGGACTCAGGGACTGGGCGGCCAGGCTAACCTTGTGTGCGACAGCCCGGTTGGCAGATCGGCTGCCCAGCGGAGTGAGCGGAACACAGGGGAGGTCACAGTAGCATACACCTTCGGCACTCCCTGGGAGTGCACACGGGCTCCATCTGCTCCACAGACACAATCTGGGGCAAGGCCTCAGGCAGAAGCCCTTAGCTCTACTCTCTCAGCTTCCGGATCCAGATCAGTCTGGGCGGCAGCAGTACATCTCCAAGTCCTGCAAGTGGCTAGCTGGGCTTCCGGGCGGCCAGCTGGGAGAAGTCAGTGTGCTCCAGTGAATCCAGCGGGCCCCAGCGGGAGCCTTCGGGTGCCTGCTTTGGGATCCGAACAGCCTGGGCAGCAGCACACTGTCTACAAGCAGTGCAGGAGGTAAGCTGTTCACCAGAGGCCAACTGGGAAGGGGCAGCTTGCACTGGTGAGTCCAGCACTGACAAGATAAACTAACACCAGTGAGATCTAGATGGCAAAAGGCAAACGCAGGAACGTCACTAACAGAAATCAAGGCAATATGGCAACATCTGAACCCAATTCTCCTCTACCAACATGTGCTGGATACCCCATCACACCAGTAAAACAAGATTTGGATTTAAAAATCACTGGTCATGATGCTGGTACAGGAACACATGAAGGTCATACATAAAGAAATTCAGGAGAAAATGGATCAAAAGTTAGAAGCCCTTGCAAGGGAAACACAAAAATCATTGAAAGAAATCCAGGAGAATACAAAAGCCAACAAGGAGGAAATGCAAAAAACACTTAAAGAAATACAGGAGAACTTTGCTCAACAGGCTGAGGTCATGAAAGATGAAACACAAAAATCTCTTAAAGAAATACAGGAGAACTTTGGTCAACAGGCTGAGGTCATGAAAGACGAAACACAAAAATCTCTTAAAGAATTACAGGAAAACACAAACATGCAAGTGAAGGAGCTAAGCAAAACCATCCAGGATCTAAAATCAGAAGTAGAAACAACTAAGAAAACTCAAAGGGAGACAACTTTGGAGATAGAAAGCCTTGGGAAGAAATCAGGGGTCAGAGATGCAAATATCAACAACAGAATACAAGAGATAGAAGAAAGAATCTCAGATGCTGAAGATTCCATAGAAACCATGGACTCAACAGTTAAAGAAAATGCAAAATGCAAAAAGCTTGTAACCCAAAATATCCAGGAAATCCAGGACACAATGAGAAGACCAAACCTAAGGATTATAGGCATAGATGAGAGTGAAGATTTACAACTTAAAGGGCCAGCAAACATCTTCAATAAAATTATGGAAGAAAACTTCCCTAACCTAAAGAGAGAGATGCCCATGAATATACAAGAAGCCTACAGAACTCCAAACAGACTGGACCAGAACAGAAATACTTCCCGTCACATAATAATCAAAACACCAAATGTTCTAAACAAAGAAAGAATTCTAAAGGCAGTAAGAGAAAAAGGCCAAGTAACATATAAAGGAAGACCTATCAGAATCACAGCAGACTTTTCACCTGAGACTATGAAGGCTAGAAGGTCCTGGGCAGATCTCATGCAGACTCTAAGAGAACAAAAATGCCAACCAAAACTACTATATCCAGCAAAACTCTCAATCACCATAGATGGAGAAACTAAGATATTTCATGACAAAACCAAGTTTACCCAATATCTATCCACAAACCCGGCCCTAAAAAGGATAATAGGAGGACAACACCAATACAAGGAGGGAAACTTCACCCTGGAAAAAGCAAGATAGTAACCTTTCATCAAACCCAAAAGAAGTTAAGCATTCAAATTTAAAAAATAACGTCAAAAATGATAGGAAGTAACAATCACTATTCCTTAATATCTCTTAACATCAATGGACTTAATGCCCCAATAAAAAGACACAGACTAACTGAATGGATACGTAAACAGGACCCTACATTTTGCTGCTTACAGGAAACACACCTCAGGGTCAAAGACAAACACTACCTTAGAGTAAAAGGCTGGAAGACAATTTTACAAGCAAATGGTCTCAGGAAACAAGCTGGAGTAGCCATTTTAATATCAGATAGAATTGACTTTCAACCCAAAGTCATCAAAAGAGACCCTGAGGGACACTTCTTGCTGGTCAAAGGAAAAATACAAAAAGAAGAACTGTCAATCCTGAACATCTATGCCCCAAATGCAAGGGCACCCTCTTTCGTAAAAGAAACTTTATTAAAACTAAAAGCACACATTGCACCTAACACAATAATTGTGGGTGACTTCAACACTGCACTTTCCTCAATGGACCGATCAGGAAAACAGAAACTAAACAGGGACACAATGAAACTAATTGAAGCTTTGGACCAATTAGATTTAACAGATATATATAGAACATTCTATCCTAAAACAAAAGAATATACCTTTTTCTCAGCACCTCATGGTACCTTCTCCAAAATCGACCATATAATTGGTCACAAGACAGACCTCAACAAATATAAGAAGATAGAACTAATCCCATGCCTCCTATCTAATCACTATGAAGTAAAAGTGGTCTTCAATAGCAACAGAAACAACAGAAAGCCCACATACACGTGGAAACTGAACAATACTCTACTCAATGATACCTTGGTCAAGGAAGAAATAAAGAAAGAAATTAAAGACTTTTTAGAACACAATGAAAATGAAAACACAACATACCCAAATCTATGGGACACAATGAAAGCAGTGCTAAGAGGAAAACTCATAGCCCTGAGTGCCTCCAAAAAGAAAATGGAGAGAGCATACATTACCAGCTTAATGACACACCTGAAAGCCCTGGAACAAAAAGAAGCTATTTCGCCCAAGAGGAGTAGAAGGCAGGAAATCATCAAACTCAGGGCCGAAATCAATCAAGTAGAAACAAAGAGAACCATACAAAAAATCAACAATACCAGAAGCTGGTTCTTTGAGAAAATCAACAAGATAGATAAACCCTTAGCCAGAATGACCAAAGGGCACAGAGAAAGTATCCAAATTAACAAACTTAGAAATGAAAAGGGAGATATAACAACGGAAACTGAGGAAATCCAAAAAATCATCAGATCCTACTACAAGAGCCTATACTCAACACAACTGGAGAATCTGGAGGAAATGGACAATTTCCTTGACAGATACCAAATACCAAAATTAAATCAGGACCAACTAGACCATCTAAACAGTCCCATAATGCCTAAAGAAATAGAAGGAGTCATAGAAAGTCTTCCAACCAAAAAAAGCACAGGACCAGATGGCTTCAGTGCAGAATTCTACCAGACCTTCAAAGAAGAGTTAACACCAATACTCTTCAAACTATTCCACAAAATAGAAACAGAAGGAACACTACCCAATTCCTTCTACGAAGCCACAATTACGCTGATACCAAAGCCACACAAAGATCCAACAAAGAAAGAGAACTTCAGACCAATTTCCCTTATGAACATCGATGCAAAAATACTCAATAAAATTCTTGCCAACCGAATCCAAGAACACATCAAAACGATCATCCACCATGATCAAGTAGGCTTTATCCCGGGAATGCAGGGTTGGTTCAATATACGGAAATCCATCAATACAATCCACTACATAAACAAACTCAAAGAACAAAACCACATGGTCATTTCATTGGATGCTGAAAAAGCATTTGACAAAATTCAGCATCCCTTCATGCTTAAAGTCTTGGAGAGAACAGGAATTCAAGGCCCATACCTAAACATAGTAAAAGCAATATACAGCAAACCGGTAGCCAGCATCAAACTAAACGGAGAGAAACTTGAAGCAATCCCACTGAAATCAGGGACCAGACAAGGCTGCCCCCTTTCTCCTTATCTTTTCAATATTGTACTTGAGGTACTAGCTCGGGCAATTCGACAACATAAGGAGGTCAAAGGGATACAAATTGGAAAGGAAGAAGTCAAACTATCATTATTTGCAGACGACATGATCGTCTACCTAAGTGACCCAAAGAACTCCACTAGAGAGCTCCTACAGCTGATAAACAACTTCAGCAAAGTGGCAGGTTATAAAGTCAACTCAAGCAAATCAGTGGCCTTCCTATACTCAAAGGATAAGCAGGCTGAGAAAGAAATTAGGGAAATGACCCCCTTCACAATAGCCACAAACAGTATAAAGTATCTTGGGGTGACTCTTACCAAACATGTGAAAGATCTGTACGACAAGAACTTCAAGACTCTGAAGAAGGAAATGGAAGAAGACCTCAAAAAATGGGAAAACCTCCCATGCTCATGGATCGGTAGAATCAATATAGTTAAAATGGCCATTTTGCCTAAAGCACTATACAGATTCAATGCAATACCCATCAAAATCCCAACTCAATTCTTCACAGAGTTAGAAAGAGCAATTATCAAATTCATCTGGAACAACAAAAAACCCAGGATAGCTAAAACTATTCTCAGCAACAAAAGGAAATCTGGGGGAATCAGTATCCCTGACCTCAAGCAATACTACAGAGCAATAGTGTTAAAAACTGCATGGTATTGGTACAGTGACAGGCAGGAGGATCAATGGAACAGGATTGAAGATCCAGAAATGAACCCACACACCTATGGCCACTTGATCCTCGACAAAGAGGCTGAAAACATCCAATGGAAAAAAGATAGCCTTTTCAACAAATGGTGCTGGTTCAACTGGAGGTCAGCATGCAGAAGAATGCGAATTGATCCATCCTTGTCTCCTTGTACTAAGCTCAAATCCAAATGGATCAAGGACCTCCACATAAAGCCAGACACTCTGAAGCTAATAGAAAAAAAACTGGGGAAGACCCTTGAGGACATCGGTACAGGGAGAAAGTTTCTGAACAGAACACCAATAGCGTATGCTCTAAGAGCAAGAATTGACAAATGGGACCTCATAAAATTACAAAGTTTCTGTAAGGCAAAGGACACCATCAAGAGGACAAATCGGCAACCAACAAATTGGGAAAAGATCTTCACCAATCCTACATCAGATAGAGGGCTAATATCCAATATATATAAAGAACTCAAGAAGTTAGACTCCAGAAAACCAAACAACCCTATTAAAAAATGGGGTACAGAGTTAAACAAAGAATTCTCACCTGAAGAACTTCGGATGGCGGAGAAGCATCTTAAAAAATGCTCAACTTCATTAGTCATTAGGGAAATGCAAATCAAAACAACCCTAAGATTTCATCTTACACCAGTCAGAATGGCTAAGATTAAAAATTCAGGAGACAGCAGGTGTTGGAGAGGGTGTGGAGAAAGAGGAACACTCCTCCACTGCTGGTGGGGTTGCAAATTGGTACAACCACTCTGGAAATCAGTCTGGCGGTTCCTCCAAAAACTGGGCACCTTACTTCCAGAAGATCCTGCTATACCACTCCTGGGCATATACCCAGAAGACTCCACACCATGTAATAAGGATACATGTTCTACTATGTTCATAGCAGCCCTATTTGTAATTGCCAGATGCTGGAAAGAACCCAGGTATCCCTCAACAGAAGAGTGGATGCAAAAAATGTGGTATATCTACACAATGGAGTACTATTCAGCCATTAGAAACAATGAATTCATGAAATTCTTAGGCAAATGGATGGAGCTAGAGAATATCATACTAAGTGAGGTAACCCAGACTCAAAAGGTGAATCATGGTATGCACTCACTAATAAGTGGATATTAACCTAGAAAACTGGAATACCCAAAACATAATCCACACATCAAATGAGGTACAAGAAGAAAGGAGGAGTGGCCCCTGGTTCTGGAAAGACTCAGTGAAACAGTATTCAGCAAAACCAGAACGGGGAAGTGGGAAGGGGTGGGTGGGAGGACAGGGGAAGAGAAGGGAGCTTGCGGGACTTTCGGGGAGTGGGGGGGCTAGAAAAGGGGAAATCATTTGAAATGTAAATAAATTATATCGAATAATAAAAAAAAAATAAGAAAAAAATCTGATCTGAAAAAAAAAAGATCAAACTTATCCCATACCTCCTATTAGATCACTACAAAGTAAGAGTGGTCTTCAATAGCAACAAAAACAACAGAAAGCCCACATACACATGAAAGCTGAACAACAATCTACTCAATGATACCATGTTCAAGGAAGAAATAAGGAAAGAAATCAAAACCTTTTTAGAATTTAATGAAAATGCAGGCACAACATAAACAAATCTATGGGACACAATGAAAGCAGTGATAAGAGGAAAACTCATAGCCCTGAGTGCCTCCAAAAAGAAACTGAAGAGAGCATACTCTAGCAGCTTAACAGCACATGTAAAAGTCCTGGAACAAAAAGAAGATAATTCACCCAAGAAGAGTAGAAGGCAGGAAATCATCAAACTCCTGACTGAAATCAACCAAATAGGAACAAAAAGAACTATACAAAGAATCAGCAAAACCAGGATCTGGATCTTTGAGAAAACCAGCAAGATAGATAAACCGTTAGCCAGACTACACAGAGAGCACAGAGACAGTATCCAAATTAACAAAATCAGGAATCAAAAGGAAGAAATAACAACAGAAACAGGAAATTCAAAAATCATCAGATCCTACTAGAAAAGCCTATACTTGACACAACTGGAAAATCTGAATGAAATGGACAATTTCCTAGACAGATACAAACTACCAAAGTTTAATCAGGATCAACTAGACCATCTGAACAATCCCATAACCCCTAAAGAAATAGAAGTGGTCATTGACAGTCTCCCAACCAAAAAAAAAAAAAAAAAAAAAAAACAGGACCAGATGGTTTTAGTGCAGAATTCTATCAGACCTTCAAAGAAGACTTAACAATGTGAACTAATACACTTCAAACTGATCCACAAAATAGAAACAAAAGGAACACTACCCAACTCGTTCTATGAAGCCACAATTTCGCTGATACCAAAACCACACAAAGATCCAACAAAGAAAGAAAACTTCAGACCAATTGACCAATTTCCCTTGTGAATATCGATGCAGAAAAACTAAATAAAATTCTTGCCAACTAAATCCAAGAACACATCAAAATGATCATTCACGATGATCTAGTAGGCTTCATCCCAGGGATGCAGGGATGGTTCGATATACAGGAATCCATCAATGTAATCCACTACATAAACAAACTCAAAGAAAAAAACCACATCATTTCATTAGATGCTGAAAAAGCATTTGACAAAATTCAGCATCCTTTCATATTAAAGGTCAAGGAAAGAACAGGTCAAGGCCCATACCTAAACAAAGTAAAAGTAATATACAGCAAATCAGTAGCCAACATCAAACTAAATGGAGAGAAATATGAAGCAATCACACTAAAATCAGGGACTAGACAAGGCTACTCTCTCTCTCCATATTTAGTCAATATAGTACTTGAAGATCTAGCTATAGCAATTAGACAATATAAGGAGGTCAAAAGGATACAGATCAGAAAGGAAGAAGTCAAATTATCAGTATTTGCAGATGATATAATTAATTGTATAATTAAGTGACTCAAAAAACTCCACCAAAGAACTCTTACAGTTGATAAACAACTTCAGTAAAATGGCTGGTTATAAAATCAACTCAAGCAAATCAGTAACCTTCCTATAACCTAAAGGATAAAGAGGCTGAGAAAGAAATTAGGGAAATGACACCCTTCACAATAGCCACAAACAATATAAGGTATCTTGGTGTGATTCTAACCAAACAAGTGAAAGATCTATATGACAGGAACTTCAAGTCTCTGAAGAAAGAAATCAAAAAAGACCTCAGAAAATGGAAAAAAAACTTCCATGCTCATGGACTGGCAGTATTAATATAGTAAAAATGGCCATCTTGCCAAAAGCAACATACAGATTCAAAGCAATTCCCATCAAAATTACAACTCAGGTCTTCAGAGAGTTAGAAAGAGCAATTCTCAAATTCATTTGGAATAACAAAAAACCCAGGATAGCTAAAACTATTCTCAACAGTAAAAGTACTTCAGGGGAAATCAGTATCCCAGACCTCAAGTAGTACTACAGAGCCAATAGTGTCCAAAACTGCATGGTTTTGGTACAGTGACAGGCAGGTAGATTAATGGAATAGAATTGAAGACCCAGAAATGAACCCACACACCTATTATCATTTGATCTTTGATAAAGGAGCTAAAACCATCCAGTAGAAAAAGATAACCTTTTCAACAAGTGGTGCTGGTTCGATTGGAGGTCAGCATGCAGAAGAATGCAAATTGATACATTCTTAGCTCCTTGTGTTAAGCTCAAGTCCAAGTGGATCAAGGACCTCCGCATAAAACCAGACACACTGAAACTAAAAGAAAAGAAAGTGGGGAAAAGCCTTGAGCACATCTGAATAGGACACCAATAGCTTATACTCTAAGATCAAGAATTGAGACCACATAAAATTTCAAATTTTCTGTAAGACAAAGAATACTGTTAAAAGGACAAAATGGCAACCAACAAATTGGGAAAAGATCTTTACCAATCCTACATCTGACAGAGGGCTAATATCCAAGATATACAAAGAAGTTAGACCCCAGAGAGCCAAACAAACCCTATTAAAAAATGGGGTACAGAGCTAAACAAAGAATTTTCACCTGAAGAATATTGAATGGCTGAGAAGCACCCAAAGAAATGTTCAACATCTTTAGTCATCAGGGAAATGCAAATCAAAACAACCCTGAGATTTCACCTCACATCAGTCAGAATGGCTAAGATCAAAAACGCAGGAAACATCAGGTGCTGGACCGGATGTGGAGAACCAGAAACACTCCTCCACTGCTGGTACCACAACTCTGAAAATCAGTTTGGTGGTCCCTCAGAAAATTGGGCATAATACTACTGGAGAACCCTGCTATACCACTCCTGGGCATATACCCAGAGGATTCTCCAGCATGCAATAAGGACACATGCTCCACTATATTCATAGCAGTCCTATTTATTTATTTATTTATTTTTCCCATAGAACAATTTCTGTTGTTTACTCAGGCTGGGAGAGGCTACAGGGCTACTGTTTCACTTACAGTTTTAGGGTACTTGTGCACCCCAGTCCTCCTCTCTGAGCAAGACACAGTGAACAGGCAGGCCTTCCTCCATGGGATTTTACCTGGAGAGACCTTGCTGTGGTGTGGAGGTGGGGAACACTCATCATTTTTCATGAAGGAAAAGAGGAAGTATGGAGGAAATGAATGAGGACATGCACCCACCTGCTCCTGTGGGTGACTCCATGATGCCCTTTCCTAGGAGCCAGATTCTCACAGGAGGCTTCACATCTCTTTGGTGGTGGCACACAACAGTACAGGTTTTGAAGGTAGCTCATATTTTTCTTCTTCACCTTCTTCCAGAGGTGATGCCTGTTATGAGGGGGAAACTAGGCCTTCATCTTGTTTCTGGCCATTAGTAATGGTATCTTCAGGAATGATGCCCTCTTTTTGCATGAAAGGGTTTTCCTCCATGAGAGTCTCTTTCTGCAAGATATCCCCAGAGGAGGAGCCTGCAAGGGTTATACTCTTAGCAGGGAGCAGCAATCCCCAGAAATAGTGTTGGGGACTGCAGGAAGACACATTTATGTCTGCTGTAGGGGAAGAGGTATATAGAAGTAGATGTGGCTGGACATGTTTACTGGCCTACAAGATAACACAGTCTTGGACTGTGAGAACGTCTTCCTGATATCCAACCTGCTGCCCATGAAGTCGTCAGCGACAGGGCAGTCCAGGTGGGAGAGCTGGAGAGGGTTGGTCATGTTTGGCAGCACATAGCATGCCTTCCGACACCAGGCCTTAGAATCTTCCTATCTTCCCTCCTGGAATTTAGATGAATGTGAGGACAAAATGAAGGATGAGAGAAGAGGCTCAGCTCTTCTTAGGTAACCAGGGAAAGAGTGGAGATCTTCCAGCCTGACTGCATGCATTTAATCAGTTTCACTTGGTGGTGGGAGCAGTCTCTCCTGGGTGACTGGTGTAGAATCAGGTAGGATGCCATCACTTCATTGAATTTTTGGTCTCTCAGAGGCTCAGTGATAATATCTTCAGGCTTATAACCCATGACTCATTGCCCTTTCTTTTTTTTCTTTTTTTTAATTGATATATTTTTATATACATTTCAAATGATTTCCCCTTTTCTGGGTCCCCACTCCCGCAAGTCCCATAAGCCCTCTTCTGTCCCCCTGTTCTTCCCTCCACCCCTTCCTATTTCCCTGTTCTGGAATTCCCCTATACTCTTGCACTGAGTCTTTCCAGAACCAGGGGCCACTCCTCCATTCTTTTTGGACATCATTTAATTTGTGGATTATGTCCTGGGTATTCAAAGTTTCTAGGCTAATATCCACTTATCAGTGAGTGCATACCATGATTGATCTTTTGAGACTGGATTACCTCACTTAGTATGATGTTCTCCAGCTCCATCCATTTGTCTAAGAATTTCATGAATTCATTGTTTCTAATGGCTGAATAGTACTCTATTGTGTAAATATACCACATTTTTTGTATCCATTCCTCCGTTGAAGGACACCTAGGTTCTTTCCAGCTTCTGGCTACTACAAATAATCAGCCCTATTTATAATAGCCAGAACCTGGAAAGAACCCAGATGTCCCTCAACAGAGGAGTGGATAGAGAAAATGTGGTATATTTACACAATGGAATACTACTCAACTATTAAAATCAATGAATTCATGAAATTCTTAGGCAAATGGTTGGAACTGGAAAATATCATCCTGAGTGAGGTAACCCAATCACAAAAGAACACACATGGTATACACTCACTGATAAGTAGACATTAGCCCAGAAGCTCGGAATACCCAAGAAACAATTCACATATCAAATGATGCCCAAGAAAAATGAAGGAGAGCCCCCTGGTCCTAGAAAGGCTCAATGCAGCAGTGTAGGGGAATACCAGGAAAGGAAAGTGGGAGGGGTTGATTGGGGAACAGGGGAAGAGAAGAGAGCTTATGGGATTTTCTGCCAGGAGCACTGGAGGAAAGGGGAAATCAATTGAAATGTAAATAAAGAATATATCTAATAAAAAAAGAACTGAGAAAAAATTTCACCAATAATTATAACATTCAATTTTAATAGTGTAAAGAGAAGGAAAACTAAATATCCAGTGGTATGAAGTCAATAAGTAAACAGTGGTACAGTCGTATGGTATATTATTTACCTGCTTAGAAAGCAGAGATTGACAGGAGTGTTCATCCTATGAGAAACAAAATGTCATGTGGGAATGTTAATGGAAGTAAAACCTCAAAACTACTTTATCTTCTCCAACAAAGAGTAAACTAGTTGTTTGTCTAGTGCCAGGTAGTCAACCCAAAAGTATGGATGCATTCAGATAGTATGCAGGAGGAACAGATTGAACTTATATTGTGTATGTGTGTGTGCATGTGTGTGCATGTGTGTATGTGTGTGTGCATGTGTACATTGTATATGTATACATGTATTTATAAAGCACTGGTGGGTACGGGAGGAGGCCAGAGATTTGAATAGGAGCAGGGATGGGTATGGGTGAGAGACTGGATAGAGGAAAAGTAGGAGAGAAATTATGTAGTTATATTGTAATCTTGAAAAATAAAAGAAGTTATTGGAAGAAAGAAAGGAGAAAATATATCTTTACTTCATATAAAAATAACTTAGTATAAAAAGTACTTCATATAAAAATAACATTTGTCAATGTAAATTTTGTATCTTTTTTATGTTTTCTGAATTTTTATAATAGACATTTATCATTTATAGTCAGAAAGTCATTCATTAATAATATATAACTTTAGAAATTATTACTTCACAGTAAGAGGGCAAATTTTCCTGACTTTGACTATAGCATAGCATTGGCCCCCTTCAGAAATCCTTCAAAGGGAAAACTCTATGAATTAGATAGAGAATTTGATAAATTTAATTCACAGAAATATTTTCTCTGTGAGAACATGTTCAAGAATGAATTACTGGGTTGGGAATATAACTCCATAGTAGAGTGACTGGCTAGCATCCAAGTGTGATGGCCAATCTTGGTTGTCAACTTGACTACATCTGGAATCAACTAAAATCCAGCCAACTGGGTGTGGGCGATTTCCTCTATTTGATTATTTGAGATGGGAGCACCTAAGTCTCGGCCACACCATCCAATGGCAGCCCAAGTAAAAGGACATTGAAGAAGAAAGCTTTTGCTTTGTTGCCTGCTTGTCTTCACTCTTACAAGCAAGCTTATCCTATTGCTGAGACATCTCTTTGCTGGTATTGAAGCCTAACTCTTAGGAGTTCCAACATTAACTGAAGAGCAGCACCTCTCTAAAGTCTCCAGCACCAGATTGGAATTGTTTAGACATCCAGATTCATGGGCTGAACAGCTACAAGATTCTTGGCATCTCTCTCAGGAAACAGCCATTGTTGGACAGTTGTTAGTCCACAGTCTGTAAGCCACTCTAACAAATTTCCTTTAAATAAACATATATATTATCATCAATGTTTTATGTATATATACATATATGTATATATGAATATATATATATATATATATATATATATATATATATATATATATATATATTCCATTCTATGAGTTCTGAAAACAGTCCTTGGTACCTCATAGCATTTGATCCTCTCCACCATTACCAGAATAGAAAGTCTGCCTGTGCCTCATCCCAAAGAGTGCTAAAAGTCAGGAAAAAAAACTCATACCAAGGCATGTTGCTCTCTAATTAGCAGTTGGGCTCCTCAAAGACAGTTACTCGATGTTTTGTAACTATAGTAAAAAGGGACCATAAGCTCGCAGTTGTTTAGATGGAGAAAAAAAAAAACAACAACCTCATTTCCTCATTCCGTGTAAGTGCTATGCCAAACAGAAATCTTGAAGCATATTTCAAAGCATCAAAAGCTCAGGCCTCATTAACATCGTGACCACACTCAGCAATTACTTAGCAATTTAAATAAACTTCAGGCATATCAAATTGTTGCCTTTGGATGCTTATGATCAGATTAATGATACAGTTTATAGTCTAAAGTAGGACAGTTCTAAGTGTGAAGTGGGCGTCAGTAAGAGTTAAATTAGGATGATAGTGTAGGGACTATTTGGCCTCTTGTTTCCTTACATCCCATTCTTCTACCACATGACCCACCCACCACCCACCCCACCACACCACACCACACCACCCACCCCACACCACCCCACATCACACCATACCACAGCACACTCCCAATGCCATAGGATTGTTCTTTCTCTTGAGACATTCATGTTTTTGTTTTACACCCATCCCCACACTCTGTGGTCTATGTGTTAGAGTAGTTCTTGCTGGCTACTATGTCAGATACTCCTGAAGTCTCAGTAGCCTGACTCAATTAAGGTTTCTGCTTGTTCTCTGAGAGTCAGCTATTATCTGGGCAGCTATCCTTGGCAACAACTGTCTACAATCCAAAAGCTTTTCAGACTGACTATATGGCTTCTGGCATTTTGTAAATGGCAGAAATGAGAGGACAAAACTTAAAATGAAGATATTTCTAGAGCCAGACCACAAGTGATCACTTCTACTCAGAGCTAGGGAAAGGTAACCTGACCCTTGCCTAGTCCCATGGAATGCTGGGAAATGTAGGTGTCCCTAGTGTCCAGGAAGGAGAAAGGAAACTGGTCAGTACTTAGTTAAGACTTTATCACAGTAAAACTTTAAGTACAACTAACTTTCATTTCCTGTTCCCTTACAGCGGCAGCTCAGAATGTTTTCCACAAATATGTTATCTTAATCATTGACTTTTACAACTTCACATTTCTTGATAGTCCAGAATATAGTAACACTCTCAAGGAAGTTTAGGTTACTATCATTAAGAATTTCCAGCCTTGTCCCGCGCTACCGTCTCGCCAGCAAAACGATGGGGCACACTCAGGATCCTTCTGTAGAAAGCTTTAATGCATCTTGAGAGGGAGAGCATAAGCTTACAAAGCGGAGACTCCAACGGTCTGAAAACCCGTCCCTTATATAGGCTGGTAAGCCTGCCTAGGACGTGGCACTTCCTAATTGGTTGCAGCTCATCAGCCCATATTACGCCACGAGGTAGGCAGAGACCGAAGGACATTAAATCACTTCAGGCACGCGCACTGATTTGTTCGCCGCTCAGCACAAGTTGGATGCGAACGCCATCTTGTAATGGAGTTTGCAGGAGCAGCGGGCGGCTCCTCACACAGCCTCAATGAGGCTTTAATATGGGTTGCAAACAGTCCCCCTGCTTGATTTCAACAGTCCTTCCCAGTCTCTGTGGCCATCTGCCACCTTCCTCCCTCTCCTCCTCCCCAGAAAACGGTGTCCGCAAAGTCAGATTGCTGTGAGTTGGGCTTTATGGTCCCAGTTGCCAGGCCACAGATTAGTCAAACACATCTGGATGGTCTCGTGAAGGTTCTCCATTAGTTAACATGACTGCCAAGTCAGGAGATGTTGAAAACAGCAGCTAGGCCTCCATGTGTGGCAGAACCACTCTTGTTCATCCAGACCCTTAAGAAAAATAAGACCACATCCTCTGAAGAGGGTTTCTACCTCCAGACTTCTTCCAAACACCAACTCTTCCTGGGATCTTCAATCTGTTGAACTTACTATCTTCCACAATCAGATGATTTAGTACCCATACCAATACAGACATGTGCACAGTCAATACAAAGTACACAGTCTTTGATGAGGCAATCCCTTTAACATAAATTTTCTCAAGGAAATAAGAATTTGACTCCAATTTGGCTTATCGCAGAATTTGTCATAGTAGAAATTGTAAACAAACATTGAATAAGAAGAAAATTTTAAAACATGTACGGCATTTTTATTGATATACAATTTTATTGATGCATATATATATATATATATCCTTTTAGAACAATGACTAATATATATATATTATATATTATATATATAAATTATACTTTATAATTTAGAAGCAAAAATAAAGTAGCAGAAGTTGTGGTCATAGTTTTTCCTTCTTGCTAATCTTATTTTAATTGCCAAGCATGTATATAAATTTATGAAGAATATTCATAAAGAGATGATTCATCAGTGACTGAAGAGAAGGCTCAGCAATTAAGAGCACATGCTGCTCTTCCACAAGCCCTGAGTTCAACTCCCTGCACCCATGCCAAGCAACTCACAACCTCGGGCACCTCTATCTAGAGTGAGATCATCCAACACTTCTGGCCTCTGCAGGCACTGTATACATATGAGTATCCCCACACACAGACACACAGAGACATATCATTTAAACAACAAGAAATCTTTAAAAAATATATTTCATAAATATATCTTTCTAGAATAATGAATGAAATGCTGCATATCCCATTTTCTATTTAAAAAATGTACCACTGCAATTAAGAGCAAATAGCTATTGCATGAATGTCATGCACATTGCAAAAATTAACTGAAGGGTAATTAGAGAAAAACAAAACAAAAATGACTGAAAAGTAGCTGCAGGAAAATAGCAAAGTAAAACAAAAGGAAAGCAAGGTCCAAGGCATGAATTGTACTCTGGTAAATAGTTCCCAATAAAGTTAGAAGAAATTCAGGCATGGGATTATGGACAGAGAATCCATCAATCACAGAATAAAATACTCTGAAAAATCAGTGATTGAGAAGGAAGAAAATATTTTATGCTTAGAGTTTAATCCAAACCTTATAAGCAAAGTTTAAGGAATAGTTAAAGTCTAGAAATTTTCCTCCTGATGTATGGGGAAATGAGTCATAAACACCTGTGCACACAGAATGAACAAAATATCTGTACATATTTCTATATTCAGCCAACATGCATTTATTTAGCAACAAGCATGTGCTGGACCTTACAAAAAAAGAATCTGTCAGGTCTCTAAATAACATTAAAGGCAGATTTACGTCTTGTGTCTATTCTTTTCTGCATTTTACAGAATTTGCTGTAGAACCTAGCAAGCTACCTTGTGATTAAATCATGAATAAAAATTTGTCCTAAGACATAATGGAAGAATAGAAGTCAAGGGAAAAAATGTAATTTCAGTTTCAAGTACTTTCTGTTTAACAAGGGATAGAAATTTAAATTTGAATTCATATTTGAATTCACCTTTGAGGGCAGACAGGTTCTTTGGGACAAAAAGAAAGGCTATGTTGAGACTTAAATTATGCATGGAGAAGAAAAGATGGCTAAAGTAGGGAGTTTGGACAGTCTAGGCACAAAATCTGTTTTAAAAAAAATGGGGAAGATTTAGGGCAGCAATTTGGGGAAAGAAAGCTGGTCTTGAGATAAAATAGGTGAAATCCACGGAAAAAAGGAGAATAATGAAGAACACCTGTTAGTGACCTGAGTTGTATTGCACCCTGGGAAAAGGAGACAGTTGAGGTAGAGGGACTACCAGACAGTAACATGTCTTCATCAGCACAGAATGCAATTGAAAGCTGTGCGATCTGAAGATGGTACAGATAGATAGATAGATAGATAGATAGATAGATAGATAGATAGATAGATAGATAGATAGACAGACAGATATGCATATATACATACACATATACATACACATATGCATACACATACTTATACAAGAGTAACAGTAAGCCCTGTCTCTAGGGAAACTCTTAGCAGAGACCTTGATGTTTTCATAAATGCAGACAGCAACTCTCTTGCAAGAAGCCTTGTTGTCAACAAGTGTGGACAGCTGGGACCTGAGGCAGGGAAAGTCAGATTAAGACAGTATGTGGCAACCCCATGACAATAACAGGTGATTTGAACTATCCCAAGGCTTTGCTGTCACTCTGGAAGGCCCTTGGGTTTTGTGATGAGAACACAGCTATGGCATCATCAACAGCAATGCACTGAAGCATGAGTATTAGTAGTTTCTCCAACTTCACCTCTATCCACATTTTCAACAATGGCAATGCTTCATTTAGCATCAGGCAGAACAGCGGTACCTCTTCATTCTGCAGTATGTGTTACCTACATGTGCCCTCAGTCTTCCCAGGAAGAGCAAAGACTTAAAGATCCTCACTCTGTGCTCCCTCTAGACATCTCTTCCCACTGGAATCTCTGCTGGCCAACCTAACAGACACTTCCATCCCTGTTCAACTTTGCTATCTCACACTGAGCGCAGTTAGCCATCCAGTCTCCCTGAATATTGTCTACTGTTCTTCCCTCTGCTCCCCACTCCTGCCATTCTTTTGTCCCTCTCTCTGTTCCCCCAGCTCTCTTCCTTCCATTCTCCATGCCCATCTTTCTCTGCTCCCCCACCTCTTCTTCTGATAATCTCCCTGTCCCCTGCTCACCTTTGGAGGTCTTCTGGAAAGTCACCCTTGAATGTTAAAGTTATCAGAGCTCTGGGCTAAATTACCCTTGTTCTCCATAAACTGTCTCATCCAAACATGATTTCACAATGTCACCTGAGAGTCCAACACAAATCCTCAGACACTAGAAGTATGTAGCAAGCAGTGACTTACCTGGCACAGCTGACATTAAGAGCAGACTACTTACTTTTTAAACACCCTCATCCTTTTTTTTAGGGGAGGGGGGTTTTATGAACATCTGTATGTGTGTAATTGCATATGTGTGGTGCATATGTGTGCGCAGGTACATGTGCACATATTAACAATGTGTGAAAAGCCCCAAAGTTGATGCTGTGCCTTCTTTGAACACTGCCTATTATAGTAATTGAAACAGAACCTCTTGCTGAACCTGTTGCTAACCAGCCATCTTGCCCTAAGAATCTCTCTGCCTCCCCAGTGCTTGTATTTCTCTCCTATATTCTGGATTTATTTTCCTAGTGGTATCTTCATTCATGTATCCCATAGGAACATCAATTATGTGATTCCCAAATACTGTTCTTTCTGTCCTTCTGGGTAAGATATTAGATATTCAATATTTTAGATATTCAATATTTCTGCCTCCTCACATGACAATAAGTCTGTTCCCTGCTATGTGCCATGGGTGTTTGGTACAGAGCCATTCCTGTTACTCCTCATGCTCAGTCTCTCATTTCACATTTATTCACTGTATTCTCTCCAATTTCCCTAAACTTCATTTTTAGAAAAAGATAGTAAGCCCTGCTACAAATGATTGCATGAGGTTAAGAAGCATGAGTGGTGCCTAGAACAGTGTCTACCCACAAGACACACAAATAATGTGCCTTCCTTCATAAAATATTGTTTGATGCTCTGCTGGCTCCTGAACCTGGATGTTTTGAGGAAAAATAATTGTATCTGAAGACTGAATTAATGAACCATAATTTTATATGCGTAAAAGCCAAATTATGTAGATCATTTCAGTTGTATCAATGAGATCTAATTCCAAGTATTTTCAAACTCATTTCTTATTGTCAGCAACAAACACTGCCACAAAACACAAGCCCAGTATTTGCCAACAACACAAGTGAGCATCTATGTCCTCAAAAGCTTTATAATTTCCATGCATGCATGTAACCCAGGGTGCTACAGGATAATACAAAATAAGTGCTAAATAGTAAGAGAGGAAGGGAAGGAGCGAACCAGACTGTGTCAATCAGAGCAATATCCTGGAAAGAAAGAAAGAAAGAAAGAAAGAAAGAAAGAAAGAAAGAAAGAAAGAAAGAAAGAAAGAAAGAAAGAAAGAAAGAAAGAAAGAAAAGAAAAGAAAGAAAGAAAGAAAGAAAGAAAAGAAAGAAAGAAAGGAAGGAAGGAAGGAAGGAAGGAAGGAAAGAAGGAAGGAAGGAAAGAAGGAAAGAAGGAAGGAAGGAAGGAAAGAAGGAAAGAAGGAAAGAAGGAAAGAAGGAAAGAAGGAAAGAAAGAAAGTTGATTGCATTTAAAGGAATGATAATCATCTAATTCAGGTATAAAAGCAAGAGGTAGAAACTGTGTTACACAAAAAATTGCAAGGATGTAAATAAAATAGGAATATTAATGAATTGTGACAAGCTTGAAGAAAACACATAATTCATGCTCAGACATAGTAATATTGAAATCTTAAAAAGAAAATATTGAGAACAATGAGTAGATGAAATTTGGTGCCATTATAAGATCTTTAAAAGCAAAAAATAAAAAATACAAAAACAACACTAACACTTCAATCACAAATTGATAGAATGAGCATAGTTTCTCGACAGGTTGTCCTGTATTTGATGGTCCTCTCTTCTAAAATGCCTTCTGCTTAGCTGTTATCATGTTCTTGCAAAACCCCAAACTGGACTAGACCATGCTCTTGCCTGGATTCTTTTTCTTAATTCTCAAATAAGATGAGCAAATGGACAATAAGCATTTGAAAGTGTTCAAGTCCTCTATTCATGGGGGAACTGAAACTCAAAATGAGCTCTGATATCTCCTTCCACTCATGACTGCTACTAAGGAAGAAAACAAGAACTACTAAGTGTAAAAGTAACTTTTATTCACATTTAGACTTTTCTGAACTCTGCCTGGCCAACTCATTTAAGCTGTTCTGGCTCAAAACTCATATCAAAGCTGACTGATTCAAGTTGGCTTCTCTCGGCTTCTCATTAATAGCTCTGCTTGGAAACCTACCTCTGGATTCCATGAACTGAAATACACGGACTGCACTGACTCACTGAACTGCCCTCCACTCCTGACTCACTCTGTGTTGCTATTAAGTAGCCACTCTTTCCTGTCTGTTCTCATGAGAGTTAGGTGTATCCTCTCTATGACTCATTTGGTCAAATCTTTCTATGATTCCTCACTTTGTCCGTGCCTCAATTAGGCATCACTTTCAAACATGGCTACTTCTTTCTATAAACTAAAATTACTACCATTGTTTGGGATTAAAGGTATATACTAAGGGCATGTCTGTATTCTAGCCAGATCATACTGTAATCCAGAGCATGCCTACATTCTAGCTAGATCACATAGACCTAGAAGGTCTTTGCATGTAAACCTTTGCCAGAGCAGTCATGCTGCTGGAATAAAATTTCTCTACAAAATCAGAAAACATCAACTATTAAGAGTGATGTGTACACCATGGATAGGAGTGTGAAATGGTAGTCACCTACATGGAAAACAGGACCATATGAATTCATAAATTAAAACTAGGATTATGAAACACAAATTTTACTTCTAGAAATATAAACAAAAGAGTTGATGACAGATTATGAGGAAATATTTGCAAGCCATGTTCATTGAGGGAGTCTCACAGCTAAAACTGTGGAAATAAACCAGCATGCAACTACAGAAAGAGGCATAAACAGAGTGTGTCACTGAATTTTTTAAGATTTACTTTTATTTTTAGTTATGCATATGTAACTATGTGTACATGGAATGTGTGTAGCTACCCATGGAAGACAGAATGCATCATGTAGCACAGACATCTTCCAACATATATGAATGTTGAAGACATTGTGATAAAAATGTCATAAGTCAATCACAAAAGCAAGTATTTTGTAAATGTGTTTGTTAACACACTGGGAGCAGTCAAACTCATAAACATACAAATTAGAGCCCTAGTTTCCAAGAAGGGAAGGGGAGAAATAGTTTCTGCTTTACAGGTGTTAGTTTTGCAAAATGGAAAGTGCATGTTTGCACCAAATGTAAATGTACCTCACACTGCTAAATTAGATACTAAAAAAAAAAAAAAAAAAAAAAAAAAAAAAAAAAAAAAAAAAAAAAACTTAAAATAGAAAATTTTATGTTATATGCATTTTACCAGAATTAACTATAATTTCTTGAATTTTTTTCTTCTGTGGGTTTCCATCAAAGGGTTCCATTTTAAGCACTGAACTTCAGCACCCAAACCCTCCATGGTCAGACTTCTCTTGGAGGAGAAAAAAGAAACATCACCAAGACCATTAGATTACAGTTGAGTTCCAAGAAAAACTCATTGCATTTTAAATAATAGCATGAACAGGGGTAATAGAGGGTAGAAAGGCTGCCATAACAGGAGGGTCACACACAGGTTTTTATAATTTGGTGCCTTGCTCCATGACAAGACACTTGGTGAGATTATTGTTTACATCCACCAGTGTGAAGTTTGGAGCGTCACTGATTTTTACAGTAACCACTGTTGTGTGACTTAGGTAATTTATGCCAACAACATTTCACGCACAATTAGAACCAGGGACTCTTACAAAGCATCCTAATGTAGGTAAGAAGAAAATAAATTTAAAAGTTCATTAGTGCCAAGAGGATCCTTATCTTCCTTCTGCATGTCAAAAGCTGGATGGAAGTGCTCCGCTAATTTAAAAGCTAATTTGTATTTTGAAAGAGTGAAGTCATATTTTGGATCTGTTTTCTTACCAAGAGGAATACGGATGGTCTCCTTCCACAATCTCCGGACACCAGCCATACAACCAGACCCTGGTCCTCAAAATCCATGTACCAGATAAATTGCCCTCTTCTGAGTCTCCCAGCAGCGCTTTCACTTTTGAGCTCAGAGGAGTAAGGACACAGGCTTACAGGCCCACAGGAGGAACAAACTCCAGCCAGAGACAAGAATACCAACTAGCACCAGATGACAAAAGGCAAGCACAAGAACCCTACCAACAGAAACCAAGGCCACATGGCAACATCAGAACCTAGTACTCCTACCACAGCAAATCCTGAATACCCCAACACACCGGAAAAGCAAGAGTTGGATTTAAAATTGTATCTCATGATGCTGATAGACAGCTTTAAGAAAGACTTAAATAACTCCCTTAAAGAAATGCAGGAGATCATGGGTCAACAGGCAGAAGCCCTTAAAGAAGAAACACAAAAACCCTTAAAGAATTACAGGAAAACACAAACAATCAAGTGAAGGAACTGAACAAAACCATACAGCATCTGAAAGTGGAAGTAGAAACAATAAAGAAATCTACCATTTTATCTGCATTATTTTTCTTTTACTTTTTTTTAGATATATTCTTTATTTACATTTCAAATGATTTCCCCTTTCCTTGTCCCCCCTAACAAAGTCCCATAAGCCATCTCCCCTCCCCCATTCCCCAATCAATCCCCAACCGCTTCCCTGTCCTGGTATTCCTCTACACTGCTGCATCAAGCCTTTCCAGAACCAGGGGTCTCTCCTCCCTTTGATGTCCAACAAGGCCATCCTCTGCTACCTATGTACCTATACATCTGGAGCTATGGGTAACACCATGAGTACTATCTGGTTGATGATTTTGATTGACCCTGGGAGCTCTGGGAGTATTGGGTGCCTCATATCATTGTTCCTCCTATGGTACTGCAAACCCCTCCAGCTCCTTGGGTCCTTTCACTAGTGTCTCCAATGGAGACCCTGTGCTCAGTTCAATGGCTGGCTGAGAGTGTCCCCCTCTGTATTTGTTATGTACTAGCAGAACCTCCCAGGTGACAACTATATGCATCTCCAGTCAGCAAGCATCAATAATAGTGTCTGGGTTTTGTATATGGGATGGATCACTATGTAGGGCAGTCTCTGCATGGTCTTTCCCTTAGTCTCTGCTCCACACTTTGTATCTCCTTCTGTAGGTATTTTGTTCCCCCTTCTCAGAAGAACCAGAGTATCCATACTTTGTTCTTCCTTTTTCTTGGGCATCTACAAATAGGAGATCTTCAAGCTGGCAGAACTTAATCTTTCGCTACCTTATCACTAAGCCAAGGTTTTGCCAATGTATGCAATTCTTTATCTTTTATACTTCTCAAGAAAAAAGGATTTTTTTAAAAAGGGTCTGCAATTCTTTCTGTGTTGTTTATATTTTAAGTAGATTTTATTTTGAAGGCTGTTTTAGATTCCTCACCCCTTGCTCTCTCCTCTCCCTCACTGCTACTCTCTTTTTTTTAATTCGATATATTTTTTATTTATATTTCAAATGATTTCCCCTTTTCTAGACCCCCACTCCCTGAAAGTCCCATCAGCCCCCTTCCCTCCGCGTGTTTTCCCACCTAATCCTTCCCACTTCCCTGTTCTGGTTTTGCCCTATACTGCTTCACTGAGTCTTTCCAGAACAAGGGGCCATTCCTCCGTTCTTCTTGTACCTCATTTGATGTGTGGATTATGTTTTCGGTATTCCAGTTTTCTAGGTTAATATCCACTTATTAGTGAGTGCATACCATGATTCATCTTTTGAGTCTGGGTTACCTCACTTAGTATGATGTTCTACAGCTCCATCCATTTACCTAAGAATTTCATGAATTCATTGTTTCTAATGGCTGAATAGTACTCCATTGTGTAGATATACCACATTTTTTGCATCCACTCTTCTGTTGAGGGATACCTGGGTTCTTTCCAGCTTCTGGCTATTATAAATAGGGCTGCTATGAACATAGTGGAACATGTATCCTTATTACATGCTGGGTAATCTTCTGGGTATATGTCCAGGAGTGGTATAGCAGGATCTTCTGGAAGTGAGGTGCCCAGTTTTCAGAGGAACCGCCAGACTGATTTCCAGAGTGGTTGTACTTTTGCAACCCCACCAGCAGTGGAGGAGTGTTTCTCTTTCTCCACATCCTCGCCAACATCTGCTATCTCCTGAATTTTTAATCTTAGCCATTCTGACTGGTGTAAGGTGAAACCTCAGGGTGGTTTTGATTGCATTTCCCTAATGACTAATGAAGTTGAGCTTTTTTTTTTTAAGATGCTTCTCCGCCATCCAAAGTTCTTCAGGTGAAAATTCTTTGTTTAACTCTGTACTCCATTTTTTAATGGGGTTATTTGGTTTTCTGGAGTCTAACTTCTTGAGTTTTTTATATATATTGGATATTAGCCCTCTATCTGATGTAGGGTTGGGGAAGATCTTTTCCCAATTTGTTGGTTGGATTTGCCCTTTTGATGGTGTCCTTTGCCTTACAAAAACTTTGTAATTTTATGAAGTCCCATTTGTCAATTCTTGATCTTAGAGCATAAGCTATTAGTGTTCTGTTCAGGAACTTTCCCCCTGTACCAATGTCCTCAAGGGTCTTCCCCAGTTTCTTTTCTATTAGCTTCAGAGTGTCTGGCTTTATGTGGAGGTCCTTGATCCATTTTGATTTTATCACAAATGTTTCTAATCCCGCTTTCAATTAATTTAGGAAGAGTTTTTACATCAACCATTCTTTATGTAAAAATTTCCATGAAATAGTCAATTTTAACATGTATGTCTATTTGTTTCTTGAATTTTACCAGAAATATTTTCCATATAAATCTTCAATGTTATCTGAAAATGTTTATAATTCCACCTTCACTCAACTTAGAATTATCTTTATGCCTATCATTTTATCTATATAAGTTCCATGAAAATCTTTAATTTTAACATGTTTTTCTATATATTTCTACAATTATATTGGAAATATTTTCCATGTAAATCTTCAAGTTTATCAGAAAATGTTTATAATTCCACTTTTAATCAACTTAGGAATACTTTTATTCCTACCATTATGATATCTATATAAAATTTTAAATGATAATCTTCAATTCCAACATGTTTTTCTATATTTTTCTACAATTTCATCAGAAACATTTTCCATGTAAATCTTCAATTCTACCATAAAATGTTTCTATCCTATATTTCAATTAATTTAGCAATGTTTTACATGTCTACTACTTTACTCCTTAATTTTCCATGAAAATTGTCAATTTTAACGTGTTTATCTGAAATATTTCCATGTAAATCTTTAATTTTATCATAAAATGTTTTTACTTCCTTTACTTCCCTTTTCAATAATTAAAAAAAAATTTAAAAAATCAACATCCAGAAATTGTCCTTTGATCTCCATACAGCATACACTCAACCCACGACCCACCCCAAACACACAACAATAATATAAATAAATACAATTTTTAAACCATTATTAGGATCCTTCATCTAGGGGAGGGGAGAGGGAAGCATGTTGAGGTGGCATCCTGGGATCACTAGCTTTAAACACCACAAATATATTCTTCATTCTAGGGATCAGAAGTCCAAATGGTACAGTCAAAAAATGTGTCACCGAGCCTGTGTGCCCTCTAAAGGAAGTATTAGAGAATTGCTTCCTTCCTCTCAGTTATAACATCCCTTGGCTGTTGGTCCCTTTCTCCTTTTTCAAAAGCCAAAGCACAGCTGGGTAGTCACAGGCTTTTCCACCTGGCTACTTTGTTCTCAAAAATAACAACTCTGAGATTTAATATATATGAGTAAATGCTTAGGCAGATAGCTTTGACTTGTTCCTGACTAGCTCATAACTTAATTATGGGTTGACTCTATCCTAAGTCATGCCACATGGCTAGTTACTCCTCCTCAGGTTCATGAGTCTGTCTCTCTCAACATTCAGAGTGAATCTCCCCATGCTTACTTCCCAGAATTCCTCTACTTCTCTGCCGGATATCCCACCTTCTATTCGTGCTTATTGGCCAAGGCTTTATATTGACGGGTGATGCTTCCACTCAATATAGGAGATTCTCTCTATACAGCTGCATCATCTTTCTAAGCCATCTCTCTTCTTTCTGTTCTCTCTCCCCGCTCCGTTTTCCAAAGACCTTTTTGTGATCCATAGCACATTTGCTTATTCCATAGTAATTCCTGTACAAGATGATATGGGTTCCAGGAAGGAGGATCTTGGAATCTTTAGTAGTCATCAGTCAGCCAACCATGAGCAACAAAGTGGCAACAGGACACAACTATGAACTAATATAAACTAAAAACCAATTATTGACAATTATTAAGCTGTTTCACTTTTTTCTTTAAAACTGTTCTTTCAATTGTATTATTTGGATAATTGCCTCAGCTCATAACTTGATACCATCACAGGTTTTAAGAGACCACAGAGGCAGCTCACCAAACAGAAACACTCACCAAAGCTTGGCAACCTGAGTTTGGATCCCCAGGATCCATGTAACAGAGAGAGAGAGAGAGAGAGAGAGAGAGAGAGAGAGAGAGAGAGAGAACCAACTCCAGTAAGTTCTTTTGACCTTTATGCTCTATGGCATGGATGTGCGCACGCGTGTGGCATGGCTATGCACACACATACATATACTCAGCATAAATATACACACACATGCATGCATGGCATGGATACATACACACACATACACACATATATACATGGCATAGATACACATGCACATGCATGGTATGGATGCACACATACACACACACACTCATAGCATAGC
Organism: Apodemus sylvaticus; assembly: GCF_947179515.1. Lineage (NCBI taxonomy): Eukaryota > Metazoa > Chordata > Mammalia > Rodentia > Muridae > Apodemus > Apodemus sylvaticus. The sequence goes on along the minus strand of NC_067473.1, from coordinate 59,854,840 downwards.
TACACATGTATGGTACGGATACATACACACATATGGCATGGATGCACATACAAAAACACACGGCATGGATACACACACATGACATGGATACATACACACACATGCACATCTCATTTGGATCCACTTTCCATTTTACCAGCCCCCAGCCATCATTAGTGCATATAAATCATGAGGTGATAACACTGGGAAAGCCGGCTCCTGATGCAGGTGCAGAGCTAATAAGCATCTGGATGTGGTGGCATACAGTCAGCTTCTGCCACTTGGATGTCCCCAGAGTGGAAGTGTTTATGTGAGGAACTGAACAGAGCTTTCAGGACTCATGGAGCCAAGTTCTTAATCGCAGGCCAGTAAAGTATCTGCTGGCACAACCGGGCACGTTTAACCATTCATTAGAGTGTGCAATTAGGAGGACTATAGTCTCAAATAGACCATGAGAAGGGAAAAGGAGGATTTTTAAAAGCCCACCGATAAGCAGCATGCACTGTACCACTGTAAGGCTGACAAATCCTCCTGCAGAGAGGGGACTAATCCCAACTCCGTGTACTTCTCTCCATTCGTGCTGAGATACCACTCCTCTTTCAGGTTCCCTGCCTTTCAGACAAAAGGCAGAATTAAACCCTTTAAGGTCTCCCCATGTTATCTTTGATTAGCCTAGCTTAGTGTTGAATTACCTGTTTATCTGTAGCTTTTAATCAGCCACATAAATGATACAAAGGTGAACACCAAACTTACGCGCGCGTTCGCGCGTGTGCACACACACACACACATGCACACTCACAGGCACATGCATACACACACACACACAGTCACATACACACATGCACACTTTCAGGCATATGCATACACATGCACATACACACACATACACACACACACGACATGCATACACATGTACACACACACACACATACACACACATGCACATGCATGCACACATTGTCCTCCTATCTGAATGGATAAATGCTGAAGCACATAGCCCAGAATAAACTAGAACAAAGCTAGCTCAAGATGAAATATGGCTGAAGAGACACCCACTAGACACACTGCAGAATGTATTTGTCATCAGATGTACAAAGACTCTGAGCTGATCCCCTTTAGAGGCAGAAAGATGCTTCTGGCCTCAGCAGTTGGGCAAAGCACAAGGTGGGGGCACAAGCTTCAACAGGAGCAGAAGCTCTATCCCCTTGGGAAAGGAAGCTTCAGGAATTTTCTTCCACTCTCTGCCTTAAAGTAAGAGGCTGCTGAGGCCACCAAGGGATGGAAGGAATGGCCTGTGAAAGAGAAATTGCTCAAATATGTTGCGTTTCAAAGTGAGCATGGCTTTCATCCTCTGAAAGGAGATGACAAAAAGCAATCCATGTTCTTTTCCCCATCAGTCTTACTGTTTTGCCAGATTCCTCTTACAATTCACAAAGCTCATTTGGTACACATCCCCATCAGCCATTACTACCCTGCCCATTATTATCTGAGCATTGTTAATTGAACCCAAACAGCCATGTAATAGGGCAGACAGGTATGCCCAGGCAGAGCCCAAGTGAGATACCCCCAAACCATAGATGGCTGAAATAAATGTCCCAGGCTCCCCAGCCATAGAAAAACAGGTATATGAAATAACTCCTATGTGTTAACTCACTTAGGTCACAGAGAACTGCTGTTCTTGATCTGGTATGGATGCTGCCTGTAGAAAAGGGATGTGCTCAGACTCAGAGAACCAATATAAAAATTATGTTTCTATATTCTTAATTCTCAGTCAGCCAATCGTTAGTTTAAAACACAAAGTTAATGATAATGGTTAGCTTCTCCCACCATCTCTAAGGATAACAGCCTCCAATACATTATCACAGTACAGTTCACTGCCGAATGCTACTTTTATAGTCTGTGAATAGATACAGTATTGCTATTGACAATAACTTAACTTTGGGTGAGTTACGGATCATTGTAAGCTTCCATGTAGGTGCTGGGAATCAAACCTGATTCCTCTGGAAGAACAGCCAGGGCTCTTAACCATTGAGCCATGTCTCCAACCCCAATTCTGTGCTTTTTGAAACTTACTTGATTTTCCAGTGCTTCAATGAGTCTAGCATAGAGCAGAGGCTGAATTAAAAGATCTATTAAGAAGGAATGGCAATCACAGCTACTTGGCAGACTGAGGCAAAGGGGCCAAATGTTCATGGCCAGCCTGGGCTACAGAGTTAGCCTGAAGCCAACCTGGCAATTTAGCAAGGCACTGTTTCAAAATAAATAGAAAGGTGTGGAAGGGAGGCTGGCTCTGCACCTCATGAGTAAGGTCTGGCATACAAAAGACTGTAGATTGGATCCTAGTACCCATAAGAGAAAAATTGCCTCCACTTAGTGAGTGGGAGGCAGAGGTTCAGACGATAGTAGCCTAATCAAGGTCACACGATCCTTAAAGCCATGGGAGTTACAGCATGCTCCTTGGAAACTGCTTTCATTCACAACCATTTGCTCCTCAGTGGGCCCACAAGGTAATTAAAGCCAGGGCAGAAGCCTGGCATGCCTGCTTTTATTTTATGCCTGTCTCCTTTGCTCTGGGACACACTATAACTTGGGTCTGTGTGGCCATGATAATCACTAAGGAGTTTGCTTCTGCCTAACCTATCTCATTCCTCTTCAAGGATGAAGACAGAAAAGATATGCTATCTCCTAAGCCTGCAGTCACCTCTGTCTCCAGGGGGTAGAAACCATCAATTTGCAAGGACAAGAGTGGCTCTGACCACCCTGCAGAACCATAAGTAGTACAATAACCAATCAGACTACACATTGGCAAGGACTACTTAAACATGTAAACTTCTTAACCTTTATCCCAATTCCTTATTTAAATCAGAAGTTTCTGTAAGTACCACAAAGATGGTCGTTGAGGGTCATCAGCCCCCTTCATCTGTTCTTCCCAATGTGGCCACATCGAACAAGTCTTTCTCTGCATTTTAGCAATAGCTCCTCTCTTTAATTGGTGTTTTAGGATCACAGCCCAGCTGGGATTGCGGGAGCCCAGGCTTTTGCCCTGAGACTCTATATGGAAAGCCTGCCAAATGTCAGTGCTTGCTAAACAGTTGAGCGTCTAAAGGACCGCAGCAGCCCCTGGCTCTGCCTACTGGGCTCACCAAGATTGCGGGATTCAGAATTAAACTGATGTAGGAGATAAGTTCCTCTTTGAGACAAATGCTGTTGACACTGTACCAAGAGTTAAGCCATGCCACAAGGAAGCTTTGAGAAAGCAGGTGACCATCCTGCATTCACACTCATATCCAAAATCAGACATCTTCCCAATAGTAGGTAGGTGTCTGCAAGGAGGTAGGTCTCAGCTCCTCCAGTTCCCGCAACTTTAAATTCTTCTATTTGGAGCCTATTCTTCCAAGATTGGGGGAGAAAAGCACTTTTAAAAGTATCAGTATTACATTTGATTCAATTATATGTTATGAACAGACAGCTTTGTCTGCAGGAGACCAATATAACCTTTAGGAGGAACCAATGTTTATTATCATATGCCATGTGTCCTGCTACAGGTATCTTCCAATCATCAGGGTTTGAATTTAAAATATGCGAAGGAAGCGTTTGTGCTATGATTACAAAATTAGTTCTAATTCCTCAATTAATAATGTTTTCACTAATAAGATTACCAGACTCCCCTCCCTGGATGGACAGGATTCAGGGTGCAACATCTGTCTGTCCTTGACTCCCACTTGAGATGGTACAGAGGACAGAAAGACTGCTGTAGTAATTCTAGTGTCTGAAGAATTTTGCTTTTTCTGGATAAAAAGGATTTATTTTAATAACTAAGAGAAGTAATTTACAGATTAATGTTTGATTTTATCGTAGTGATACAAGCCACTTACACTTTCTTAAGGACCTTCCTAATGCATAGTAAAGGCCTTGATCTGCTTCTAATTATGTACAAATCTTTCTACACATTTTTCAAGTAATCCTTGTATAAAAACTAAGACGGTATCACCTTACATGTCCTTGTTCAAAAACCACAAAAAACCCTGAAAATTAACTTTTTAAAGACCTCAATGAAAGGCCAATAAATAACAAATTTCATTTTATAAAATGAAAAATGCACATGACACACACAAAATCTTGCAGACATTTCCTGTGCATCATAATTTTCTTCACATAGATAAGAGAAAGTTCTTGAGATGAGTTTCCACTTTCTGACAATAGCATAGAGCATGGCCTCCCCTATCGCCAAAACTCTAACATTAAAATTCTGAGAAAGTAATGTGTGTGTGTGTGTGTGTGTGTGTGTGTGTGTGTGTTAATAGCTCCATGTACACTGTGTAGAAGTGTGGCTATTTTCTTCAGTGCCATGGATAATCTGTAGGTGGCTTGAGTAGAGGACACATGGCCTTCTATTGGAATTCACCCATTCCTACTGACTGCCTCTAGTCTAAGCTAAAGCAGGAAGTAATCACTTTCAGGTCACATGAGGTCACCAAGATCTCCATGTGCTTGGCTTTTCTCATTTGAAAAAAAAAATCAAACAGAGCAAGCTTGCCAGTCAATTTTTATTTTAGACTTAATATTAAGAATTAATACTCATCATATGAACAGAAAACCCCATTTTCTTCCATTTCTGGGAATCGTGTTTGGGCTTTGGGTTGACTGCTTATTTGTACATGGCAGAATCATACTCTGCAGTCCAGGCTAGACTAGAACTCATCCAGTAGCCCAGGCTGACTTTAAACTCATAGAGATCTTCTTGCCTCCTCCTACCAAGTGCAGAGATTCCAAGCAGGAGCCACCACAGTTCCATCCTGTTCTCTGTTAACGGGAATAAATTCTCCTGTCCATCACCAACAGGATGGAAATAACCACATTCAGGGAGGGATAATCCCCAGAGCCCTGTAAGACTGGTTGCTGCTTAAAAGAAATGAAAACGGCTCTACTGTACAATAAATAAGTTTACAAATATATATTTGTGTGTTCATATTGTGTGGAAGGATTAAACCAGACTGAGTGGCCAGCCATCTCTAGAGATTTCTGCCTTTCCAATGCCAGGGCTGGGATTGCAGAAATACGCCTCTATGCTGGATTTTTGCATAGACCCTAGGGGACCACATTCATAGCAAACACGTCACCAAATGAGCCATCTCCCCAGCCCTCAAAGATGTCCTTTCAAAGAAATCACTCCCTTGAACAGTTCTGTGAGGCAAGGAATGCTTGTCTTTAAAAAAAAAAAAATCTGCTATAACATAAATTCTATAAACTGTGCCACATCCTCTTACATGAATAAGGATGAAGGCTTTAAGTGCATGTAATTTTTTCATTCCTATTTTAAAGGTAACTTATTACTAATACATGCACACTTTGAGATTCCTTTTTTTTAATCACCTTCTTTTAAGTGCAAGGGTCACAGTTTTCCAGTGCATAATCTCAGCTGGTATGGAACACACATCAACTGGAGCATCTTCATATGCACAGGCTAAGCAGAAGGATTTCTTTCCTGTTGTTTGAATGATCAGTTGCACATTTAAGTTTTTTCCTTTCAGTGACTCAAGTTTTTCCAGTGGCTTAGTGCATTATCAGTGATAAGCAATAAGTTTTAAATCTGTATCTAATTGTACTGCGTTTTCATAGACTTTGTACTGTCACAAAAAGCAAAGTCTTGCCTGTCTTATGAATTTTTGAGAACAGCTCTCTTAAAATAGCAATAATAATAAGATCCTAAGTAGGTCAGCGTACCTAGCTGTGGGCTCTTAGACGTCATGCCAAAGCCACTTCCTATTTTCTTCTAAGTCTAGGGGGCTTGAAGGAAGGAATTACTCTGTTTGTTCATCCCTGTTTCAATGTGAAAATGCCAGGGGGGTCTCATCTAGTGTCTCCTTTTAATCTTATTGATTTCATGGGACTTGGAACTATTTGTTCCTGCCATAGTCACTACACCAGAAGAACTGGTAAAACCCAGCAAGCACAGACTCTTGACCATCCATCGTTAGACAACGCTTTCTGCATCTTGACAAAATGTCATTGTCCCCCTACCTCACTCTGTGACGAAGGCTTAGCATTCCTGGCACATGAATTGTAATGGAAGAAGGGAAAGCACACCTGAGAGATGTGAAGTCCTAAACACTGCGCTGGGACTGATCAGCTCCTTACATTTACCACTTCCTTATGCTCCTAATTGATTAACGCTGCTTTTCAGTGAACCAATGGGAAAAAGAGGACTAAAGGCAACAGGACGGATACTTATCTCTATTTAAAGAACAAAGGCGATTTAAAGACCCTGGCGATTAGGAAGCAGAGACCAAGACAAAGCCAAATATCTGGACCATAAGAAACCTGGTTTAATCATTTCAGGTAAACCAGGAAGATAACAGTTGCCAAGATATGAGAGAAATATCACCAGTAGAGGGCTGAGAAGCCAGTTGGGAGTGCAACTTAATATAATTGTCAGTTAAAAGGGGGAGGGGGCTTATTTGGAAAATACATTTTTCTGGAACTGCTTATATTAAGAAGTAATTAACTGGGGCTGGAGAGATGGCTCAGCGGGTAACAACACTGACTGCTCTTCCGAAGGTCCTGAGTTCAAATCCCAGCAACCACATGGTGGCTCACAACCATCTGTAATAAGATCTGATGCCCTCTTCTGGTGTGTCTGAAG